>NC_059338.1:124185183-124497683 GCF_018350155.1 Leopardus geoffroyi | reverse complement strand
TTCCTTCCACAGTATCTCCCTCCTTCCATGCCTCTCGCCGCACCCCTTTCTCCCACATGCATCTGTCCCAATAAAATGCTTGGATTTAACCCTGCCTTGGCATTTGTTTCTCAGATGACCCAGCCCAACACATCGGGATTAGTAACTCATTTAAATTTATATTTTCCTGAAACTAGCAACTTTCAAATGGGTCCTCAGAAAATGGGTAAACAAACATGGATTTTGTAGAGTAGATCTCAGAGTTCCTCCTTCTCAATTCCATTCATCCTCATCTTGAAAAAGATACTAACAACAACAAAAAACTAGGCTTTTGAATACTTGTATCAAATCAATAACTTCCGTAATATTGAGAGATTCTCCTTTATGTACAAATTCGTTCAGTTCTAAAAAGAAGGGAGCAAATTAGGAACTGTTACTTGAAATTAGCTACTTAGGTTGTCTGTTTCCATGATTCAACTGTAAGCTCGTACAGGGCTGGCATCCCATTTCATTCTAATTTTCTTTTACTGAGTGCTGCGTTCGTAGCAGGTACTCCATAAATAAGCTACTGAATGGAAGCAGGAAATGCTCCATCACAATGAGATATAAAGATGGGGAGGGTAGTTCCCAGATTCTTCCAGGGATATGAAAAAACAAAATATATCTATTATCTTCATTATATAAACCACAGAAAATAAACATCAAGTACCATTTTAGAAAATAGAGAAAGCAAAGGTCAACAAAGATCCTTTTGCCTATAGTGGGAATAAGCAAAGGACAGAGTGAGAAAGATTATAAAGAATTGATCTTAAACTGCCAAGAAACTCTTTAACAGTGATACTCTATTGGTCAAAAATGCCTTTATAAGAACTGGCCAAAACATAACATCTGGATTTAGGAGAACACGTTTCAATAATCAGGTGGATAGAGCTACATATTATATATATACACATATATTATGTAAGATATAGCTTTCCTTATACCAAAAAACTTCACAGTACTGTAGACTCACTCAAACTTCATTATCTATACACTGCCAATAGACAGATTACATTTTGCTTTTACAAACAAAAAGAAAAGTCGCATATCTTCCTACCGTGTCAGGAAAAGGAGTTTTCAAAACAAAACACCGATTTACTTAGATGATAGTGGAAAGTCGACGTTTACAAAATAATTCCATAACAGTACATGGAAATAGAACCGAACGAATTGAGAGTTTGATAGTTAAACCCCACAATTTTCTGATTCCTTCATCATCATCAAGAAAAAGGGCAATTTAATTCACCAACTGTTGGCATATTTGTGATGATTAAATACTATAGCAATGAAAACAAGTATATTAGAGGAAATCTCGAACAATGAAGCTTTAACTAGTATTTCCCAAAATAGATGAATATGTCTGAATTATATCTTGTCATTGGGGAATTTTTGCTGTACATTAATGGATTCAAAATCTAATTAACTTTCCTATACTGCTTAAGAACCCTACAATAACACTGGCTTGACTCGTAACTTTTAAGTACAGTTAGTGAATTGGAGAAAGTGGAAAAAATATTCCACATGCCAGAGTCAGGAAAGGCAGAAAACATTTTACTTCCTTTCCTTTTCATTATTTTCCCCAGAAACTATTGCAATGGGGTGAAATTAAAGAATAAAGATATATCTAAAACAATCTATGGTAATTTAAAATGATTAATTCCAGGTCTTTTAATATATAAAGTGCTCTAATGGAATTTTTAGCTGCAGTAAATCCTGTGGAAGTACAAGTCATCACTGACGATCTGACATTGGGAAGTCTAATTTTTTGCACGACAAGCTCAGAAAGAAAATAAAACCATAGCTCTTCACATTTCAACTTAACGTGTCACTTGTCCTGTGAGTCAACCAAATAACAGCTATGAACTGAGGTACCTACCAGTTTTAGGGCATGATAAAACATTTCATAACAAACCCCCAGTTAAAGGAATTAATCCTAAAGAATTTAAATTGTGCTTTGTATGAAAAAATTAGAAAAGCAAATAATTCCAAGTGGTTAAACAGAAGCCATGAACATATGAAAATTTTCAACAAAGGTTAAGGAAAACAAAGAGAACTATAATTTTAGAAAGTATGACAAATTTGGTAGTAGAATAGAAAAATACACAATTTCCTAGAGGAGATACTTTTGATTTAATATAGAAAGCAATGAAATTCTACTTATAAAAAGTAAATAGGCAAAAAAGAAACATTTATTCCTTTCCAAGGATACTATATTCTGAGTTGAAACCATTCAAATAATAGAGGACTCCTCAAAAATTTGCTTATAATTCTCCATTCACAATCTCTTTTGGAGGGGGCTGTCATTTTTTATAACCAGACATCACTAAGTGAAGAAATGATGAAAGCTTCAGAGACAGATATGTCGTTTAGAGACTGCTGGGTTTTGGTAACAAAATATGGTTTACATATTAAAAATAAGCAAGTTTTTATGCTACAGAATTTTCTTTCTTTCATCCAACAAATATTTATGGAGCCCCTAGTACATTACTAAGCATTATTTTAGTGCTATTGATACAGCATGAACAAGATGGCCCAAAATCCTGGCCAACGTGTAACTTATTTTCTAGGTGAAATAAATGACAAGCAAGAAAATAAGTCAAAGGTCTACTATGTTCCATTCTACTACTGTTCCACGTCATTCTGCCATAATGTTGTGCTTTGACTGAATGCTACTGGATATATTTTAAATAAAATTACAATGTGATAAAAGTCTTTTGATACTTCAAATAAACCCTCGTGGCCCAGTTCTAAGGTAGATCTGTCTTAAAAGGATTACCAATGCTATAAACCAGGGATCATCAAACTTTTTCTGTGATGAGTCACATGTAAACATTTTAGGCTTTGCAGGCCACCTGTGATCGATGTCACATATTCTTCATTTTTTTTAAAAATGGAAAACCACTCGTATCTCACAGGCTATACACAAACATGCCAGGAGCTGAATCTGGCCTGCAGTCATAGCTCTCCAGCCTCTGCCCAAAAGATGTGAGTATCCCTGCTTTTAAGTGGTTATGCTCAGTACTACATTTCACGTTTCTTTTTTGACATTTACTCTCTCGTTTTTTATTATTCATTTTCCAGAATCGAATAAAACATTCTTTTCTACAGCGACAATACTCGCAACTAGCGCAGCCATGAAGTCAGTTCCGAAGAGCAGGGCCACCTGCTCTATTTCACACAAGCAACGGAAAAATGTTCTTGGCAGAAAGCCCCTCCTAAGTCTATATACTCTGGAGAAATATGGTAGAGATTGTACACACTCTCCACAGGCAAACACATAGAAAGGCTAATGTTCCCTTACCTTGCTGGAGGAACATCAATATTGGAAGAAACAACTTTTCGTTTTTGCTCAAGGAGACAGATGGAGCGCGTGTTTTCTTTTTCATGGTCAAGGACTCGGTTGGCTTTTTTGGTGTCTGCTGTTTTCACATCTTCCTCCATGGCCAATGGAAACAAGTGTTGATGAGACATTTTTTTATTAGAGTCACGTTTTAAGTCCTCTGGTTGAAATGTGAAGGTCATTTCCCGCTTGATGCTTCCCACCTGTGAAATGGAACACAAAACTTGTTACCCACACGAAACAGCAGCTTGGCACAACTACATGCAGATGACCCTGAGAAGAGACTACAGACCAGAGCCCTCCTTGTTCATCTTGAAGATTTTATAGGTTGAATGAGAAAAATGTAACATGGAAATAAAATAGCTGACATTACAGAGTAATATGCAATTGATACATCACACATCATAATGCAAACAAGAAACACCACAAATGTAAGAGGAGCCTTTCAGGCACATAAAAACGTCGAAGACTTGAAAGCATAATACTTCTATGATAAATCTAAAAATTTAAAACATCACTGTTTTCTCTTCTACAACTCAAAAAGCTCAAGTAAGTAAATAAATTCTTAAATATTTCACACTGACTATATGGCATAGAAGGGTGCAATGAAACACAAAATGAGCCTTATCTCTGAATATGAATACCGATCTTAACCATACTCTAGTTCGTGAAGAACTGTCTTTTATCTTTTATCTAAAGCAGTTAAGATCTTAGTGAAATCCCTCGTTAGTATGATGATAAAAAAGTCATTAATTTTTCTTATCATTTTTGACTAAATGCAACAGTGAGTAAGGTTTAAGACAAATAGAAAAATTATGCCTCAGGGCACTGAATCTGGCTATTTCAGAATTTGTGATGACTGAGAACAAAGACTGAAGTTAAAGAAAGGTTTCTGTAAAGGTTGTGGGTGTTATAAATGAGGTCTGGAGTGAACTTCTTTAAAAAAAATTTTTTTTAACGTTTATTTATTTTTGAGACAGAGAGAGACAGAGCATGAACGGGGGAGGGGCAGAGAGAGAGAGATACAGAATCGGAAGCAGGCTCCAGGCTCTGAGCCATCAGCCCAGAGCCCGACACGGGGCTCGGACTCACGGACTGCGAGATCGACCTGAGCTGAAGTCGGACACTTAACCGACCGAGCCACCCAGGCGCCCCTGGAGTGAACTTCTTAAAGTCATGAGTGTACAAGGAAGAGCCTCACTGACCGGTGGAGTGTTTCAAAATATGCACACCTCTAAGCCATTTCACAGGCCCATTTGACAGCTCATGCCTCTTGTGGACTTAGTTTGTCAAATCAATAAATCTTCATTTCCCCCACTTAAATAGAAGATATGCTTGTTCCTTTCTTTTTAATTTTAGGTAGGAGTAAAAGTGCAACAAATTGGTCAAATAGATTTATTATTAACAGAGGCTAACACCACAAACAAGGCATTTTCAGAATAAAATCAGAATATGTGTTCAATAATAGCAGAGACTGCCAATGTATGATGTTAAAGACTAGAAATTCTCAGACTAAAGGGAAACTCTGAGATATGCATCTTAGAGTCACAGGACCTGCTCACATAGGAGAATTTCCAGAACCCAGGGATGACTTATGCCTTGGAATCCAGTTAGCTGGAATGTAATCTTTCATATGAACATAGAGCTCTCAACTGAGCTCTTTTTTTCTTTCCTTGGCCTTCACTTCTCAGGGCAAAAAGATCTTTTTCCCGTGGTGCTCCTGTCAGACCTACCTCTAGGAAAACAGTCAGCCACTTTTGGTCTACTCATTAAAAACTTCCAATATTTCTTAAAATGAATGCTTTCTTAAAAAAATTTTTTTAGCATTTTTATTTATTTTTGAGAGAGACAGAGCATGAGTGGGGGAGGGGCACAGAGAGAGGGAGACACAGAATCTGAAGCAGGCTCCAGGCTCTGAGCTGTCAGCACAGAGCCCAGTGCGGGGCTCAAACCTCCAAACCGTGAGATCATGACCTGAACCAAAGTCAGATGCTTAACCAACTGAGCCACCCAGGCACCCCTTAAAATGAATGCTTTTAAGAGCTGTTTTAATAACATCAATACACAATAAAAAAAATAAAATATTTCAAACTTCAAGAGATGCAATGAATGTTCAATAAACATGTAGCTTGGAAAATGAACAAATGTAATTACTAATACTGTAAATACCCACCATGAGTCACTTTCTACAATTCTTTTTAAGTTTATTTATTTATTTTGAGAGAGACAGAGACAGTGTGAGTTGGGGAGGGGGAGAGGGAGAGAGGGAGAGAGAGAGAATCCCAAGCAGGCTCTGCAGTGTCAATGCAGAGCCTGACACAGGGCTTGAACTCACAAAACTGTGAGATCATGACCTGAAGCGAAATCAAGATGCTTTACTGACTGAACCACCCAGGCGCCCCACCATGAGTCACTTTCTATGCAACTTTTTCTGCCTGAAGGTAGGAGAGAGAGGTGCTTTTTCACTCACATAGCACTTCATACCAAACCTGCGTTCCAAAAGGGATACACTAAACTCCAGGCACAGAAGATGAAAACAAAGGCCTGGTTTCGATGATTATAAATAGTTTCTCCCTAAGTGTCAAGTATTACATTAATTAAATATTTAAGTAGTCATTAGTATTAAGTTGTAGCAATAATTGACATCTATACCTCCCTTGGGGCAAATGTACTGGTTAAATGAATTCAATCCAAAGATAGATAGGGTTAGTGGAGAACATTAGAGGAAGCTCAGCTTTTAGTTCCAAAATTTTAGGGAAAAAAAACCCCAGCATTCTAAAGCAAATTAATAGAAAGTAGAATAGATTTCCTATGGAAATTATATTATAATTATATATCATGCAGTTAGCCAAGACTTCATAAAAATATAGTAACATTCAACAGTGTAAGCTATAAATCTTCCACAATACATCCTAAACAAGAAACTACTCTGTCAATAGTAATCAGGGAATTTTAGCGATGTAATGGATGTCAAAGACTATTGAGCCTAGACTCCTTGTTTTAAAAGTAGACTTAAAAAGGAGTTAGAGGGGCACCTGGGTGGCTCAGTCAGTTAAGCGTCTGACTCTTAATTTCTGTTCAGGTCATGATCTCACAGTTTATAAAGTCGAGCCCCTCATGGGGCTCTGGGCTGACAGCGTGGAGCCTGCTGGGGATTCTCTCTCTTCCCCTCTCTCTCCCTCTGTCCCTCGCTGCTTGTACTCAGTCTCTCTCTAAAAATAAATAAGCAAACATTTGGGGAGAAAAAGGAGTTAGAAATGGGCCAAAGAGAACAAAAAATGTAGTGATGAGTAAGAAATTCCTGATACTTGGAGTCATGGGTTCCACTGTGGGTAAAGCTGGTGGAAGGAGTGGATGACAGGTGTAGACCTTCATTGTATCACTATTACTGTATTACTATTACTATATTACCTTTAACATTCTTTTATTCATACCAGGTAGTATACAAAAATTTTTCCCCGAGTTTATTTATTTAATTAATCTCTACACCCACCATAGGGCTCAAACTCATGACCCCAAGATCAAGAATCGCATGTTCTTCCAACCGAGCCAGTCAGGCATCCCTAAAAACATTTTTTAAAAAGAGAGTTCGCAGGAGAGTAGAGAGTGGGAAGAGCACATGAAGTCAAACCTTGAGAAGCTGGGCTCTGAAGTGGCTCAGAGAAATGGGGTGGTGGCTGGAGAGGATGCTGGACAAGGGAGAATGTTCGAAGACAAGAGGTAACAGAGCATGTTTGAATGCTGAGGCAGAATGGAGGGAAAGGGATGAGTAAGGGCCAGCGGTAGCAGAAGGGGACAGGACTGATATCCAGTTGTTGCACCCCTCACAGATTAGCAGAAGAACACAGCAAAAAGAGCATCGGGATCGTGATTAAATTTGGGCCCTTACTACTTTAGTAGAACAAAGCAGCTAGAGAAAGATATGGTCCCATTTATATGAGATTTGCAGAAAAGGCAAATCAATAAAGACAGGAAATAGACCAGTGACTGCTTAGGGCTGGGAGTAGGAGCTAGAACTGAAAGCAAATGGGCCCCAGAGAACTTTTTGTGGTGGCAGAAGTGTTCCAGAACTAGACTATAGTGATATTTGTATAATCCTGTAAATTTATTAAAAATAATTGAACCATATTCTTACAATGAGATGAATATTATGGTATATAGATCATACCTCAATAGAACTGTTGAAAAAAAGAAAGAAGGAACAAAAAACCAGGAGTAACTGGTATGGAAAACGTATTCACAAAAACACTTAGACCAGATATTGGGTAACTGTGCTTGTAAAAGAGGTATCCATAAAGTCTATTAGTTTGTTTGTTAAAAAATAAATTATGCTATGGCAATCGAGGCCACTGCAAGTAATTGTATGGTTATATCCTGCATATTGGTAAGATGAGACTAAAATCCCTCTCCCACTCAAGACATGTGTCCTGGTTTTTCCACCCATGGAAGAGGGACACTTTTCTAATTTTTCCACCTGAGGAGGAATTTTTGTACTTTATCTGTCCAAAGAGGGCACTCTTATTTATTTTTCCCCCACTTTGCACAATGTCATGGTGACAAAAGGAAACTCTTCTGATGATCGATGGGGCCTGGGCCAAATTAGCTTCCTTCCTGGAAGCAGATATCAATTAATTATGTGACTCATATGAGCTGATAGTTTTGATGATAAAAAAGTTGAGGCTATTGGAAGAATCACTCTATGCTACAGCTCAGAAGGGGGCAAAGGGTTCAACAATGGAAGACAGCCAGAAAACCAACGAACACAATCTAGAAGTCCTGTGGGATAAACAATGAAGAAAAACAGCAAGACCGTTAACTAGTAATTTCTAGGAGAAAATACAAGGCTAAGGTTCAGGAATAATCTTAGTCTAGGTTAAAAAAAAAAAAAAGTGTCCCCTGCCCAGGGAGGGATTAATCTGATTATCTCACACTGATAAGACTGTAAGTTAGAAGGCAGTAGCATTTTCTGGTTGTCACATTTCAAGATGGACACTGACAAAGTGGAACAAACACAGCAGAATGATCAGCATGGCAAAGGATATGACTGGGAGGAACTGGGAATATTATGTTTAGAAAACAGAGGGTTATGCCCCACACAGCTGCTCTCACATGAATGGAGAGCTCTCTTGAAGAAGAGGAATTTGAGTTCTGTGTTCCTCTAGAAACAGGATCAATGGTGTCCACTTCTGCTTCCCGCTAACTCCTTTCTGACTTTATGGTTTACCCTCTCTTCCTCTTTTCTTCTTCTTACTCTTCTGCCACATTGTAAATGAAGCCACTTGTATCTATAAGAAATTCCTCCTATTTATTTTTCAGTTAACTGTGTTTTCATGGAGTCATAAACTGTTAAGTAGGTAGGTTCTTGGAACCTACCTAGTCTCACTTAAACATTTTATTTTTCACTGTTTCACTATAGTTTAAATGTACTTTTCATGTTTAAAAATGTTTAAGGGGCTCCTGGGTGGCTCAGTTGGTTAAGTAGCTGACTCTTGATTTCAGTTCAGGTCATGATGTCACAGTTCATGAGATCGAGCCCGTGCTGGGCTGCACACTGACAGCGCAGAGCCTGCTTGGGATTTTCTCTCTCTCCCTCTCTCTCTCTCCCCTCCCACCCACTCATACTCTCTCTCTCTCTCTCTCTCAAAATAAATAAATAACTTAAAGAATGTTTATTACAAAATGTATTCCATCAACTGACAAATGGATAAAGAAAATGTGGTTTATATATACAATGGAATACTACTTGGCAATGAGAAAGAATGAAATCTGGCCATTTGTAGCAACGTGGATGGAACTGGAGCGTGTTATGCTAAGTGAAATAAGCCATACAGAGAAAGACAGATACCATATGGTTTCACTCTTATGTGGATCCTGAGAAACTTAACAGAAGACCAGGGGGGAGGGGAAGAGGGGAAAAAAAAGTTACAGAGAGGGAGGGAGGCAAACCATAAGAGACTCTTAAATACTGAGAACAAACTGAGGGTTGATGGGGGGTGGGGGGAGAGGGGAAAGTGGGTGATGGGCATTGTGAAGGGCACCTGCTGGGATGAGCACTGGGTGTTGTCTGGAAACCAATTTGTCAATAAATTATATATAAAAATAAATTAATTAAAAAGATTAAAAAATTAAAAATATATATGCTTGTTATTAAATTTTCAATAAGATGCATATAAAATAAAATGAGGAAAGCTTTCTATTCTATTCCTCCCCACTCTTTTCCCAGCCCTGCCCAGTCAGGTCCAACCCCCAGAAAGAAAAGCTTTTAACAATTTACTGCAAAACTTCAAATTACTTAAAAATGCATAAATACCTGTTTAGAGTAACTAATGATGGTGATTATACTATATGTATTATTCTGCAACTTATTTGCTCACTTCACAATAAATCATGGGCAACCTTACATGTTAGTAGTAGAGCTGCTGACTTTTTAAAACATTGAAAACTATAACAGTCATGAGATCAGATTTTTTTAACTGATCTCTTCTTGACAGACATTGAGGCTCTTTTCAATTTTTCATTATTAAAAATAATTCTACAATGAACATCCTTGTATATGTATGCGTACAGCTTTATGCACTTGTGCAAGCATTTTTTTGCAGAAAATATTCCTGGAGGTTAGAATTTCTGAATCAAACAACCAAAATTTTAGTCATGGGGGAACAAACTACAGAACACTCATACAATGGGCATACCATGACATCACCAAAAGAAGGTCATCAGGATATATCCATGATCTATTAAGAGGAAAACATTTGTCCACGATCTATAATAACAGTCAAGTTGCAAACTGATATGTTAGGCATGATTGCACTGCATTTAAAAAACAGAGTAGTTTGCTAAATAAGCTTATACCTAAGGAACAGAAGACTGAATGGGCCAAGAGGGTTTTTTTCTTATATAATTAGACATACCTATGGATGGACATCTGCACGCATACTTGTGCGCACGCATGCACGCACACACATACAATTTTTAGGTGGTGTTATTATGGGACACTTTCATGTTTCTAAGGTTTTCAAATTAAAGACAACTTAAAAGCTAAGATTTAGCAAAATTATGAGGAATAATGCCCTGTTAGTCGACATATAAGGAAACTGGGATTCTTAATTATTGTTGGAGAGAAGATACATGTTGTAGGAGGCCGACCTGGTGAAGGTAGCACATTTAGTTGTGCATCCCTTTGTGTTAGAAATTCTATGTCTAAGGGAAGAAAAAAGAAAAGCACACAAAGCTATTTGGCACAGAACTTGTTATAACATTTAAAAAAATGGAAATTCCCTAAACATCCATCAAGAAATTTGGGGTTAAATATGCATAAGTAAAATATATGGCTAAAACTAAGACATATCTCTATATTTATTAAAATGGAAAGACATTTACTACATTAACTGAAAACAAAGAAAATCCAAATGAGTGTATGTAATATGCTCTCAGGGAAGAGAGATGTGTATATATACAAAGAGAGAAAATTCTGAAACGACATTCCAAAATGTTAAGAATGGTTTCTCTTGGGAGCAGATTTATAGGTCAATTTTGCTTTCTATCTTATTTTCCCATAGTTTGGTATTTAAAAACCTAAGAAGTTATTCTATGATGAAAAAATACATATCATTTTTATCTAATTGTTTCTCATGTATCTGGCATTTATATAACGAATACTTTTCCTTCTACTAGCTTTCAATTATTAATATATATGCATATATTAAAGGGAAAATGAATTACTTAAAATAATGCATTCACATGCACTATTAGTTCCATTGATTATCAGCACCACTCAATCATATTGTACTACAATAACTACCAATGAATTCCTTCTCCCTACCCAACACAGAAGCCCTTCATACAGCATATCAGAGACACATGCATCATCCAGTGTAATTTCTTGCAAGGGAACAAAGCTTCAGTGTTCAATTATATGAGAATGCTACCAATTACTGAGTTAACTAACAAATAAAACTCAAAATTTTTATTGCAATGAACAGCTTTTGTTTTCCTAGAAAAAGATAAACAGCGTAACTATAAATATGATATACTTGGGAAAATTGCACTATTTTAAACAAGAAGTTAACAGTATCTATTTAAATCTTGAATTTCTCTAAATGGTGTCCTTTGTAGATTGGATGCCACTTTCTAAGATAGGGACAGAAGCTCATCAGTTTTTCTCAATACAAAAACATCTGGTTTTCATAGGAGGATTCTAACAGCTCATCAGAAAAGAAGATGGCTTCTAACATCAGCCCACTTACTTGATCAATTCTTTCTTCTGTCTACACTGAAGTGCATCCCAGGCCACCTTAATCCTAACACCCTCCCTATGGATTTACAGCAATAAGATGCCAAAAAGCATGTGTCAGCACTCCCTCTTGGAAGCTGTCCTTGCTTACTCATCTCAACCCAATAAAATGTGAGGAGTTGGCTCTGTAGATTAACTGGATTTCCAGGAATAATTTGCAGAAAGCCAACCCATTTGCCTTTTGGGGCTTTCTGCATAGTAAAAAAGTAGAAAAGAAATTCTGGAAAAGAGAAGAAAATTCATGCCACAACAAAACCACTTTTGGAGAGCAAGCCTTAAAAGGCAAGTGAACGGTCTACTTGGCCTAGCAACTCGTTGACTCTTCCATTCACCAGGAAACCACATAGTTGCACCTGACAAACTTTGCAAGAGAATCCTTCCTATTTCAGACTGTGTTTCCTGACAGTAGGATTCATTTTTTAAACTTGCTTTCAAAACACATAAATATACATTACATATTTTGTAACTGATGACAATGGCACATTAACCACAGTGTGGAATATGTAATCAGACCCAAAGATTTTAAAACATGTCACCAAAAAAGCAAAGGTTATATTAATAACAGGGACAACTGATTGTATCTTAATTTAAAATACTACCACTAAAGGTCATGCTCAAAGAAAGATTGGACTCTTGAGTCAATTGAGAAAATGTATGTCCCAAACTAGTCAACAGAACTCTACTCATTTTAGATTAAATTCTTCAAATTTCATGCTAGGTACACAGAAAAATAAGTTGGATGGCAAATCTATCCAGTCCTAATGAACGGCTGTAATAGAAACACTTCAAAGACAATTGCTTCCAATTGCTAGGCCTTTGTTTATATTATTCCCTTAGCCCTCTGAAACCAATGAAGTGTTTGACTGCTTTATCCTCAAGTATATTATTTCTCTATATCAAGACAGAGTAAATGGCAGATGGAAGTCAGACTGGTTTGGTGTACAAGAAGCAAAACGCAGTACAACAGAGTTGAAACCCTGTATTAGGTTTTGGCATCATGCATTCTAACCATACAGCTACAATATCTCAGCAATCAGTGTTGTTAATGCTGGGTTTACTAAAGCAAGTTTTAACTTTAATATCTTGACAATTTAATATTCAACAAAGCATGACTTGGCTTGCCTAATGGCAGATTAGTCAGCTGCACATTTAGCAAAGTTATTGCAAAAATCTTTGGTGGAAGACTTCTTGGCTGAAGCTTCAAACCTTCTCTTAAAATTATGCAAGTGAGAACACACAACTGAAGTATTTTTTTTAAGCCTTTCTGAAAAACCCTGAATAAAAATACCTATTTGTATAAAGTCCGATGTGGACTCTGGCTCAGGCGATGTTACCTGCACATTTTTTCCAACCAAATGTAAGGAGAGAGGACATCAATATCAATATGGGTCCAACTTATTGTACTTAACTTCAGTATACAGAATTTTTAATTTATGTTTATTAGGTACTCCATTTGTTTTATATAAGTCAAAGTTTAATTCAACCAATCATATCCAGTTGATGTGAAAATCCTGTGGCCTTTACCTTCCAAATATATCCAGAATCCAATCACTTCCCACCACCTTCCACAGTCAAGCCATCATCACCTCTTGCCAGGATTTGTACAACAGTTTCCTCCCTGGATCCCTGTTTGCATCCTTGCCTCATCTCCCATACACCCCAGTTCCTTCTCAGTAACAGTAGGCCATCTTATCCCTTAAAAACAAGAGTCAGATCATGCCTTTCCTCAGCTCAGAACCCTCCAATGCTTCCCATTTTGCTCAGAATTAAAGTCAAAGTCCTTGTAGTAGTTTCCAGGGTCCCATTTGAGCTGCCCCCCTCTATCCTTCCTTGTCCCTCTCCAGCTTCCTCCTCCCACTCTCATCTCTCCCCCAACCCTTGCTGGCCTTGAACATGCCAGACATATCCCTGCCTCAAGACCTTTCCACCAGCCACCCCATCTTCCAGGAATGTTCTTCCTTTTTATATCCACATTGCTTGCTTCCTCACCCTTTCAGTCTGTGCAAATTCTCCCCCCTCAGTAAAGCTATCCCTGACCACCCTATTTAAAGTTACAGTGCTTTTCTTCCACTCCACATCTATCACATTCTATTCTATATTGTTATTCTATAGCACTTACTGTTTAACAAAAAACTGTATAGCTTACTATTTATTATGTTTATGGTCCGGGCTACTCCACCAGAATAGCTCTATGAGGGTAGACATTTTTTTGGTTTGTATATTGATGTTTCCCAGCACCTAGAAGAGTGTCTGAAACACAGTGGGCCCTCAATAAATATTTGTGGAATAAATCAATGAATGAATTTTCAGGTGATTATATGTGCTCTCTGGTAGCACTTACTAATAAATGTCTAAGAACGATGGATGCCAAATTCCTGAGGCTGCAAAGTGTGGGGTTCCTCAGTCTAAAAGGTAGCTCTAAACTACCAGAAAGAAATGGTGAATTGTGCTACATCCAGGGAAAAAATTAGGTGAAGCACAGAATGGTCATCATCTTATTCCCTTCTTTATCAAAGCACTCAACTTTATTTCATGGAGGACTTTATCTCCAGGAATGCAATCCTTATTTTGTAATAAAATCTATAGCGGAAATAGAATTTATTTTACTTTTTAAGTTAAGGGACTCTGAACCTTCCTTCTACAAATATCACCTAGGTTAATCCAGGACAAACCTGTAGAGAGATAATATGGCATAATTTCAGAAGCAAGTCACAGTTAAAGTTATATGATTGTGAAACTCCTGGGACGGGGGGTGAAGATTCCTGGAGGGTAAAGTATTAGGGGCAGATCACCTCACAGCCTGATCCCCAGGGATGCCCAGGGACACTTCCTCACACCTGCCTGTGGCTCCCCACAGATCCAGCCCACTTGCTCTCCCAGCACATCCTAACATTTGTGGTCAAAAATAACAATGATAATCAATGCCATTTTTAGTTTCTTCCGCATTTGGTTTACAGTAAATATGTTTGCCACTGGAATTTGGGCCCCACTTGAAGTTTTTTCTTCGAAGCTTCTTTCTGAAGGGGTACAGGTAGCTGTTTTACTGAGGGATAGCTGACCTACAGAAGACTTTTCCATACTAATTGCTGGGTCAGAGCCTCACTAACTGTCACTGCCACTGCCAGGAGGAGCTGGGGTCTCTGTGCACAGAACAGACCTTTGTTGTCTCTGACCTTTCCGTCTTGGAGCCTCTCCCCAAGGGACTTGGAACCTTACCTTGCCCCATCATGCTGAACCAAGGGGCTCCTCTAGAGGCCACAAACTTCACAGGGCCTTTCCTCTACCCCTATTGGACACCGTCCCCCATCTCCCTGAGGGCCCCTCTGCTCCCATTGCAGAGCATTTCTGAGCTCCTTCGTCCCCACCTGGCCCGAATCCTAGGCACAAACACACGGCAAGAAAGAGGAGACTCATGGGAAATGAAGCAGTAGGGTAAAGCTCATTTTCTTCATGGGTTAAATAATTATTTGCCACTGACCTGAGTATCAAATAAGACTTTAAAACATGGTTTCTCTGATCAAACCACACATTTCCCAAAAGTGGCTGGAAAAGAACTTTATGGAAAGTTGTTGAATGTAGTTGTGACATGTATAAATGAAAAGGCAAAATCAGTTCTTGAGGAGAATATTGTATAATTTCTCTGGGGCCCAAACAGGGCCAAGAGCATCTTTTCGTTCAGGAATCTGATCGAAGAGAGATCGAGACTGATGTCCATTAATGGCAGTGGTTGGAAACGACGGGGCTGGTGACCAGGCCAGGCCACGTGCACATGAGAAACTAGAGGAAGCCAGGGAACAGTAAGGAGGAGGGTGGAGCGGACTCTGGAGAGAAATAGGAACAGAGGGCAGAAGGATCCTCAGACAAATGGGGGCTGAGTGCTGCCTTATCCCCCCACACTCTGGTGCTACACCCACCCACATGTGCGTGCTAACCGTGCATCTCTCCTGCTAAGGGCCTTGAAACACAATCCCCACCCACCTTACCCCACCTTTCTTTTCTGTAAAACCTACGCTGCTTTCAACTTCTTGCAACAAAAAGCAAAAGCGTTAGACTAACTAACCCAATACCTCAAATTCCTTTGGCAACAGAACTCTTAAGACAGCTTTTCGCACTCATCAGTGGTTGCCACAATCTGACACAACTTGTTTAATTTTCAGAGAGACAAAGAGGCAGATTTTAAAATAAAATAGAATATTGGCTGCTGAAGTTTCTCCCTTAAATATACATTTCATTTAAAATACAGTTTATTCCTTTCAGCAGTAAACAGCAGGTGAAATTAAAAACTGAAGTTGAAAACTAATGAATTTACATTTTAGCTTGGGTGGTGCTCTTAATTCACAGCCAGCCAATTACTTTAACTAGCTGCGCAGATGACTAAATAAAATCTGTTAATAAATGCAGCTAGAGTGTATTCAAGAAATTAAGCAGTACATATTAGAATAAATTTGTATATCTGCTGATTATAAATTTAATTCTTTAAAAATCAACTGGCCTAGAAGGGAGTAGATAGGAATATGAGGGAAAAATACCTCCCACAGTCTTTCACAAGAAGGTAGGTGGGTCAACAGAAGAGCTGGGCAAACCCATGACAAATGAGAGCAGGTGGGCTTTAAGACAAGGTGTGCTTGTGCCATTTTAGCCTGTTCATGATCCTTCCTTTCTGCCTTTCATGTTTACTTAGCCAGCTATAATAAATGCACAAATATGTGTGTGCATGTGTGTATATATGAACAAATAAATACAACACACACACATACATATTTCCTAGCAGTTCTGCTCCTGCTAGAACCGGACTGCTACAATATAAAACTTGGCATAAAGTATTCATGTTTTACCCATCTCTCTCCTCTAGTGGTCCAGAAGCAACTGGGAGGCAGAGAACAAGTTTTGTTTAGTTCTGTATCTGATACATACATCAGATATATTTGACACCTGTGATAGGCATACTTGGTACATGCTGGGTGCTTGATGAATGTTTACTTCATCATGAAGGATAATATGGCAATGGGGCTGGTCTGCAAGGGCTGAAAGGGAGATCTGTAAAATCAGGACACCGAGTAACTAGTATTCCATATTCACAATATTCTAAAATATACAGAAAACAATAGCAAACGAGAGTAGTAGTAGTAATAATGTCTAAATTTACCAAGCCATTACTAAACACAAGACATTGCATTGAAATTTCTTCGTGTACATTATTTCACTCCAATCCCAAAACATCCTAAGAGAATGATCCTGTTACCCAAACTTTACAGGTAAGGAAACTAAGACACAGAGAAGTTACATAACTGACTCAAGGTCTCACAGATGTTTCACCTGCTCTCTCCTGTCTACCCCTCTACTGGTTACTTCCAGTAATCAAATATGCTCCTGTATTTCTTAGCTTGACCTCTGATCCTGCTCAACTGCTTCACCTCTGCCATATTCCCTGTCACAGTCAAGGTCCCCATAAAGATGTCCACACTAGCTGTCTTCACTTCCCTACCTGCTATTCCCTACCTCTGACCTACTGTAATTGATTTCTACTTCCACTGAAAGAAAAGATGCTTTTGCTAGAGTCACAGTGAACTATATTCACTGAATTTAATAAATTCTCACCTTGAAATTCCCATTCTCAACAGTACTAAACACAATTAGCCTCCTCGAAGCATCATCTTTTCTTGGCTTTGTGATAGCAGGACAAGTCCCAATTCTTATTTGCAGAATAAAACAACAGAAATCTCTAGCTAGTTTAAACAGAAAGAGAGTTATTGACAGTTCATAAATCTCCAAGAAGCCTAGACAGTCAGATGGGGGGGGGAGTGTTCAACAGGACAACTCCACAGAGAAACCACTGTGACAGATGAGCAGGAAGCACATGGCCAGGAGAAAAGGCCATCACAAAACTGAACTGGAAAAAGTACCACAACACTGCCCCCCCGCCACTCAGATCCCATGACAACAGATACTGAAAACCAGAACTTCCATGACAGATGGTCCAGCAGCACCAGAAAACTTTGACGCTGTCTGTCAGAAGATCTCTTCTGCACATGGCAACCCCTCACTGTTTTGCTTGTGCCTCTTGTCACAGGCTGCATGTGGAAGCGCTGTGTTGGCACAACCTAAGTCACACAAAGTCCTAGCTGCAAGGTATTCTGGGAATTCTGGCCACACCAGCATAGGAAAATAATAGAGAAGGGGATGGCAGAGGTGTTGAATGAACCAATCTACAGTATTTACCACACCTCCATCTATTTCTGGATTTCCATATTTTTGGTCTTTGTAGCCTCTTCTGTCTGCTACCCCCAGCACATATTTTTCATTTATGTACTTCTCTCTTTTTCTATTGCCGACATCATTTTTCACCTGGACTACTACAATACCTTCCAGTCTAAACTACCCACTTCTACTCTTAACCCCCAAAAATCCACATTATTCAGAGAATCAAGTAGGAAAGATTTTATAACTTTAGTTATAATTTTATATACCATAATTTTATATACCATAATACCAAATTTTATGGTAATTTTATATACCATATAAAAATGATTTCTAATAAATGTTTGTTCTTAGTTACAACTTTTATTTATTTATTTATTTATTTATTTTACCTTTTTTTTTTTAATGTTAATTATTTTTGAGAGAGAGAGAGAGTAAGACAGAGTGTGAGCAGGGGAGGGACCAAGAGAGAGGGGGACGCAGAATCTGAAGCAGGCTCGAGACTCTGAGCTGTCAGAGCCTGATGTGGGGCTTGAACTCACAAACCATGAGATCATGACCTGAGCTGAAGTCGGATGCTTAACCGACTGAGCCACCCAGGCGCCCCTTAGTTACACTTTTAAACCTTTAAAAACATCATTTAAGTAGGCAGCTACCTATGTGTTACAACTTGGAGGTGCTAGAAAGATCCCTGGTCGAGATCTATATCTCAATGGCTAAGGATAATGCCAGAAATTCTAACAATGGGATTAAGTAATATGTACGTCAACCTTTAAATTATAAATTTCCCAGGAAAAGGAGTCTATGCGTTGTGTGTGTGTGTGTGTGCGTGTGTGAAATCATATAAAACTGGAATCAAATCCTCACTCTTTCTGCACTTTAAGGTTTGGTCCTCTTCTATAAAATAGGGATAACAGGTTGGTCGAAAGGATTAAATGGAAATATCTAATAAAGTATGGTAAATAGGCAATGAACTATAGCCCTTTCTCTCTGGCAACACCTTATTGAGAATTAGTTTGTGAGAGTGATCAATATCCAGTGTGATGGCTAATGAAAGACAAAGGGTTGTAGCAACCTGATATAGGCTTAGTGTGTAAAAGGGATTACAAACACAGGGAAAGGAGGCCCCCATGGAGGACCATGGAGCTCTGCTCAGAAAGAACAGTATGGGCCACCAGGGACAGCCATAGGTAAGGCTTCTGGGAGCCTACAGTGGGAAATGGGTCATAAGAAAAACAGAAAGAGCAATAAATAATCAGGAACAAGTCACTAAATCCATCTCACTTGCTTAAAAGCTGGTGCTTGGAGAGAGCCCATTGGGGTGCCATCAAAGTCTCTGACCACTGTCCATATCACCCCACTTGCTGAGCTCTATCCTGACTCAGAAGAGCCCAGGAAATAGGAACCACAGTGAAAGATGAGCAGGGAGAGTAAGTGCTCAGCAATGGTACTTCATTCCTTGCTTGACTCTTTGTCCCAGAGCTCATTCAACAACAGCAGCAATCTTCCTCAGATCAATGGAATCCTACATGGGTCTCCTTAGCAGAGACAGAGGACAGGCCTGCAAGCTAGGCAACATGCCAAACAGAGGTCTACCTTCTCACCTGCTGATGTGTGCTTTCATCTTCAACTTAGGAAATGAGCCAAAAGAGGACCCTACTTTGGCTGTTGCTAAAACATACCCGTGGCTGTTTACCACTGCTAATCATAGAAGAAACTATTTTCCACCAATATTCCTTATATATTTGGCTTATGGACTAACTCCACTTACAGTTTTTTTTTTAAAAACAGGAACCTTATATTATTATAAACTTCACTGATTTAGTAAGGTAGGAACTTTGTATTCGTTCGCATATTCTAGAAGGGTGCTATTTAATTTAGTGCTTTCAAAGACAGAATTTGTAGGAGACGGGATTTTGTCAGTGGTTTACAAGCTTTGTAAGCTAACATTCTCCTTGAAAACACACCATGTGGCCCTAACACTCCTGGTATAAGAAATGAAACTTGGCTGGCAGCCAAGTAGTGCTTTTCACAGGGCCTTACACAGTGTAAAGATACGTGTTTATGAATGTCAAAGGTCACATATTCTGTTTTTTTAAAAGCCAAAACTTTTTGCTCATATGTTAGCTACTTGAAGATATTCTATAAAAAGAAGGTAAAATATGAATAAGCCACAATTTATTCTCTAGCTTCGAAAGGCAAATAAGTTGTTTACAGCCAGAAACATGTACATTCTTCCAGGAAAACAGCAGACAAGTGATAGACACTATATAAACACCTTCTGTATCTCTGTATAACACACAATTTTTAAGTATATGTTAATACATTAATTCCCAACTAAAATACCTCCTAGTTTTCTTATTTAAAGATCATTCTCATGGAACTCTTTATAAAGAGGTTGTATAAAAGCTTCAAAGATAAAAATTCTAAAGCTTGAATATTTATTCCGACCCACACATACACCAGTCTCCTTTCTCCCAGTGATAATAAGAAATGAAGATATTTTAGTAAATCTTTGAAAAGGGTGTTTGCTTGAAAAATATTCATTCAATAAATATTTTTACTTGGTATTGTGGACAAAGAGCATAATAATGTGTGTGTGTGTGTGTGTGTATACACTAAAAAGGTACAGGGGTGCCTAGGTGGCTCTGTCAGTTAAGCATCCGACTCTTGGTTTCAGCTCAGGTCATGACCTCACAGTTTGTGAGTGTGAGTTTGAGCCCCTCAATGAGCTCTGTGCTGACAGTACAGAGTCCCCTTGGGACCTCTCTCTCCTGCCCCTCCCCTGCTCTCATGTACACACACTCTCTCAAAATAAATAAATAAACTTAAAAAAATAAAAAGGTAAAAAGGTCGGTACACTTATGGAGCTTGCAGATTAGTGGGACTGAGGGGCCTTAATAAATGAATTACACAAGCATAAACAATATTACAACTGCAGCAAATGCTCTGATACAGACGTATGTGGAAAAGCTATGAACACATAGAAGGAGAGAAATTAGAGAGTCTGTGAAGATAACTGTGAGAAAGTATCTGTGTTGGTTTGGGCTGCTATAACAAAAATGTCATAGACTAGTTGGCTTAACCAACAAATATTTGTTCCTCACAATTCTTGAGCTGAGAAGTCCAAGATCAAGGAGTGGGGGATTTGGTGTCTGGTGAGGATTAGTTTCCTGGTTCAGAGAGAGCTGTGTCCTTACATGGCAAAGAGGGAGAGCTCTTGGGATCTTCATCTCTTTATAAGGACATCAGTTCTATCATGGGTGTCCACCTCCATGACCTTATCTAAATCTAATTACCTCTCATAGGCCCATCTCCATATACCATCAGTCAATAGCAGGAAGTGATGAGAGGTGGAGCTATTTAGACGAAAGGCTATTGTGACAGAAAGGCATGGCAAGTTTAAAAACTTGGGGGAAAAACGTCACCAAAGCTGGAGACCAGAATAAGGGATGGTGTAGGGCATGAGATGAAACCAAAGAGATGGAGAGGCCCAGACCACACATTATGAGCTGAACTGTGTCCTCCCAAAACTCACATGTTGAGATCCTAACCCCCCAATACCTCAGAATATGACTATATTTGGACATAGGGTCTTTAAAGTGGTATTTAAGGTACAATAAGGTCATATGGGTAGACCCTAATCTGACTGGTGTCCTTATAAGGAGATAGGACACAGATAACACACAGACCAAGGGATGATCATGTGCAGACACAGCAAGAAGGTGGCCATCTGCAAGCCAAGGAGAGAGACCTTAGAAGAAACTAAGGCTGCCAGCACCTTGATTGTGGACTTTGAGCCTCCAGAACTGTAAGAATATAAATTTTTGGTGCCAAAGCAACGAGTCTATGTTATTTTGTTACGGCAGCCTTAGAAAACTAAGGCCATAGAGGAAATGGTAAAAAATGTGGTCCTGACCCTAAGACTATGGAATCCATGGATGGGGTTTAAACTGGGGGAAGAAGGGGTTATAGATCAGATCACTATTTGCTCTGGCTACTGTGTCAAGGGGAACTGCCGAGAGACTGAGTGTGGCAGGGTGTGGTAAGCTGAATACTGGCTCCCAAAGACATCCTCATCCTAATCCCTGGAACCTGTAAATGTCACCTTAATAACTCTACAGATGTGATTAAGTTAAAGATCTTGCAACAGGGAGAGTATCCAGAATTATCCAGGTGGGCTCTAAATACAATCACAAGGGAGATTTCAGAGTGGAGAAGGGCATGTAATGACAGAGGCAGAGGGTATAGCAATGTGCTCTGGAGATGGAGGAAGGGCGTACAAAACAAAGAATACATATGGCCACCGGAAGCTGAAAAAGGCAAGGGAACCGATTCACCCCTAGAGCCTCCTGAAGGAACCAACACCACCCATACTTTGACTTTAGCCCAGCGACAACCATTTAGGCCTCTGGCCTCCAAAACAGTAAGAGAATAAATCTGTGTTGTTTTAAGCCACTAAGTTTGTGGTAATTTGCTACAGTGGCAACAGGAACCTAATACATGGAGAGACCAGCTATGAGGCGGCAAGCATTAGCCTGGTAGAGAGATGCCTGGATGGTGGTGGCTGCAATGGTGAGGAGACGTACTTGAGAAATTCTGAGAAAGTAAAATCAACAGGAATGGATGCCAGGTTTGATCCGGAGGGAGGCGAAGGAGAGGGAGCCAGCGAGAAGAACTTGTGGTCTTCACTTCCTTACCACAATGACAACCAGGTACTGGCAGAGTAGTCAATTTAGCATCCCACTCTGGCAGTGAGGATCTGACGACGCATTTAAAGATTCAAAGACGGGAAAACAAAAGATGTTTTTCTCATTTTACTTCATCTTGGAGTTTTCAAATTTTAAAAATCTACCTCCAAACTAACTATGCTATTAAAATTTTATGTGAAGATGATCAAACTCTTAGTTTTAAAAAATGCTTCTGAATGTGGACTATTTCTCGACTTTGACTTCAAGAATACATGGAGCCCGTGAGGTACTCAACCATGAAGATAAAAGAATGCAAGTTATAGAGGACCTATTCTATGTGCTTATTACATATTTAGGCTCCCCTTCATAAAGTTTTAGCCTCTGAAGACCACCAAAAACTAACATTCATAAAATGACACATATTATTTAGTAACATATAGCCCTACAGCACTGATGCCACACCCTTCCTTTTTACAGTGATTCTGATCCCACAGAGCTCCACGCAAACACAGTCATCAGGAGGGCCCTGCTCAATGCCAAATCTAATGCAGAACATTTCCTGCACTTGCACTTCAATTTCCTCACACCGGAGTCTGACCCTGCTGATAAGAAGAGTCTTGGCTACATTTATGAAGTTCAAGCATTTGATTAAAAGCAGTGCTGTGGGACTTGTGCTATTTACCTTTCTCACACTAATTGCCTGGCTTGTATCAGAACAAAAAAAGAGCTACCATGCTCTAATACTCTGCATTCCTCTTTTAAGGATGGGATATTCCACACATCTGAACTGCTGCAAACATGGCCGAGAATTTAGACGGTCTTTCAGCACTGATGAAGGAACCGTCTTAAAGATTTTGCATTCACTATCAGTAAAATGGTAAGGAACTATCCTCAGAACCATGAATTTAGATTTGCTTATGGGCTAAGATTTCAAAGCAGAAGAGACACACTCGAAAATCCCAACACAGAGGAAGAATACAAAAAAATCTGAAAAATTATAGCAACCTGAGGCTATTTTACTCAGTGGTTAATGTCGCTGAATGACACAGAGTCTCCATGTTAAAACTCCAGTATGCGATGCTCCTAAATCATCGGGTTCATCTTGATCGGGGAAGGGAGGTGTGTACCTTAATTTTAGAAGTTTTTAATAAAAATTCCTAAAGTAAAATGGTTAAGCTCCTAACCTCTGCTGTACTAAAAACTATGTGGCACTATTCACGTCCAGCAATAGTAAATAAATAAAAGGAGAATGTCTCTTTGTTTTCTATACTGCTGGGTGTTGTGTTGAATATGCAAGATTCTGAAGCTGGGCCATGAAGCTACCTTATTCCCTGAGTCTTTTCCGGAAGTGCTGCTCATGAATCATGCATGACTAAATCAGCCTTTTGGTTTTGCAGAGATTTACATCCCTACCTAGGTAATCTAGGGCCATACTGATATCACTGATATGTTCAATTCACTGACTAATGACTTGTATGCCTTCAGTGGTGTTTTTTAGTAGTTGCTCTTGAGTGAAACCCACATGTAGTTTCTAGCAGCAACTATTCATTTCCTAAGCAGACACATTAAAATAAATTGATATTTTATCTTGGAGGAAATGTACTAAAAGGCATTTCAATTTATTGAGTAACCCAGCTTTTAAAATACAGAAACTTAACACACACACACACACACCTTAAATCTACTCTGAGAATGCTGTTATTGGTATATTTTTTAAATGAATCAAGAGATATTTGGGGTTTACTGGGTACTAAATAGATTATCTAAAGTCAAGCAGTATATCTTCCACAAAAAAACTAATTATACCATCATCAGAGCTCTCAAAGAAGGAAGTACTTTCTAAGTAGTCTATTGAAGCAGTCATGTTTCTGGGTAATAAGTTCTTCTTTTGGTTGGGCTTAACCTGGTTTCCACTCCTAAAAAACTTAACCTGGCTTCCACTCTTTCAATCTTCATTGGAAATAAGGAATAATTGGTCAATATTCTTTCAGAATTTCAGAGCTAAAAGGACTTCTAAAGATATCTAGCTCTGTAAGATCACTGAATACAAGAATAATAAGACAAAAAAATGTGCTTCTGTATACTTATAACAAACCCATGGAAACTGAAATTTAAAACACAATTACAAAAAATAAAACACAACTACAATCACTCCAAATAAAATAAAATACTTAGGCATAAGTCTAGTGAAAACATGCACAGGATTTGTTTTCTGAAAATATGAAAGTCTACTGAAGAAATGAAGGAAGACTTAAATAAATGGAGAGACGTTATCGTGGCAATGGGTTGGAAGACTCAATATGGTAAAAGTGTCAATTCTCCCCAAACTGATACCTAGGTTTATCAAAACACTAGCAAGATTTTTATAGACATAGACATGCTCATTCTAAAACGTGTATGCAGGAGCACCTGGGTGGCTCAGTTGGTTGAGCATCCAACTTCAGCTCGGGTCATGATCTCACGGTTGGTGAGTTTGAGCCCTGCATCAGGCTTGTTCCTGTCAGTACAAAGCTGGCCTAGATTCTCTTTCCCCCTCTCTCTTTGCCCCTCCCTCACTTGTGCTCTCTTTCTCTCATAAATAATAAACATTTAAAAAATGAAATGAAATGAAATGAAATGAAATGAAATGAAATGTATATGGAAAGGCACAGGATACCTAGAACACCTAAAACATTTTTAATAAAAAAAAAAAAAGGTATAAAGTGAGAGGAGTCACTCTACCATACACAAAGGTAAAGGCTTGTTTTATAGCTACTGTACTCAAGACAGTGTGATATTGACAGAGCGAGAGACACACAGACCAATGGAGCAGAGCTAAGAGCCCAAATATGGACCCACATAAATACATCCAACTGGTTTCTGTCAAAGGTGGGAAAGCAATGCAATGAAGGAAAGGCAGCTTTTTAAAACAAACGGTGCTGAAGCATTGGTCATCCATAGGCAAAAACATGAACCTCAACTTACACCTCACATGTTCTATAAATAGTAACTTAAAATACATAGCTCGTGTGAATATAAAATGACACAGTCACTATGGAAAAACTATGGCAGTTTCTTAAAAAACTAAACATGCACTTAACCATAACTGATCCAGCAATTGTACTCTTGGGAGTTTATCCAAGAGAAAGAAAAACTTACATGAATGTCCACAGTAGCTTTATTCATAATAGCCCCAAACAGAAAAAACAGAAATGTCCTTCACTTAAACTGTGGTACATCCATGGATGTAAAAATTGTTTTAAATTTTTTTACTTTATTTTTTTAAGGAAACTCTACACCCAACGTGGGGCTCAAACTCACAACCCCAAGATCAAGAGTTGCATGCTCCACCAACTGAGCCACCCGGGCTCCTTGAGGTCATATCAAAGTTTAGAACCAAAAATGTTAATATGTTGATGTGGAAAGAAACGCAACAACTTGATGTTGGTTCAAAAAACCTCAGGAGCTTCTCAAGGGAAATGTGAAACTGGCCTTGATATACAGAGGGCAGGAAAGACTGAAGAAAGAGGCAGACAATTCCAGATAGGGAGGGAGCAGGTTAACAAGCAAGGGAACTTACAATCCAGGCTTATCTTGGGCAGCCACGAGACAAGTAGATCTCCACATCTGCCCACCAGGATCTTAAAAGCTTAAACGAGGCCTTAACTGGGTTCAATCACATATACCATCCAGATGGTCTCAATAACACCTTCCTCTCTCAAACCTACATCCTTAAAACAGCTCCTAGTGTGGGAATGGTGAGCAGAATGTGTATTTACATTCCAAGAACAAGGGAGGAGGTGAGGAGTCTCTGATTGCCCAGGCCCAGCTCTCAGGTCAGCTGGAGGCCATGTCCTCTCGATTACCTTCTCTAGCACTTGGATGGATCTCAAGGGAACTATGTTGTGTGAAAAGAGTAGATCTCAAAAGGTTATACACCATATGATTCCATTTATATAACATTCCTGAAGGACAAAATTATAGACATGGAAAACAGATTGGTGGTTCCTAGGGGTTAGGGATGTAGGGTGGGAAAGAGGTAGTAGTCTCCATAAAAGGGCAACAGGAGGGATCCTTGTGATGGGAACGATATCTATCTTCACTGTGGTGTTAGTGACAAAAATCTACACATGTGATAATATTGCATGCACATACAAACACAGGTGCATGTAAAACTGCTGAAATCTGAATAAGGTCAGTGGATTATATCAGTATCCGTTTCCCGGGTGTGATACTGTACTGTAGTTAAGCAGGATGTTACTTTTGGAGGAAACTGGGTGAAAGTTATACAGGGTCTCTCTGTGTTATTTCTTACAACTGTGAGTGAAGTTTTAATTATCTTTTGAAGTTTTTTTAAAGCTAAAAAAAAGATGAAAAAGACATATAGTCCACCTCTGTTTCACAGGTGAATAAAGGAACAAGCACAATTTACTCAAGATTGCATGGTTAAGAGCTACATAAAAAATAAGACTCGGGCCTCTGAATCTTCTACTGTGCCATAATACTTAACACAGATAATTTAAAAAAAGCAATCACTACTGTTCCATATCTTACTGGGGGATTAAAATAATAAAGATCAGGGTGCCTGCCTGGCTCAGTCAGTAGAGCATATGACTCTTGATCTCACAGTTGTGAGTTCAAGCCTCACACTGGGTATAGAGCTTACTTTAAAAAAAACTCAGAGGAGGAGCCAAGATGGCGGAAAAGAATGGAAGTTTTTTGTGTATCTCGCATCCATGAAATACAGCCAGACCAACACTACACCATCCTACACACCTAGAAAACTGACTGGAGGATTGACACAACAATCTGCACAATCTGAACTACAGAATTCAGCAGGTATGCCACGTGGGGAAGTGAACTTGGGGAGCTACAAGGCGCAGGAAGGGATGTGCTTTTCCAAGCTGAGAGAGCTCAGCTGGGGGTGGGGGGTGGATAGGGGAAAAGCACCCCTCCCCAAAAGCAGCTGGAGAGAAAGTGGAAAATTGGAAACAGCCACAGGGACTAAACTAAAAAGGGAGAGAGGAGAAAGGAGAGAGTTTAAATTGCATTAAGACTGTAAACAAGGGGAGCGCAAAGGCTGCAACTCCGCAGCTCGATACCTGGTGGTGCTCTGGTGGGAAGGGCGAATCCCCAGGAGCAGAGTGGGGTCTGGCTGGGAGGTTCTTGGGCCACACAAGGAAAAGCAGTTCCACTGCTGGAAGGACATTTGGTAGAAACTGTTGAAGCCACCTGGTCCCAGCAGACCCCAGAAGGCGGCCACGTTCGCTGGTGCTGGGGCGAGGTCGTTAAGGGTGGTGCCAGATATGTGTTGTGATTTTCCATAATCCCTGAGATGCTGCTGCTACACTGTCTTGCGAACATTTTCTGGGGCCAGCTGGCACCTGGCCACAGTCTTGGGGCACCAGCGACAACAGAGTCCAGAAGGCGTACCTGGGTGCAGCTGATATTCTCGGTGAGACCATTCTCGGGGAGCCATTGCTCAGTGAGACCCTCCCGCAGAGGCGCAGAATGGGTCAAAGCCGGAGTCCTTAGGAAGTAAGAGGCCGGGGAAAACAGCCGCATCTGAGACAAAACCCGGGAGAGCGATACTGCCTGGGGCCTGGTCAGGGAGAGTGAAGAAGCGGGAAGCGGATGAGAGCTGAAGACGGAGGACGGGAGAACAGACTGGGTAGCTGGCTGGCGCCATTTTCACCAATCCCACGCATGCGCATACGCACCTACGAGCGCCGCAACAATCCACCCCAGTAGGCTAGCAGCGCCATCTAGTGGAGAGCGGAGCTGTTACACTGAGCCCCGCCCAACTGGGCCAACTCCGCTCTTCAAGAACACGAGTCTCACTGCCCGCTTAATTTATGGACTATAAAGAGCTACATAGACTGACTTCTAGGGAAAAACAAAGTAATTTCAATCCTACGTCAATCTGTTAGCATGTTCATCTATTCAATTTTCTTTCTTTTTTTTCTTTTTCCTTTTTCTCTTTTACAATTCTTTTTCTTGAATACAGAAAGAGAAAAAATTCATTTTTATTTTTAATTTTTATTAAAAATATCATTCTTTAATTTTTATTACTATATTTTTTACTTTTGTGTAAATTTTTTCAAATTCTACTTTACTTCCATCATTTTATTTTAGTGTACTTCAGTGTACTCACCTTTTCAAATTTTCAAACAATTTCCTTTTTTTCCTTTCTTTTTCTTTTTTCCCTTTTTATTTTTTTCTTGAATGCAGAAAGAGAAAAACTTCATTTTTACTTTCACCTTCTATTAAAAATATTCTTATTTAATTTTTATTACTATATTTTTTGCTGTTATGTAAATTTTTTCAAATTCTATTTTACTTCCATCATTTTATTTTAGTCTACTACAGTGTATTCACTTTTTCAAATTTTCAAATGATTCTTTTCTTTTTTCATTTCTTTTTTTATCTTTTTTCTCTTTTTTGTTTCTTTTCTTTTTCTTAAATACAGAAAACGAAAAAATTCATATTTATTTTTAATTTTTATTAAAAATATTTTTCTTTAATTTTTTCTGCTATATTCTTTACCTTTGTGTTTATTTTTTCAAATTCTATTTTACCCCCATCATCTCATTTTAGTCTACTTCAGTGCATTATTTTTTTCAAATTCTCAAATGAATACCTTTTTTTTCTCCCTCCCCCCTTTTTTTCTTTAATCTCTCAAACCACTTTCAACACCCTGACCAAAAACACACCTAGGATCTAGCATCATCTATTCAATTTGTGTGTGTGTGTATTTTTAATTTTTAATTTTAATATTTTTTAATTTTAATTTTTTTAAATTTCAATTTTTCTACCTCATTAATTCCTTTTCTCTCTTCAAAATGACAAAATGAAGGACTTCATCCCAAAAGAAAGAGCACGAAGAAACGACAGCCAGGGATTTAACCAACACAGATACAAGCAAGATGTCTGAAACAGAATTTAGAATCACAATAATAAGAATACTAACTGGAGTTGAAAATAGATTAGAATCCATTTTTGCAGAGATAAAAGAAGTAAAAAATAGCCAGGATGAAATAAAAAATGCTATAACTGAGCTGCAATCACGGATGGATGCAGTGGCAGCAAGGATGGATGAGGCAGAACAGAGAATCAGCAATATAGAGGACAAACTTCTAGAGAACAATGAAGCAGAAAAAAAAGAGGGAGATTAAGGCAAAAGAGCATGATTCAAGATTTAGAGAAATCAGTGACTCATTAAAAAGGAACCACATCAGAATCACAGGGGTCCCAGAAGAGGAAGAGAGAGAAATAGGGGTAAAAGGGCTATGTGAGCAAATCACAGCAGAAAACTTTCCTAACCTGGGGAAAGACACAGACATCAAAATCCAGGAAGCACAGAGGACCCCCATTAGATTCAACAAAAACTGACCATCAACAAGGCATATCATAGTCAAATTCACAAAATACTCAGGCAAGGAGAGAATCATGAAAGCAGCAAGGGAAAAAAGTCCCTAACATACAAGGGAAGACAGATCAGGTTTGCAACAGACCTATCCACAGAAACTTGGCAGGCCAGAAGGGAGTGGTGGGATATATTCAGTGTGCTGAATCAGAAAAATATGCAGCCAAGAATTCTTTATCCAGCAAGGCTGTCACTCAAAATAGAAGGAAAGATAAAAAATTTCCCAGACAAACAAAAATTAAAGGAGTTTGTGACCACTAAACCAGCCCTGCAAAAAATTTAAGCAGGACTTTCTGAGGGGAGAAAAGACAAAAATGTATATATAGATATAGATATAGATAGATATAGATATCTATCTATATCTGTATCTCAAAAGATTAGAAAGGACCAGAGACCACCACCAGAAACTCCAACTCTACAAGCATCATAATGACAATAAATTCATATCTTTCAGTACTCACTCTAAATGTCAATGGACTCAATGCTCCAATCAAAAGACACAAAAGAATGGATAAGAAAACAAGATCCATTTATATGCTGTTTATGAGAGACCCACTTTAGACCTAAAGAAGCTTTCAGATTGAAAATAACGGGATGGAGAACCATCTATCATGCTAATGGTCAACAAAAGAAAGCCAGAGTAGCCATACTTATATCAGACAATCTAGATTTAAAAATCAAGACTGTTTCAAGAGATGCAGAAGGCCATTATATCATAATCAAGGGGTCTATCCACCAAGAAGACCTAACAATTATAAACATTTATGTGCCAAATGTGGGAAAATCCAAATAAATAAATCAATTAATCAGAAACATAAAGAAACTCATCGATAATAATACCATACTAGCAGGGGGCTTCAACACCCCACTCACAGCAATGGACAGATCATCTAATCAAAAAATCAACAAGGAAACAATGGCTTTGAATGACACACTGGACCAGATGGACTTAACAGATACATTCAGAACATTTCATCCTAAAGCAGCAGAATATATATTCTTCTCCAGTGCACATGGAACGTTCTCCAGAATAGACCATATACTGGGACACAAATCAGCTCTAAATAAGTACAAAAAGATCAAGATCATACTGTACATATTTTCAGACCACAACACTATGAAACTTGAAATCAACCACAAGAAAAAATTTGGAAAGGTAACAAATACTTGGAGACTCAAGAACATCCTACTAAAGAATGAATGGGCTAACCAAGCAGTTAAGGAGGAAATTAAAAAGTGTATGGAAGTCAATGAAAATGGTAACACCACAACCCAAAACCTCTGGGACGCAGCAAAGGTGGTCATAAGAGGAAAGTACGTAGCAATCCAGGCCTTCCTAAAGAAGGAAGAACGATCTCAGATACACAACCTAAACTTACGCCTTAAGGAGCTGGAAAAAGAACAGCAAGTAAAACCCAAAACCAGCAGAAGACAGGAAATAATAAAGATTAGAGCAGAAATTAATGCTATCAAAACAAACAAAAGAAAACCCCAGTAGAACAGATCAGTGTAACCAGAATCTGGTTCTTTGAAAGAATTAACAAAATTGATAAACCACTACCCAGTTTGATCGAAAAGAAAAAGGAAAGGACCCAAATAAATAAAATCAAGAATGAAAGAGGAGAGATCACAACCAACACAACAGAAATAAAAACAATAATAAGAGAATATTATGAGCAATTATTGCCAATAAAATGGGTAATCTGGAAGAAATGGACAAATTCCTAGAAACATATACACTACCAAAACTGAAACAGAAAGAAATAGAAAATTTGAACAGACCCATAACCAGTAAGGAAATCGAATTAGCAATAAAAAATCTGCCAAAAAACAAGAGTCCAGGGCCAGATGGCTTTCAGGGAAATTCTACCAAACATTTAAGGAAGAGTTAACACCTATTCTCTTGAAGGTGTTCCAAAAAAATAGAAATGGAAGGAAAACTTCCAAACTCTTTCTATGAAGCCAGCATTACCTTGATTCCAAAACCAGACAGAGACCCCACTAAAAAGGAGAACTATAGACTGATTTCCCTGATGAACATGAATGCAAAAATCATCAACAAGATATTAGCTAACCAGATCCAACAATACATTTAAAAAAATATTCACCACGACCAAGTGGGATTTATACCTGGGATGCAGGGCTGGTTCAATATCCGCAAAACAATTAATGTGATTCATCACATCAATAAAAGAAAGGACAAGAACCATATGATCCTCTCAATAGATGCAGAGAAAGCATTTGACAAAATACAGCATCCTTTCTTGATAAAAACCCTCGAGAAAGTAGGGATAGAAGGAGCATACCTCGAGATCATAAAAGCCATATATGAATGACCCAACGCTAATATCATCCTCAATGGAGAAAAACTGAGAGCTCTCCCCCCTGAGGTCAGGAACAAGACAGAGATGTCCACTCTCGCCACTGTTATTCAACATAGTATTGGACGTCTTAGCCTCTGCAATCAGACAACACAAAGAAATAAAAGGCATCCAAATCAGCCAGGAGGAGGTCAAACTTCCACTCTTTGAAGATTACGTGATACTCTATATGGAAAACCCAAAAGATTCCACCAAAAAAACTGCTGGAATTGATTCATGAATTCAGCAAAGTTGCAGGATATAAAATCAATGCACAGAAACTGGTTGCATTCCTATACACCAACAATGAAGCAACAGAAAGAGAAATCAAGGAATCAATCCCATTTACAGTTGCACAAAAAACCATCAAATACCTAGGAATAAATCTAACCAAAGAGGTGAAAAATCTATACACTGAAAACTACAGAAAGCTTATGAAAGAAATTGAAGAAGACACAAAAAAATGGAAAAAGATTCCATGCTCCTGGATAGGAAAAACAAATATTGTTAAAATGTCGATACTACCCAAAGCAATCTACATATTCAATGTAATCCCTATCAAAGTAACACCAGCATTCTTCACAGAGCTAGAACAAATAATCCTAAAATTTGTATGGAACCAGAAAAGACCCCGAATAGCCAAAGCAATCTTGGAAAAGAAAACCAAAACAGGAGGCATCACAATCCCAGACTTCAAGCTATACTGCAAAGCTGTAATCATCAAGACAGTATGGTACTGGCACAAGAAGAGACACTCAGATCAATGGAACAGAATAGAGAACCCAGAAATGGACCTACAACGTATGGCCAACTAATCTTTGACAAAGCAGGAAAGAATATCTAATGAATAAAGACAGTCTCTTCAGCAAGTGGTGCTGGGAAAACTGGACAGCGACATGCAGAAGAATGAACCTGGACCACTTTCTTATACCATACACAAAAATAAACTCAAAATGGATGAAAGACCTCAATGTACGACATGAAGCCATCAAAATCCTCGAGGAGAAAGCAGGCACAAACCTCTTTGATCTTGGCCACAATCAGCAAAACTAAAAGGCAACCGACAGAGTGGGAGAAGATATTTGCAAATGACACATCAGATAAAGGGTTAGTATCCAAAATCTATAAAGAACTTATCACCTCAACACCCAAAAAACAAATAATCCAGTGAAGAAATGGGCAAAAGACATGAATAGACACTTCTCCAAGGAAGACATCCAGATGGCCACCCGACACATGAAAAAATGCTCAACATCACTCATCGTCAGGGAAATACAAATCAAAACCACAATGAGATACCAGCTTACACCTGTCAGAATGGCTAGCATTAACAACTCAGGCAACAACAGTTGGTGAGGATGTGGAGAAAAAGGATCTCTTTTGCATTGCTGGTGGCAATGCAAGCTGGTGCAGCCACTCTGGAAAACAGTATGGAGTTTCCTCAAAAAACTAAAAATAGGGGCGCCTGGGTGGTGCAGTCGGTTAAGCATCTGACTTCAGCCAGGTCACGATCTCGCGGTCCGTGAGTTCGAGCCCCACGTCGGGCTCTGGGCTGATGGCTCAGAGCCTGGAGCCTGTTTCCTATTCTGTGTCTCCCTCTCTCTCTGCCCCTCCCCCATTCATGCTCTGTCTCTCTCTGTCCCAAAAATAAATAAACGTTGAAAAAAGAAAAAAAAAAACAAAACTAAAAAGAGAACTACCCCACAACCCAGCAATTGCACTACTAGGCATTTATCCAAGGGATACAGGTGTGCTGTTTTGAAGGGACCCATGCACCCCCATGTTTATAGTATCAACAGTAGCCAAAGTATGGAAAGAGCCCAAATGTCCATTGATGGATGAATGAATAAAGAAGTTGTGGTATATATATACAATGGAGTATTACTCGGCAATCAAAAAGAATGACATCTTGCCATTTGCAACTACGTGGATGGAACTGGAGGGTATTATGCTAAGTGAAATTAGTCAGAGAGAGACAAAAATCATATGACTTCACTCATATGAGGACTTTAAGAGACAAAACAGATGAACATAAGGGAAGGGAAACAAAAATAATAAAAACAGGTAGGGGGACAAGGCATAAGAGACTCATAAATATGGAGAACAAACTGAGAGTTGCTGGAGGAGTTGTGGGAAGGGGGATGGGCTAAATGGGTAAGGGGCACTAAGGAATCTACTCCTGAAATCATTGTTGCACTATATGCTAACTAATTTGGATGTAAATTTTAAAAAATAAAAAATTAAATTAAAAAAATAAAAACAAAACAAACATAAAGAAAATAAATTCTGAAGTATTTAAACTAAAAAAAAATTCAACAATTAGACAAATAGCCCAATTACAAAAAAGAAAAAAAAAATAACAAAGATGAAATCTAGTTAAAGAGACATAGAATAAGTGGGCACTACATTTAAGTATTACATAGTTCTAACAGAAACATCATGAGAATGCAGAGAAAAAAAGGCACAAATGTATCTGTTGTACAATGCTACTGCAAATCTGAACAAATCTAAGGCAGACGACCTCGTTTATGCAGAAAAATCTTAAGTACTTATCTAGATGCATAGCCTTACCCTCAAATGCATTTTATGCTTCAGATACCATATTACAGATGGAAGGAGGACCACCAGAGGCGAAGTGTGGCTAACGGTTACCAGGCCCCGCTCTGCTACCCTGCCCCCACCCTCGTCAGTGGTAAGAACAGCGACACAACACATCCTAGGAAACACATGGGTCCTCTTCTTCACAGAAGTAGGCCACGCACAGCAAATAAATCTAGTCCAGCTGAGGTGGAATTTATTATTTACCTCAGACTCTAGTTTTAAATTTATTACTGTTGTAGTCTGTGGGTCAAAAGTGACAAACGTATTACTTAATACTGAGTTCTACCTGAATAGTTACCAACTTTGCGACCAAACTCTGCAAAGGGACAGGGAGGTGGTGTTCTGCACATCGGGGCCGACTCGATCTGCACTGCAGTGAGTTCCAGTAGTGAAGGGGATCCTTGGGATTCTGGCAATGGTGGTGGATTTTCAGGTTCTGTTTACCTGGCCCTGAAGATGATGTATTTTTACGGTCTGAGGGTGAAGATTCAAACTTTTATGATAGTTTTGTACATTCGGGGGACCTGTCCTATAGCTTTAATGTTCACTGAAATATGTTTCCTTTTAGAATTTAGTTGGTCTTGCTCCCGGTAAAGTATCTGCTTTTTTTAAAACTATGAGCATAACACTGGGATTCAGTTAAGTTTGTTATGTTTCATTATCAGTTTTTCCTGAAGTATCATTTTGCATTAATAAGCAACGGTAACTTGCTGGCATTTTATTCAAATGTATTGAGATTTTGCTGATTTTGTACCTTTATTCATATTTGTATTTTAATCATGTACTATATGGAACTTCATTCCTAATTGTGGTTAATATCGTGGCTTGCTTTTTCATTACAGCCCCATTATTAGCTTCATATTACATGCATGGTATGAGATTAAATTCACCAGAAATTTGTCTTTTTCGTTTGCTGTTAGTATTCTCTAACATAGAAACTTAGCTGTTTGCACATTTTTCAGAACGGGTAGGCTATCGTGATCTTTCCACAGTCTGTTATTTCTGTATTTATAAGCACATGACTTAAAATTCATGCCCAATACAAGCATGGGATAAAAAGTATGTAATCGCCTCCCTCCCCCCAAAAAACCCTCCTTATGAAATTGAAATGCTTGTTTAAAAAAATTTTTTTTAATGTTTATTTATTTTTGAAGGAGAGAAAGACAGAGTGCGAGCAGGGGAGGGGCAGAGAGAGAGAGACAGAATCCGAAGCAGGCTCCAGGCTCTGAGCTGTCAGCACAGAGCCCGACGCGGGGCTCAAACTCACAGCCCTGAGATCATGACCTGAGCCAAAGTCAGATGCTTACCTGACTGAGCCACCCAGGTGCCCTGAAACTGAAATGCTTCTTATATGATGCATAACACTGGCAGGATGTGTCCCAGCAAAGTCAGCAAGGCCGATATCCTAACGCTAATGGCTGCTTCTAACACCCTCATCTCCCTGTCCTTCCACCAGGCTCCTTTCTGTCCCCTGGTCTCTGCACTCACTCTGTGCTTCCCTTGTTGTTTTGCCTTGCTTTCTGCTTGGAGTACCACTCACCTCATTCTCCACTTTACAATCTGTTTGTCAGCCTTTAGAATTAGTTCTAACATCATTTACTCCAAAGCCTTCATGGACTCCCCTAAGTAGTTAACTTTCCCTTTTCTGTGTTCCCAGAACACGTTTGAGCTCACTACTACAGAACTCAGAAGACTGTACGATAAATATCTGCAAATATGTTTGTTTCCTCTATGTGACAGGAACACCTCACGTGGGGACCATGGGAAAGTGCCTGACATAAAGCAGGTGACAAGTAAAGCAGGTTTGCTTCCTGATTGTCCCTAGCCATCAGCCTCCTAGGTCAGGCTATTGTTTCATTTTTGGAAAACAGTGGCAAGTTGATTCTCATGATCTAGGGAAAATGCATGAGCCAAAGGCAAGGCAGGGACATAATTATTTTTTCCAGCTGACTTTGGCAGGGATCTCTCAGGATCCCCATTTAGACAGCAAAGGCTGAAAGAGAAAACCCCTGCCTATTCAGGACCCTGTATGTTAAGAGGCGCATGAGGGCTGGGACTTATTTTTCTATAGGTCACTCTGACTTTTAGAGCAACAGCTAAGAAAGGAATCCAGTGCCCTCTGTCAATAGCGACCCCTTGAAAAACACACTATATGTTATATGTCCAACATATTTTGCACACTAAGGTTAGAATATCATCTCTTGGATCTTTGAGATCTGCACCTGGAAAGGAAAGTCAGGAGAGCAATATGGGGCCTTACTGACAAGGCCATAAACCCTTAGACAACTGTTAGGAATGAGTGAAATCATTGGGAATGTACTTCCATGTTGTTGTACTCATGGTAAAAGTAATAATCCCATCAATGTTAGTGGACATATGCCACATAAATTGGTTTTTAATAAAAGAAGTTTCTGCCCCTTTGACTGATAAACTTTAATAATTTTTGTTGCAAATTTCTCTCAAATGTATTAGTTGCCTTCTTGTCTCTCTACTGAGCATAACAAACTTTTCCTGATGGTACAAGGTCATGGAAATATTAAACTGCAATACTGAGTGATGTGCCATCAGGAGCTCCTTGCTACCACATTACATGGATCCAGAGTGTAAAATTTCCTATTTCATATGCTCACTAGCACAGTACTTGAAATATAGATTCCAGATCCTCCATCAACATCAGTTCATGCTTGCTGCTCTTCAGACACTGACTGTTGGTAGGGAGATGTACTTTCTTCCTAATTCCCGACGTTTCATTTGCGGCGGTCCAAGAAACCACATAACCACATTTGCGGGGACTGCACTGAGTTAAGAGTGAATAAGGTAAGGGGTGCGTGTTTCTCACTGGACTGAAAACTCCTAGGAAGTACAAAATAATTATTGCTATTTTTGAGTTCCCGACATGCCTAGCATGGTGTTTTGCATACCACAGCACTAAGTAAATATTTTCTAATTTTACTTAAGCAAGTATGAGCTGTATTTTTATGTCTCTTTCAGCTACTCTAGCATTGTTAGCTGTTTTTTTTTTTTGTTTTAGGGTGGGTCACCAAGAATAGTTTGCCAGATATGTGATCTCCCTATAAGTGATAGCACTCCTGTTGATCTGGGAGGATATACACAGCCAGATGAATGAATGGTGGTTACCTGTGAAAGATAAGTGGAATTTTAGATGATTATTAGTTCCTTTTTTCTTATCAGCACTTAAAAATATTCTACAAATATTGCCTCTATAATAAGAAAAAGTTACGTCAAACCTAGGATTATTTTATTTATTTATTTTAATGTTTATTTATTTTTGAGAGTGTGTGTGTGTGTGTGTGTGTGAGCAGGGGAGGGGCAGAGAGAGAGGGAAACACAGAATCCAAAGCAGGCTCCAGGCTCTGAGTTCAGAGCTGAGTTCAGAGCTCCAGGCTCTGAGTTCAACACAGAGCCTGATGTGGGACTCAAACTCACGAACCGCAAGATCGTGACCTGAGCCAAAGTCAGACACTTAACCGACTGAGCCACCCAGGCACCCCAAACTTAGGATTATTTTAGATAGAAATATCAATTTTCCAATTTCCAAATGTCAGATTTCCAATTCTGTGAAAAATGGACTCAAATGAGGAGGAAGTGCAAGAAAACAAAGTAAGCAGTGGGGATACCATAGGAATGAAGATAATAATTATTGGGGAAGAAAACAACATGGCAGAAACACAAATAGGATGTGGTAATAGATGAGATACTGAAAAGAAAGGTGATAGGGGAAAATGATCAGAGACAATCCATACAATAACTTGCTTGTTCTTTCATTTTCTGTTCATTTGAATGTTTACTGAGTTTCTATTCCTACACAAGCACTTTGGGGGGGGGGTGTGGTTTGTACCAATAAGATGGGGCAACTGTGAATTAACAGATATTTTGGGGTGAAGGGGACACAATGATGATGGCCTGGAAGTTACTGAGAAACAAGATGGGTATCGCTAGTTTCACATGAGTAAACCGACTAAAGCAAGAATGAGTCTCAACGGAAGATATCAACATGAAAATCTACAAACCCATGACAAATGAGATAAAAACAAACAAGGAGGAAGATCAGAAAGAAAGGACTCAAAGTCATTTATTACATGATCTTGAAAGAACCATTTAACCTCTTGCCATGGTTGCCTTCTGATAAAACTGAAAGGATATTATAAGAGGTCCCATATATGGAATGACCGTAAAGAGTGTAAAACACTTTAAGAACACAAGACATAATCAATGTTTTGCTGTCACCCATCAAAGGGTAGAAAGAAGAACAAAACATTAATTTTCCATTACATATTTAGAAAGTAAAGTCTTCTTTCCCACGTGATAAGCTCCAAGTCCTATATTTTTCTCTGCTTCTACTCGCCAGTGCCTTCCTGTCCACTTTGCCAACTTTTTAAAAAGGATACACCAAAAATACTTAGCAAAGATTAGAGGGGCTGCCTGAGCAGAGTTCTCCTTTCCAACTCACTGGGCATTACATTACAAGAGAATATAATTAGGGAAACTTGCCTAACTTTGGTGTTGGTATCAGAGTCTGAAAAACTAATTTTAAAACAAGGCTGTTAAGACAGCAACATTAAAATGGAATTTCTTTAAATAGCTACACTTCTATTTCTCTTTGTAGTAAACTAAAAACATGAATACCATTTACTACTTGATCCTAGTTACTAAGCTTAAGTTTTAAATTCCACTCTTTTTGCTTAAAACAACAGGAAAAAAAGGGGGACAGGAGAATAGGAGTCAGCAAATATGAGCTTAGACTGGCTTTGCAACTTAGCAAATTATTAACCACTGCCAGGTTTCTACATTTGTAAAATGAAAACTGAAATATGAGTCCTATGCCTTCATTATCCTTGCAGTTATCATTTCATAATATTTATTAGTTTGACTATTCTCCCACCAAATTGAATGTTCCAGGAGGACTGCGTCCTTCTTGTTCAATAGTATATTCTCTGCATTCAGCAAAGTGGCTGGTACAAAGTAGGCATTAAATGAATCTATTGTTTGGCTATCCCAAGATGAAAGTGACAGCAAAGGAAATTCACTTAATTATTTATCTATTTTCTTGTGTCTTTTGATGAGCAAATGTCTTCAATTTTGACTAATTTATCTATTTTTCTTTTACATTAGTACTTTCTAGTTTTTATCTGAAAAACCTTTGCCTACCTTAAGATAGCAGATAATCTCTTCCGTTTTCTTTGAGAAGCTTGATAAGTTTTAACTTCTCTATTTGTATCTGATTCATTTTGAATTACTTTTTGTGTATGGTACAAGGTAAGGGTACAGGTTTTTTGGGGATTTTCTTTCCATATGGGTAGTGGTTGAAAAGACTTCACTCAATTCCTTTGGTGCCTTTGTTGAACCATTTTTGCGTGGGTCTACTTTTGGGGCTCTCTATTCTGTTGCCTAAATCTGCCTATTGTATAGCACCAGGAGCATATTGTCTGGATTACTCTCACTTTATTATTATTATTTTTTAATGTTTATTTATTTATTTTGAGAGAGAGAGAGTGGGGAGGGGCAGAGAGAGAGGAAGACAGAGAATCCCAAGAAGGCTCCATGCTCAGCCCAGACCTTGATGCAGGCCTTGATCTCACAATAGTGAGATCATGATCTTAGCTGAAATCAAGAATTGGTCACTTAATCGACTGAGCCATCTGGGTGCCCCAGACTACTCTCACTTTATAGCAAGTCCCAAAATCAAGTACAATAAGTCCTCCAATTTTATTCTTATTTTTCAAAATTGTTTTGACTATTATAGTTATTTTGCATTTCCACCCATTTTATATTAGCTTGTCAATTATTGCAAAATTCTTGCTGAGATTCTGACTGGGACCATGCTGAATCTATAAATCCATTTGTGGAGAACTAACATCTTTTTTTTTATGTTTATTTATTTTTGAAAGACAGAGACAGAGTGAGAGCAGGGGAGGAACAGAGAGACAAGGAAACACAGAATCCGAAGGAGGCTCCAGGCTCTGAGCTGTCAGCACACAGCCTGAGGCACGTCTTGAAACTCATGAACCATGAGATCATGACCTGAGCCGAAGTTGGATGTTTAACTGATTGAGCCACCCAGGTGCCCCAATGTGGAGAACTGACATCTTAACCATATTGAATCTTTTCATTGAACACGGTATATCAATACATTTACTTAGGTCCTTTTGAATTACTCTTATCAGTGTTTTAATCTTACACATTTTTTGTACATTTTTATTTAATTTTATTCCCAAATGTTTAGTTTTTGATGTCATTGTAACTTTTAAAAAATTTTATTTTACAAATGCAATTGAATTTTATAAAATAACCTTGTATACTATTACTTTGCTAAATTCACTAATCAGTTCTAGTAGTTTTGCCAAAATCCTTAAGGGTTTCTCTGTATGTGATCATATCATCTGCAAAGAAAGACAGTTTTACTTTCTTTTTTTTCTAATCTTTATGTCTTTCATGTATTTTTCTTGCCTTATCACACTGGCTAAACCTCCAACACAATGAATATAGGGGTTAGAGCACACATACTTGCTTCTTCCTGATGTTGGTGAACTGATTTTTCTATTAAGCATGATGTCAATTATAGGTTTCTTATATACAATCTTTATCAGTTTGAGGAATTTCTGTCCTATTTCTAATCTGTTGAGAATTTTTTTTTGATTACAAATGGGTGTTGAACTTTGTTTTCTTCATACTTCTTGAGATGATCATGTGGCTTTTTCCTTTCAGTATACTACTGTAATTAATTATACCAGTTAATTGTCAAGTATTTCACCAAAAGTACATTCCCAGAGAGGGAAAACTTTGATCATAATGTATTATCCATTTTTATGTGGCTAGATTTGATTTGCTAATATTTTGTTTAGTATTTTTGTGTCTATTTACATGAAAGTCTATAATGTTCTTTATTTGTAAGGTCATTGGATATTTTCAGTATCAGGGTTATGTTGATCTCTTAAAATGTACTGGGAAAATTCCATATTCTTTTTTGGTAAAAGTTTTTGTGAGACTGGTATTATTTATTCCTTAAGTATTTGATAGATTTCACTGGTGAAGCCATCCAAGCCTGGAGTTTTCCATGTGCAAAGGTCCTTAACCATAAATTCCATTTATTTAACAGATGGTGGGTTAAATATTCTGTTACTTCTTGTGGTCAGATTTAATTTATGTTTTTCAAGGAATTTTCCCATTTCTCCAAGCCATCAAAAGTACTGGCATAACATACTGGCATAAAATCCTCTACTAACATAGTATGTCCTGATTATCCTTTTAAAATCTGTAAGATCTGTAATGACAGCCTTTCATTCTTGACATTAGTAATTTATACTCCCTCTTTTCAAAATCAGTATAGCTAGAGATCTATCTATCTATCTATCTTTCGTTCTTCTTCCATTCTTATCTCTGTAATGCACCACCAGTAAACACAGTTTATTATCTGTGTCAAATAGTGTGTGAACAGGAACTCTTTCCAAGTCTTGTTCTTACCTATGTTCTTGCAGCTGGCAAAGAGTAGGAGCTCAGTGAATATTTGTTGAATGAAGTAACTATGGGATTAAATGAAAGAGCCAAAAAAATTTTTTAAACAATAAAACCATCAACTCATCACTGAAGGTAAACAAGATCTTTGAGGTATCTTAATTTTTTTTTAATTTTTTTAACCTTTATTGATTTTTGAGACAGAGAGAGAGAGCATGAATGGGGGAGGTTCAGAGAGAGAGGGAGACACAGAATCTGAAACAGGCTCCAGGCTCTGAGCTGTCAGCACAGAGCCCGATGTGGGGCTTGAACTCACGGACTGTGAGATCATGACCTGAGCCGAAGTCAGACGCTCAAACGACTGAGCCACCCAGGCGCCCTTGAGGTATCTTAATTTTAACATAAAAACACAGGCATACAATGAAACTACATCATTTCTATTACATTTTTTTAAAGTTTATTTATTTTGAGAGAGAGAGAAAGATAGTGCACACAAGCAGGGGAGGGGCAGAGAAGGAGGAAAATGGACATCTGACTCCATGTAAGCAATGAACTAGTAGCATCTTAGAACGGGAATGAGATGGTTGGCAGTGAGAGAGGAGCAGCTTGACAGTTTGAAATGACCCAAGATAGGGTTTACAGAAAGCGCAGGGACTGCTATTTGCATTTCTTGTTACATGAGTGCTTGGTGGGTGTTCAAGAGGTTCTGAAAATGTGCTTTTAGCCATATGTTGAGTGATAGTATTTTTTTTTTTTTGTAGCTCTTTATTCTTATTCTAAAAGAAATTTCTGTTCAAAAAGGTCATTCTTTCAACTTCCTATAGTGATTTTGGTCACCTGATTCTTCTTGCAATCTAGCATAAAGGTTATTAGGAAAAACTATTTTTACATAAAAAGTTATAATAGGGAGAACCTGGGTGGCTCAGTAGGCTAAGCAGCTGACTCTTGATTTCGGCTCAGGTCATAATCTCAGGAGTTCATGGGATCAAACCCTGCATGGGGCTCCCCACTGACAGCACAGAGCCTGCTTGGTTGGGATTTTCTGTCTCCCTCTCTCTCTGAATTCGTTTCTTAGTTCCAACTTAGTTCCAACTTAGTTCTTCAGGGTTTTCTATATATAAAATCACATCATCTACAAATAGTGACAGTTTTACATCTTCCTTTCCAATTTGGATGCATTTATTTCTTCTTCCTCCTTAAAAGCTATGGCTAGGATTTCTAGCATAATACTATGTTGAATAAAATTGTGACAGTGGACATCCTTGTCTTCTGATCTTAAATGAAAAGTTTTCAGATTTTTGCCACTGAGTATAATCTCAGCTTTGAGCTTGTCCTATATGGCCTTTATTATGCTGAGGTATGTTCAATCTATACTCACTTTGTTGAGATTTTTATCATAAATGGATGTTAAATTTTGTCAAATGCTTTGTGGGTCTATTGAGAAGATCATGTAATTTTTACTCTTCATTTTGTTAATGTGGTGTATCCCAGCAATTGATTTATAGATGCTGAAACATCCTTGCATCCCTGGAACAAATCCTACTTGCTCATGGTGTATGAGCCTTTTAATGTGTTGAATTCAGTTTGCTAATATTTTGTGGAAGATTTTGCATCTATGTTCAACAGGGATATTACCCTGTAATTTTCTTTTTTGTGGTGCCCTTGTTTGATTTTGGTATCAGAGTAATACTGGTCTTGTAACATGAGTTTGGATGCATTCCCACCCCTTCAATTTTTTAAAAAAAATTTGAAAGAGATAATATTAAATCTTTAAATGTTTAGTATAAATCACCAGTATAAATCACCTCTTGGTCTTGAATTTTTTTTTTGTTCAGTTTTTTGATTACTGATTGAATCACTTTACTAGTAATCAGTCTGTTAAGATTTTTCTATTTCATCATGGTCTTAGAAGATACTATGTTTCTAGAAGTTTATCCATTTCTTCTAGATTGTCCAATTTGTTGGCATAGTAGTCTCTGCTGGTCCTTTGTATTTCCTTGGTATAGCAGTTGTAACTTCTTTCATTTCTGACTTTATTTATTTGAGCCCTCTCTCCTTTATCGCTAGTGAGTCTAGTCACTAGACTTTGCCAATTTTATCTTTTAAAAAAAAACGGGTTTTAATTTCATTGATCTTTTCCATTGTATTTTTAGTCTTTTTTTTATTTATTTCTCCTCTATTATTTCCTTCCTTCTACCAACTCTAGACTTCATTTGCTCTTCTATTTCCTTTAGGTGTAAAGTTAGATTATTTGAGATTTTTCTTATTTCTTGAGGTAGGCATGTGTTGCTATAAACTTCCCTCTTAGAACTGCTTTTGCTGCATCTCACAGACTTTGGTATGTTAAATGTCCATTATCATTTGTCTCAAGGTATTTTTTTATTTCTCCTTTGATTTCTACATTGACCAAGTGGTTGTTCAGTAGGTCTTTTATTTTCCACATATTTGCAATTTTTCCAGTTTTATACCTGTAATTGATTTCTAGTTTCATACCATCGTGGTTGGAAAAGATGCTTAACATGGTTTCAATCTTCTTGAATTTATTAAGACTTGTTCTGTGGCTTAACATATGGTCTGTCCCAGAGAATATGCACACTTAAATTCCACGTGCATTCAAGAAGAATGTGTAGGGGCACCTGGGTGGCATCCAACTCTTGGTCTTGGCTCAGGTCACGATCTCACAATTTCATGAGTTTGAGCCTCACATCAAGGCTCTGTGCTAGCAGCACAGAGCCTGGTTGGGATTCTCTCTCTCTCTCCCTCTCCCTCTGCCCCTCCCCCACTCACGTTGTCTCTGTCTCTCAAAATAAATAAATAACCTTTAAAAAAAAGAAGAAGGATGTGTATACTGCAGCTCTTGGATGAAATGTTCGGTATGTATCTATTAAGCCCATCGGACCTAATATGTCATTTAATGCTGTTACTTCCTTATTGATTCTCTGCCCGGATGATCTACCCATTGATATAAGTGGGATATTAAAGTCCCCTTGCATTATTATATTGCTGTCAATTTCTCCTTTAAATCTGTTAATAATTGTTTTGTAAATTTAGATGCTTCTATGTTGGGTGGATAAATATTTACAAACGTTATATCTTCTTGCTGGACTAACCCTTTATCATTATGTAATGCCCATATTTGTCTTTTATTATAATTTTTGTTTTAAAGCCTATTTTATCTGATAAGTACAGCTACCTCAGATTTCTTCTGGTTTCCATTTGCATGAAACATCTTTTTCCATCCCTTTACTTTCAGTATATGTGTGTCCTTACATCTGAAGTGAGTCTCTTATAGACAGTATATAGATGGGTCTTGCTTTTTTAAATCCATTCAGCTACTCTGTGTCTCCTAATTGGAGAATTTAGTCCATTTACATTTAAAGTAATTACCGATAGGTATGTATTATTGCCATTTTGTTCATTGTTTTCTGGCTGTTTTGTAGTTTCTCTCTGTTCCATTGTTCTCTTGTTTTCTTTTCTTGTCTTCTAATGATTTTCTGTAGTGTAATTTTCTTAGGTTCCTTTCTCATTTTATTTTTTGTGTATCTACTATAGGTTTTTGTTTTGTAGTTACCATGAGGTACATATAACAGTGTATATATATAACAGTCTATTTTATAACAAGTTAATAGCAAGTTAAGTTTGGACCCATTCTAAAACTCTCCCATTTTACTCCTTTCCCCCAAGTTTTATGTTTTTAATGTCACATTTTACATTCTTTTGTGTATCCCTTAATTAATTATTGTAGGTATAGTTTTTTTTTTTTTTACTACTTTTGTCTTTTAATTTTTACATAAGCTTCATAAGTGATTAATTCACTACATTTACTATATATTTACCTTTACTGGTAAAAGTTTTACTTTCATATGTTTTCTTGTTACTAATTAGTGCCCTTTCTTTTCAGCTTAAAGAAGCTCCTTTAACATTTCTTGTAAGGCTTGGTTTAGCAGTGATGAATTCCTCTGGCTTCTGTTTTTCTAAAAAGCTCTCTTCTTCAATTCTGAATGATAACCTTCCTTGGCATAGTCTTCTTGGTTGAAATTTTCTCCCTTTTAGCATTTTGATTATATCATGCTACTCCCATCTGGCCTGTAATGTTTTTGCTGAGGAATTTGATAGTCATAGGGGCTCCCTTGTATGCAACAAGTTGTCTTTCCCTTAATGCCTCAAAAGTTTACTTTTTTTAAAAAAATGTTATTTAAATAAACTTTGGGTCCTAACCTAAATTAACGGAAATTAGTGAGTATTGATTGGCCTCTACTAAGCTCTTGTAGTTGACTTGTAAAGCATGCACAAGCTACATGAAATGTTTATGACAACCTATAAAAACTGCATTTCATATTGTTTTTATAATTTACCCCCAAATACTCCTATCTCTTTAAATTACCACTGTTGCTTAAGTACCAGATTTAAATCCTTAAATCTGTTGGTCCTCACTGTTTTCTCCAGTGTTTGACAAATATCTATGTTATTTGGTACAAAATTATGATAGATAGACAGACAGACAGAAGAAACTGACCTATTCTTCTCTGGGGTTTATTTTCCACAAATATAAATGGGGATAATAATATTCACCTTCCAAGATTACAAAGAGGGTCAACTGACATTAACTCTGAGGTTCCTCCATGAATTATAATACATTAAATGTTGGGTAATACTGAAATAAATATTGAACAATATGAGTCCTTATACAATGTATTCAGTGTTCACAAATGCTTCACTCCTTTATGCAACAGTCACACTGTTGCTGACAGAAAATGTGTCAATCCGAATAGCCTACCCAGTATATATGCTCTTTTCATTTAGACTATTCTGCTATTTTAAGTCATTTTCCTTTTAGAATGTGGAAAACATATTATCAGATACTCTTTCCTGGGTATAAACAGGATTTTTGTGTGATTTTCTGTTCTCTTGGCACTTTTTAATTCTGTTATGATGGCACCTCTCACAACTGCCATCTCCTCCACTTGACCCTTAATGGAGACTGATATACCAAGAAAGGTAGTGTTCTCTACCAGTTTTTATTTTTTTTATTTTTTTTTTCCAACGTTTATTTATTTTTGGGACAGAGAGAGACAGAGCATGAACAGGGGAGGGGCAGAGAGAGAGGGAGACACAGAATCGGAAACAGGCTCCAGGCTCTGAGCCATCAGCCCAGAGCCTGACGCGGGGCTCGAACTCACGGACCGCGAGATCGTGACCTGGCTGAAGTCGGACGCTTAACCGACTGCGCCACCCAGGCGCCCCTCTACCAGTTTTTAAACTTCACACACAAGAATGGTATTCACAGATATGCAGGTGAAAATTTGCCACATGAAATACTCTTTTTTGTTTGTTTGTTTGTTTTAGAAACTTGACACTGAAAAAATTATCAGCTTTATTAGGGAAAATATTTCAAAGGTTGCATGACCCACAAACAACACTTTAATCTTTCTCTGCATGTGTGACCGTTTATTTCTTTAATAATGCAGCTTTAGGGGCACCTGGGTGGCTCAAGTCAGTTTAGCATCTGACTCTTGGTTTTGACTCAGGTCATGATGTCACTCGATTTTAGGGTCCAGCCCCGTGTTGGGCTCTGTGCTGACAGTGTATAGCCTGCTTGGGATTCTCTTTCTCCCTCACTCTGTCTCTCTGCCCCTCCCCTGCTCACTTGGTTTCATTCTCTCTCAAAATAATTTTTTTAAATGCAGTTTCAGTTATTTATCCCAAATATAAGATACTTATCCACGGATTTCTCATTTATAAAAATAATTATAAACCAGTATTTTCTAAATGTATCTAAATATATTCACCTTCTTAGAAACTCAAAATGGCCATTGGCATCTATGATCAATAACTTCTTTATATATTTATAGGTATATAGGTGTTGTACTATTCTTCAACTTCCTCTATGTTTAAAATGTTTTGTAACTTAAAAAAAAACTATGTCTCTGTTCTTAACCAGAATTTCCCCAAGTTGTTTAACCATAGTGTCCTTTTCTCCTCCTTCTGGATCTCTCCCTAATAGTAGAAGCAAGTAGGTACCAGAGTTGAAAGGTACACTTTGGGCTACACATCCCAATCTACTGAAAGAACAAAGAATGACTTCTTGACCAAACAAAAGTACAACAGGTCCTAGACTCAAATGCAGAGGAGAACAGGAAGGACAAACCCACACTTCGGAGATTCTTCGCCATATGAAATGAGAGGTGGTGGAAGATGACATTACTGTTATTTTCACCACAGCTGTTTTAAAAAAAATATTTTTTAATGTTTATTTTTGAGAGAGAGAGAGAGAGAGAGAGAGAGAAAGAGTGGGGGTGGGGGGTAAGAAGCAGAGAGAGAGGCACAGAATCCAAAGCAGGCTCCAGGCTCTGAGCTGTCAGCATAGAGCCTGACATGGGGCTCGAACCTACAAACTGTGAGATCATGACCTGAGCTGAAGTCGGATGCTTAACCAACTGAGCCACCCATGCGCCCCCTTACCACAGCTTTTAAACAAAGCACGTTCAATGCATATGATAAAACTCTTCTCACCTCTTTGGATAGTAGCGTTTATTCTAGTATAAGAGCTATGGATCTGAGCAGACTATGAACCTAAGAGACAGAATATCTGTCCTCTTTGCACAAGTATATAAATGGCTCACAGCTTCCTGAGATAAAAAGCAAGATTCAAGCTCACCACATATACAATGGAACCAGAGAATTCAGATGAACGAAGTCACTTCAGGAAGGAGTTCTCTTAAATACCTTGGTAACATAATAAGGAGGAGGTTGTAATAGTCAAAATAACTGTGGAATTTTGTATCCTTGAGCAAAATTTTATAAAAGATTCTCTGAAACCACAAAAGAGATAAACTGCCATCCACTTCAAATTTCAGGAGGTCTTTGGGCCATATTCAATAACAACAGGCAATGACAAGACAACATTGTCCTAATTTTATAGATGCAAATTTTATAGATGCTTAACAGATGTTAAGCAACTTGATATGGCCATACAACTAGCAAATAGAGAAGCCAGAATTTGAATCCAGACCCTGTGTTAGATCACTTCTTGATCTATCTACAGAGAGGTAAAGTGGAGTCAGGGGTAGCTAGCAGGAACACCTGCTTTGACTCAAGCCTGCTCTCTCCCATCTCACTGAAGAGCCCACAATGAAGGTCACACTAATGGACTCAAATTATTCTGTCTGCAGGTTTGATCAAACGGTATTTCAAGGCACACCACCTCTTTAAAATATGGATTTCATTTAAAATGTTGGAGCACTTTTGACATTCACATTTTTGACGAGCCATCCCCAATTAGTCTGAATCAGGAAGATTTTACTTCCACTTAACCTTCCATTACGACAAAAACATAAGGAAGGCAAGTGTGTTACTGGTAACTGTAGGGCAGAGCATCAATACAACACGCTGTAAGTCAGTCCTCATAGAGCAACATAAAGGCAGGATCCCTTTGTTTCTTTGCACCTCAAGGCCCCAGGTTGTTCTGCAAGTTGAATGTACCCCCTCCCCCCCCGTATGTTACTGCTAACCTCTTTACCCTAAACTCCCAGACCTGCCTTCAAAACTCTAGAGTTGAGCCTGTTTCCCCTACATATAAATCGTAACACTGGACTTTCCAAAACAGTATCTTCGACGAAGCATAAAAATTTAATCACTTTAATTCTACTACACCTATCTCACAGTGATACTCTGTTCCATTTCATCCAGTGAGAGCAACCAAGGTTATATGCCAGATTCAGTGATTTAAACTCATGCTTGGACTAGCTACTCAGAAATTACCTCCTGACCAGACCACACAATCTTCTTAGTATAGATTGTTTGGCTACAATTGTTTTAGGGTACGTATCAAAATTACATCCCAGATTGTGGTAGACAAGTAAAGTCTCTCAGCAGATCTAATTTTGATCTTAGGGATAAAGAAGAAAAAGGGCTTCAAACTTCTTTACAGACAATCTGGTAGGAATTTGTTAGACTGTGGGCTCCCTGAAAGTAGGTCTTATTCACTGTTATTTCCCACATGTGTATTAAGGACATGATAAGCAAGAGCCCACAATAAATTTCTACAAAGGGAATGGACAGGAACATGAACAACAAATCCAAAGAAAATCACCCTTATTTCAACGATATAGATTTGGCTAGGCCAGAATTCTGGCTGGTTATGAGAGCCTCCGAATATTCTCGAATACTTCAGAAAGTCTAATGGAAACCAGGCATTCACCTTAAGGTGAGATTGGACAGGGCAAATTTCCTTGACTTTAGCAGACTTTGTATCAAGTCACTGTGACAAGACCAGTAGCTCAGGTCAGAAGTTCTGATTCTGCACACTGAAGGGGGAGGGGAAATGCTCCCGTGCCTCTCTCCTCTCTGAACCCTTCTTGAGGTGGAAGACACAGTAATCTGACTGGGACAGATTTACAAATGAATAGTGTCTCTGTGTTTTAAGAAGTCAAGCACACACAGGGCTGTAACTGCCTCTGCCTCCTTCTCAGTAAGAGTCAGGGGTAAGAAGATTCAAGATAGGTCTTGGCTTCTTGCTTTTCCCCCTCTTTTTTCTAATGCTTCTATAATCAACTAGTAGGAACATTTCGGCGAAGGAGGAGAGGTCCCAGTTAAGGGCTGACTACACATGTCCTTTGGAAACTGCACAGGGATGAGGGATTGGCCCAGGCAGGATTCTCAGGGGGTCCCACCCAGCCTATCACATGCGACCACAGCCGCGGTGAGGTCACCTCTGCCTGAGGTACTTTATGTAGGAAGGAAGAACTTTCCACAAATAGAAGTTGATAAGCAGTGGCAGATCACTTCAGAAAGTTGTGATCTCTCTAGCCACAGTTCTAAGGGAGTGAACGGCAGAACATTCTTAGCACAAGAAACTAACTTGAGGGTCATAACTTGAGGTTGGCAGATCAGGGTGCTAATCCTAGCCCCACCAAACTCGCTAAGCAGCCCTAGCTGGACAAGGCATTCCACCTTTCATGGTCTCCATGTCCTCAGTGGTCAAATGAGGGTATTGGATTACTAGATAATCTCTGTTTCCCTTCCAACTCCAGCAGTCTATGATTCAGTGAATGACAACTCTGTCTGGTATCTTAAGCACATGTCTTTCACTTGAGCCAACACAGAGCATTTGTAAGACACATGCTTGTTAGCAAATTGGAATTCAGTGTTTGCTGCACAGACTCTGCCAAAGGATTCTTAAAAGTCATCTGATATTCAAGATATAGTCTAATAGATGTGTTAACCATCCTTGAAGAGCTGGCACCTAGGAAGCAGATTCCATTCAATTAATATTTATTGAGTACCGAGAGTAGGAACTTTGACATGTATTATCTCATTTAAACGTCTTTCTTCATGGTTTTTCAATAGATGAACTCTTTATATATATATATATATATATATATATATTTTTTTTTTTTTTTAATTTATTCACTTTTTGAGAGAGAGAGTGTGAGCAGGGCAGGGGCAGAGAGAGAGGGAGACACAGAATGTGAAGCAGGCTCCAGGCTCCCAGCTGTCAACACAGAGCCTGATGCAGGGCTTGAACTCATGAACCGTGGGATCATGACCTGAGCTGAAGTCGGATGCTTAACTGACTGAGCCAGCCAGGTGCCCCAGTAGATGAACTCTTGACAGAAGCACTACCAGTCTTTCATATCCAGTTTTTTCCTAAACCATTATGCCAACAAATGATCAATCTCTTCAGATGCTTCAGTTCTTGTCCCTACACTAAGGCACAGCATCACAGAGCACAACCCTGGGCCTCGTTATCTCTGCCCCTGCTGTTTTGCTTAATTGAATAGCAACTTACTATTGAATCCTTCCTCCATTTCACATTGTCCTTGTATTTTTTTTTTTTATTAAGCTCTGGATAAAGATATTATTTACTGTGCTTAGTGTTCCTTATATAGGAGCCTAGAAGGTTCACATTTTTTGGGGGTGGAGGGCAGAATCTCACCACTGCACATAAATACGTAAGCTTCCTTTGATCAGAAACAGAAAGGTGCAATACAAAGTTTCTTTGTTATCTCATTTAAAGCCTAGATTAGTGTCCGTTACAATAATCAAGCAACACATCTCAGATACTTCATAGCACCTATTCCTCAATCTCCTTGGCCATCCCAAGTCCTCCTGGGGTATATAAACCCCAAATAAATTATGGGAGATTCCATTTAGGTGACTAGAAGCTCAGGCCACGGATGTGAACCATGCTCCCAGTAGGTGGCCCCCCTACCTCAGGTGTGGTATTTCATCTCTATTCTCAGTTGTGGAGAAAGGGCCATATTGATTCCCAAATTATAATTTCTAATGAAACCTTCTTTCATATACAGCATTTAGTATAGTTCTTGGTTTAAAAATATTTGGCAAATATTCATTCATACTGATGATATTTTAGAACCCAAACTGTCCTGCATTTATTCCATTCCCATTGTTTTATTTTTTATTGGTTAACTCTTTGTTTTCTCCAACCCACTAACCTATGACCTCTTCACCATCCCTCACCACCCCCCCCTCCTGTCCTTTTCTTAAATCACAGCTTACTTTTCTTAAGTCACAGGTATACCAACTTCCTCAACAGTATGATCTTCTCTTTCTTTCCATTGCTCATCCAGCTGGCTAACCGCTATCCCTGAGGAATCCTGCTCTCTGCTTTGTCTACAAGGAGACAATATGGTATAAGGAATAAGGGTGATAGCTCTGGAGTTCAACTTCCCAAGGCTCAAACACCTGCTCTGCCACCTAATACCTGTATATCTTTATGTTGCTTAGCACCTCTGTAAAATGAGGATGATAATAATAATGCCTGCCTCATGGATATGAAATAAAGTTGAAATGAGACCATACATTTAGACTTGTACCAACTGACCATACTAGATAGTCAATAAGCATTATTTATTACTATTATTCCATGCATGAGTCATGGAATGAATTTGGGACAATCACATACCAAGTCAGACTTGCTTGCACCATAAGTGGAAAACCACAGATATCAGATGGGCCCTTGATACTCTCTGGCAGCTCTATTTGCTTTCTCAGTATGTTTGCTCTCCTACTCTCCCACAGCACTGTGCCAAGCCTTCAACTCTCCTCCACTCTCAGTTGATGACCTTCCCTCCTGCTGCATGGGGAAAATAGAAGCCATAAGACAAATACTACTTCATTTGACTATCATACAATATACGACTACCCATTTTCCCTACCTTTTCTTTAATTCAATGGAAGAAGTTTCTTTGCTTCTGTTAAAGGCAACCCCTGTGATTGGGTTACACGTCCCCTCCACGGTGGCTTTCCCAAGGACTTTCCTTCTGCAATTTCTCTCTTCTCTCTGCATCTTTGGTTCTTCCCTAACACGACTCCCCAAGGATCCTCACCCTCTTCCAAGGGTATTCATGCCCTTGTATATCTCCTTCCATTAGTGTGGGTGGAACTTATGACCCAGTACTAACCAACAGAATATGCCAAAAATAATGGCGTACTGTTGCTGTGATTATAGTGAATTATGAGAGATTCTACCTTCCTAAGACAGGCGCTAAGATTCCCCTTGCTGGCTTGATGAAGTAAGAGGCCGTATTGAGGAAGTTCAAGTGACAAAGCACTATGGGGAGTAAAAGTGTGGGTGGAGCAAAGGGGATCCAAGCAATAGCCAGCAAGAAGCTGGGACCGTCAAACCTGCAAATGCATGGGAATGAATTCTGCTCACAACCTGAATGAACTTAGAAATGCATTCTTCCCCAGTTAAGCCTTCTGGTGAAAACAGCACACTTAACACCTTGACTGCAGCCTTGTGAGACTCTGCAACAGACCCAGTTAAGTGGAACCTGATTCTTAACCCATAGATACTGTGAGAACTGCTGTAAGCCAAAAAGTTTGTGGTGATTTGTCACACAGCAATGGAAAATGAAGGCATCCCCCTCCCCCAAAAGAAATTCCCATAATGCTGTAGACCTTACACTAGAGTCTACTGTGCCCTATGTTAAAAAAAAATATAGACCATATGCCCTCCAGATAGTCCCTCTCTCTGCTCTCTTTTCCAATAAAACTTGTTAAGAGGGTTTTTCAGATGTGTCACTATGTTCTCACCTCCCATTCAGTGAGAGGTGAGGACATCACTGCCTTTGCATTCTGCCTTTGCATTCTTTAGTCAAGAATACCAATAAGCTCCACATTATCTAATCTAAGTGGATATATCTCTATGCCTATCTTATTCAACATCCCAGTAGTATTCAACAGTTCAGCACTCTCCACCTTTTGAACTATTTCTTCTTGGCTTATGGGACTTTACATTCTCTGGTTTCCATCAATTTGTTTGGCTGCTGCTTCTCATTCATCTTTGCTGGCTTCTCCTCCTACACCCAAACTTAAATAGTGACGTGTCCAAGTCTGGCCCAAGGCTGTCCTCCTTTGACCTACACTCCCTTTCTAGTCCCCAGCTTTAAATGACATCAACATGCTACCGACTCCCAAATTTTTCTCTCTAGCCCTGACCTCTCCCCTCAGCTCCACATCCTACAGCCAGCTGCCTAATTGCATCTCCATTTGCATGTCTAATTGTCATCTCAGTCTTAACATGACCAAAAAGAACACTTGATTTTTCTTTCGCAAAATTGGTTGTTCCCCCAGTTTTCCCAATCTCAGCAAATGGCACATTTAACAAACCTCTACACTGGGGCCTCTCATTCCTTCACCCTCCTCCCCTGAGCCATCAGCAAGTCCTTACAGGCTGATCTTCACAAAAGATCCCGAATCTGTCCACTCCTCTCTAACTCCACTCCTGTCAACCTAGTTAGTCCAAACTGCCCTCACCTCTCACCAGACTGCAGCAGTAGCCACCCAACTGGTCTCCTTGCTTCTCCCTGCTGCCTTCTATACTCTATACAGCAGGATTTTTTTTAAAAATGCAAATCACCTCGTACGCCTTTACTGCCTACGACTTGCCAAAAACTTCATACTCTACTTTAGAAAGGCCCACCAAGCCCTATGTTGCTGGCTCCTACCTGCCTCCCTGACATATCTTGTACCTACCAAGTTCCAGCCACATTCACCTTTTTCTCCTTCCCGCCTCAAGACTTTTGCAACTGTTATTCCCTCTGCTGGAAAGATCTTCCCAAACTGCACGTGTCAGGCCTCAGATCAAATGTCCCTTCCTCATGGAAGTCTACCCCATACCACAGCAGCTTTCTCTTCTTTCGCCTAGACTCTGTGACATCATTATTTCCCTCATAGCACGCAATCACAATCTCAAGTGCCATACTTGTTTGTTGTTGCTATGACTCTTTTCACTAGATGTGTGCATCTGGAAGGCGCTCACAGCTACGTTCTAGAAGAGTACCTCACACACTGGAGGTGCTCAATAAATATTTGAATACATGAATGCATCAGTATATGCATAAGTTGTTGACACTGTATATGCATTCGAATAAAATATTAGGAAAAAATGACCTATTAGAAAATCTCTTCAGAGGCAGTGTCAAGATGTCATGAAAGCAGTAAAAAATAAAAATAATTATACCTCAAACTATTCAATGTATACATTACAGCAAAGCTGTGGGCAAACAATGCTATAAAATGAAGCCCATTTTTAAAGAATTTAACAGAAATTTGTCTGGAGATGTAAACAATCTTTTTTGATAATGTGAATCATCACACCCTAGTTATTCTGTTTCCATAGGTTTGATTTTTTTTCCTACATTGGGTTTACTTTGATCACAGAGCATAAATTACAATTAATTTTTCTGTCAGTATTTCTGGGCAAAAACACTAAGGAATCACTACTCGCGTTACTCAGTGTCACTGATGCATGTGACTTAATTCCAATCCCAGCTATATCCTGTAGCCATACAATGCAGGCTTTTTAGCAGACCATGGTAATGAGTAGCTCATGGTCTGGATTCCAACAAGCAACTGTCAAAAACTATCATCCCGAATGACTACTTGCTGAAAATTTCTCACTCCCAGAGCCCGTACTTCCAGGGTGGTCTAGGAAACAAATTTGTGCCTATGTCTATTCTGGGATATTCTAAATGCTGATGTTTAGCATTTCTTTGGAATTGCAATTTCATGCTTTGAGGAGTTTTTTTTTTTTCCCCCAAGCCCCAGAAGATAAATAGTCTCTATTAAGCTCACTTGTTTATGTATTTCTTTTCTTCCTGATATACCACTATCCTCTGAAAACTCCAGTAAATAGTTACTCAGTTGATTTTAAGAACCACTCTTGAGGAAAAACACTAACTTCATCGCTTACCACTTGCTGCCCTCAAAACTTCTTAGCAACATACACTGTGCATGAACCTCAACGTGGTTTGCTTTGTCCAATCGCATGCCTGAAAGCCCAGCCAGTCAGTTGTGTAATAATAAACCCCTTATCTCCTGAAGATACACAAACGGAAAAATCTCTCTGTGCTTCAGTGCACAAGAGACTTCACTAGAATTCTCGGCAGAAATTCACATCCATTTTAAATGCCAAATTATCACCCCCCCCCCCCACTTTTCCCAATTTCCTCTTTTTTCCCCATTTGCAATTCCGAGGAGGGAAAAAAACCCAAAGGCTAAACAATGTCGAGTTTAAATGGGGGGGTCGGGGGGGCCGGGAGGGTCGGGAATGCCAAAAGCTGCCAGCTAAATGCAGGTAGAAACCAAGGGCTTGGTTTTTGCTTTGGGCTTACCGGTTCCCTTACAAACATCTGTGATGGAAACTCATCAACAATTGTTCTTGGATGAAGAAGGGATTGAGAGATTGACAAGAGAAGCTGCTTGCTAGTTTCAATAAGCTTGGCTAGCCCTCAGAATACGGAGAATACTCCTGCTTCCTCGGGGAAGAATAAAATCTCACTCCCTCTCTTACCTCGCGCGTCCCCACCCGGCGTAAACCCGCGCCTACCTCGTCCCATCTCCAAGTTCCCTACCTCACTGGGGAGAAGTGTCCTTTTCCTGCACCCACACGAGACAACAAACCCGACCCGGCCTTTGAGGAACTGGGGGGCGGGGGAGACCGCCTCGAAAAGGTGCTGGGGGCCCGAGGTGTGAGCTAACCAGTTCCCTCGCTCTGCACCGGCGCCGCCTGACACACCCCTCCCGGCCCGGCCTCCACCGGTCGCCAGTCCCCGGCCTCAGCTCGCTCCTAGCCCCGGGGCCGGGGCCCGTCTCCCTCCCCGGGCCGGCGGGTCCCGCGCGCGCCGCTGTGCCCAGCACGCACCTTCAACGCGCCCCGGGCCGGGCCCTTGAGGACCGCGCGGCCGGGGCCGAGGGGCAGGAAGCGCTCCTCGCTGTCCTCCTCGTCTTCGTCGCCGTCCACCACCTCGACGACCACCTCCTCGTCCTCGTCTTCCTCGTCGTCATCCTCCTCCTCCGCGCCCCCTCGGGGCTTCTCCTCCACCCGCCCGAGCCCCCTCCGCCGCCTGCTCCCGCCTTCCTCGTCCTCGTCTTCCTCCCCCAGAAGCAGCAGCACGGGCGACGAGGCGGCGGCGGCCCCGGCGGCCCGAGGGGGGCCGGTCCCGGCGCTGCGCGGCGGCGGCAGCGGCGGCCTCCAGCTCTCTGGGGCCGGGGCCGGGGCCGGGCCCGGGCCGAGGGGCGGGAGCCCGGGCAAGGTGCCTTCCTTGGCGGGCGCGGGTCCGGGCGCCTGCAGCGTGGCGCCCCCCCGGCGGCTGCCCAGGCTGGAGCGCTTGGCTAGACGCCGCGCCTGCATGCCTGACCGCGGGCTGCCAGCCGCGGCTCGGAGCCGGAGAGTTTGTCACCTCCTCCTCCTCCTCCTTCCCCTCCTCTTCCTCCCCGGGCGGCCGCTGTGGTCGCAGGCGCCCGGGGCGCGGGGCTGCGGGGCGCTGCGGGAGCCGCCTCCCCGGGCTTGCAGCTGCCACTGGCTGCAGAGGCGCGGGCGCCGCCTTCGCTGGACCGGCCCGCGGGGACGCCGGCGGCCGGCAGCTACGGCGGGGCGGCGCGGCGGCCGCGGGCGGGGGTGGGTGTGAGCGAGCGGCGCGCTGCCGCCTCCGCCGCCGCCGCCGCTGCCGCCCGGGAGCCGCGGGCCGCGCTGCGCTCCATGCGGCCGGCGGCCGGGCCCGCGCGCGCCTCTCCCGGCCCGCTGCGCCCGCGCGGTCCGGGCCTACAGCTGCCGTCCCTCGGCGCGAGCTGTTTGTGTTGAGTGTTTTCCACCACCGCCCCCCTCTTCCCGAGCCATTCCTCGCAGCTCTCCGGTCCCCCCGTTCAGACAAAACCCGGACTGGATTTATTTTCCCTACCCACAGCCTCCGCAAATCTGGTGCTTCTAAGCATTTGGCCCAGACGCTGGGGCAAACGCTAACCCGCAGCTGATTATTCCTTCTGCAGGGTGGGCGGAAGACTTTGCTGGAAGTAAGGCTGTTGGTCAAACTCAAGAGTTTGAAGGAAGAGATTTGCCGCAAGTCGTTTCAATGGTCTCTGCGGTGCATGGCGACGACTCTTGTCCTTCTGTGAAATCCGGGGAGGTGTACCAATCTGAGATTTGGGGCCACTTCCCAATATGAATCATCCGGCTCACTTGGGTTTTCAAGATACCGTTTCATGACATTGCCTGCCAATCTTAGTCTTCGACAGAACCAATCTAGGCCCTGTCCATTGAGCTCTCTTGGCACTGTGCTAAGTCTGTAAGTCTTTCAGCTTTCAAGCCTGCATGCTTACCTTAAGTACCTGATTATAACGGCCCCCTTCCAGGAAGCTTTCGGCTTCACCATTCAGTCCGTAGACCTCTGGCACTACTGAGGCCTTTGGAGAAACAAACCGGGGCAATGGTTCAAGATGGCCTGAGTTTGTTATTTTTAAAAGCTGATATGAAGTAAGTGTCTGGAAACCAAGCACATAACTAGGTTACCATATAACTAACGACACTGAGGATTTCCAGGTGTGGCAAAGATAAGTCAGGTGCTACCGTTTGGGTTTAGGCTATATAGTAAGCCATACTCTCTACATACAAATCCTATGCCAAATTCCATCTTTGTAGCTGATGGCTGAGGAGGATCTAACTCATCAAATACTCAGGCAGATGCCGTCACCAGGCCAATGTAAAAGATGTCCTCACCGTCAGCTTCCTTTTGTTGTAATTACTGTAGGAGATTTAACATCATGTGCCCTGTTAGACACTTGAAGGGAGCTCATTAAATGCTCACTTACGGTGTCTTGCAACTGGTGAACATTTCCACTGGGATGATGACAAAGATTCTAAAATGAACTTTTTGTTCTCCCTGAATCAGATTAGCTTCCTGATATACCTATTTCAGGTAATGACACTCTCATTATAATCAGTCAGGCCCAAAATAGCGGTATCATTTTAACTCCCTTCTCTACCTTATCCCTAGAGGCTGTTTTGCCCACAAGTCCAATCCATTGTTCTCTCTGAAATGCCTCTTGCATCCACCCCTTCATTTCCATTTCCACAGTTCCTATGGCATTTCATGACTTCAAACATCAAAGTTTCTAACAGAGCTCTCTATACCCAGTTTCTCGGCAGCACACCCTCCCCTAAGCCCCCTCCAGACCCCACCACCAGATACATCTTCGCAAACTCCATTTGGATTATAGCATTTCTTGGTTGAACTTTTCATTTGTAGTTATTCCATTCAAGAATTCGGAGAGAGAAAATAGTTTGAGCATTTTAGGAGATGGGTGTGTTTGATCAAAGCATACAACAGAAGGGGCCAGCCAAGAACAGAACTAATCAGCATCAGTTATTTCCAAAGAATGAAAAGAGTCACTGAAGTGGTTTCATCCCAAATGCAAAAAGTCTACTGTGGTCGATTTGGGAGATGATTTTAGAGAGAGGAAGCAGGGTCCTTCTCTGATCAGGAAGAATAAAGATCAAGGGCAAGGAGCTGGCTGACAGGTATGGGGACGGCGATAACAGGGAGCAAAGCTGGAGCTCCTGGATGGCTCAGCTGGTTAAGAATCAGACTTGGGCTCAGGTCATGGTCTCGGGTCTCACAGTTCATGAGTTCAAGCCCCACATGGGGCTCTCCCCTGTCAGCATGGAGCCCACTTCAGATCCTCTGTGCCCCTCTCTCTCTGCCCCTCCCCTCTCCCAAAAATAAAGGGAGCAAAGCTGTGAGACAAGTAGGCTAATGATTAGGTACATGCTCTCAGGAGCCAGAGTGCTTGGGTTTGAATCTTGGCTGTAGAACTTACCAGGTACATGCCTTTAGTCACTGCCTCTCTGTGCCTCAGTTTCCTCATCTGTAAGATGGGGATAATAGTAGCACCTACCTAATAATAAAGTTCTTTTGTATGATAATGGGTTAATATGTGCAATTATCTTAGAAGAGTGCCTGGTACAAGGAAGGTCTATATAAGGACTTGTAATAGTCAATGTATTGATGGCAGTATATAAACACAATAGCTTGGGTTACTCTCAAAGGATAACAAGGTAGATCTCTTTTTAGCAAACTAAGAACTGTTAATAACTGTCAATAACTAGCAACAATAGCTTTTAAAAGCCTGATTACATCTTATCAAGGGGCTATGGTCAGGCCAAGGATAAAGCTTTTTGTGTCTGAAATTACCCTAGCTGAAAGAATGTAAATGTTTTCCTGAGAACTGAGCAGAAAAACAGAGCTAAGTGAGTGAGCGACTGGTGTGTGTGGATTGGTAGAAGAGGTACTAATTTACACTATTGTACTTTCTTTCAAAATTGCTATATATCTTTGAAATCAGCTTGTTCTTTATCTCAGGCCACCTCAGCAGAGCTCATACACACCTATTCCCTGGCCCCTTTGGGTCTAAGTGAATTCCCTCTGAATGGGAGAAAAAGATTGGCCTTAATATTGGGACCATTAAGTGAAAGCTAATGTCACAAAAGCACTTTGGATCAATCTAGGCTTTGAAGGATCAGAAGGTTCTAGATGGGCAGGAAAAGCAGCATTGTGCAGGCCACTGAAGACCAGCCTCATGAAATAAGAGGACATTTAGTGGGAAGTAAGATCGAATTACCTAATTCAATAGGAATCAAGAAATACCTCATGATGGGCTTATGACACACTGTGCTCATGGGGTAGGAAGTCAAAAAATATCTCATGATGCCAAGCAAATGGAGAGAAGTCATTGCTGCTTTGTCCCCCATGTTCCCTAAACGTAGCACATTTTTACTTCCAAAACTAGGAACGCTTACCACCAAGGATGAAGTGTGCCTCTAAGCCATAGGATAAAGAAGGAACATCTTCCAGACAGTCTAATTTAACAGGTCATCGTCTGAAACATTCCATCATTCATTCAGTATGTATTTATTGAGCCCCGATGAGGGCCAAACCTTTTCTGGGCACTGGTATGCAGCAGTGAACAAAATAGCCCTCAGTGAGGAGGGAAGTAGGCAATAACCAAAGAAAATAAATGAATTGTATGGTTTCATAGATCCAATAAGTGCTATAGAGAAAAATAAAGCAGAGGAGGGGGTAAAGAGTGCGGGAAGTTTAACATAAAGAAATAACATTTCATATTTATTTACTATGTTTAATTTCTTATTTATTATTATATGACAATTGTATTTATAATTATATATAATTATATTTACTACAATTTATTATTATATGTATTTCATATGTATAATATTTCATATATACTTACCATAAATAAATATCTTAAAACAAACATAAGAATAATATGAAGTTTAACATAAAATCTGAATGAAAACTCGCGGCAGCCAACATGTCAAGCATTACATTGAACTCCATCTTCTTAGCCTTGGATAGGATCCATTCTCTGGATCCCGTATGCTTTGGCTGAACAGTTTGAGAAGCGCCAATGAGGAAGACCAAGAATGGGTTTCACAGCAAGTGTCACTCCTTAACCACAGAACGACTGACTGCCTCATGACTGATTTCTTGTAATCTTAAAGGATTCTTGAAACTTTGAGTTCTGAGCCCCAAAGATACCAAGAGCAATTTAAAAAAAGTTTAATGTTTATTTATTTTAATTTTTCTTTTTTTTTTTTAACATTTATTTATTTTTGAGACAGAGAGAGACAGAGCATGAACAGGGGAGGGGCAGAGAGAGAGGGAGTCACAGAACCGGAAGCAGGCTCCAGGCTCTGGGCCATCAGCCCAGAGCCTGATGCGGGGCTTGAACTCACAGACCACAAGATTGTGACCTGAGCCGAAGTCAGACACTCAACCGACTGAGCCACCCAGGCGCTCCTATTTTAATTTTTCTAATGTTTATTTTTGAGAGAGAATGAGATAGAGTGCGAGCAGGAGACACAGAATCTGAAGGAGGCTCCAGGCTCTGAGCTGTCAGCACAGAGCCTGATGTGGGGGCTCAAACCCATGGACCCTGAGATCATGACCTGAGCAGAAGCCTGACACTTAACCGACTGAGCCACCCAGGGGCCCCCCAGAGCGATTTTTAAATATATGTATCTGAGAAACTGTAGCAAAAAAAACCAAAAACCAAAAAACAAAAAACAACTCATGCTCAGTTTGACATTCTGTTCAATGTTCTTAAATTCAGTCTTCAGAAAAACAATAATCATGCTCCCTCAGAAATACAACAGACTTTTACTAATCAGCAATAGCTCTTTCTTGTCTTTTTGAACCTTAAATAGTTGGATTCTTTGAGAATAGTAGCTCCTTTTAAAAATTATTTTAAAACTAAAAGTAAAATTTGGCCCTTAAGCTGTTTATAAAAGTAAGATTAGGTTAGTTTTTCCACACTTCTGGGAAACTTAAAAATAATTTCAGATGATGACTGTCATCCCACCATATGAAAAATAGATTAAGGCTAAGAGAATCCCTCATTTATTACAACCTTCAGGCTGAAAGTCTAAGTCAAGCATAAACCTCCACCCAGATAAATGTTTGTTCCATAAGCAATTAACTTAAACCCTCTTTAACTACATGATACACTTTCAACACGGTTCTTTAAAATACCTCCCAGAGTCTTGAATTTCTTTTTAAGCAAGTATAAAAATGATAGAATAACTGTCTTTTTAAATATAACACATATTTGCTATTTTGGTGTGTATGTGGTGTGTGTGTGTGTGTGTGTGTGTGTGTGTGTGTGTGTGACCACTTTAAGACCTCTCAGATCGGCACTTGAAAGCAATGGAAAGAACATGGGACTGGGGTCCCAGAGGCTTGGATCCAAATCCTGTTCTGGGGATTCCTAGCCACGAGATGCTAGTTAAGTCCCCTAATCTCTGAAGGGTCCACAACCCTAAGATGAACAAGTTATACTCTTTCAGGTCTTCCAGCTCTTGAATTCCATGATATGAGCTATTGACCTAAAGTCTGTTTTGTGATTAAGCCAAATGCCCGTTATTAAAATCCACAAATGAGTCTAATGTGTATCACTACAAAGGTATGCGCGTATGTTTATTTACAGACATCTCTTCTAAGCTAGTTTGAAGTGCTGTATCTTAAGACCACAATCTGTTTCTGTCAACATCACCCTTAATATCATGGGTCCTCTCTGCTTTCCTGGGAATGCAAAAATTTTGAAATTATGCATACGCTTGGTACCATCTTATTTTACCAGTTATCGTTCCAATTTTTGTATATGTGCTGCTGAAGCAAGCACTTAGTTTACCAGTTATCTTTGGTGATAAGATGCTCTAATGGCTACAAACCAAGTAGTTGCTATTTTATATTATTTGTATTAATGTCCCTTTCTACAAAGTGAGGATTGCTTTAGCCTAAATGTATATTTACTTCCTCCTAGTGATATTTGCATATCTCTGAAGCTTTTCTCTCATCTTCTTTTCCTACATGTTTTTTTTCCTCCCAGCCTCCTTGTTTTTTTCCTCCCAGTCTCCTCCAATTACTTGGTACAAGTAACTGAAATCCTCCTCACCCTAAAGGAAAAAAGAGGGGAAGGGATTTACCAGCCCTGGGTAATTGAACCACAGATGAGCGTGAGCTTGGGGAAAATTAGATCACAGGGCTTACGTGATGTATCGTCCTCTGTCTTTCCGTCTCTATCTCCCTCTGAGTGTGTTTATGTCATGTGTTTCATGATCTGGTCAGCTAGAACCAGGTCTGTAGGCAGCCTTGGCCACACACGCGTCAGCCTTCGACCATGGGCAGGGGAGCTCTTGGCCATTTCAGGCCTGCCTTGTGAACCCACATCTGTGGCCCAGAGGAGTGTTGTGATTGGAGGTCTTCACCAGGCCACGTGGTGAAGGGAAAAAAGGATGGTCATTGTATTGAGCAATTAAAAAAAACATAAAAGGAGGCAGCTGGGTCACCCAGTCGGTTAATCAGGTTAAGCTTCAGGACCCTTGGTTTCAGCTTAGGTCATGATCTCGCGCTTTCCTGAGTTCAAGCCTGGCATGGGGCTCCACCTCACAGGGCAGAGTCTTCTTGGGATTCTCTGTCTCCCTTTCTCTCTGCCTCTCTCCACTGGCCCTACCTCTGTCTGTCTCAAAATAAAGAAATAAACTTAAAAAAAAAAACCTAAAAGACCATCAGGTGTTAATAAATATAACCAATACCATCCAAAATCTGAAACATAGAAACAGTCCGGAGGGGGGAAAAAAAATCACATCTTATCTCCCTACCCAGAGACAATTCTGTTATTGCTTTCATATATTTATTTTAATTTCTTTCCTATGTATCATCGGGGTTTTTTGTTTGTTTGTTTCATATTGTTTTCCACCTGGTTTTATAATGTAAGCTTTTCTCTCACACACTGCACTATAACTTATAGATGGATTACGAGCCAGTAGAAAAAAATAAATCATGAAAATATTACAAGAAAATGTGCATAAATATTTTTATGATCTCTGGGGGAATGACAGCCATTTAAAAAACGATACAAGTCAGAGCCATGGCAAAAGCTGGTAAATTTGACCACAAAAAACCATTTAAACTTTATGACAAATGCACCACTAAAAAGTTTTAAAATAAGTGAAAGATGATTAGAAAACATTTTTGATATAAAACCAAGAATTAATATATACCAAAATACAACTACTTCAGTATTATTAAAACAATTATACGTAATATTCACCTGTCAGACAGAAATCTTAAAGCTTTGATAATATTCAGTGTTACTGAGAGTATGGATAAATGGCTACTTGTAGATACTGTTGTGATATCAATCATAATTCTAAAATGCACTTGTCATCTGAAGTCAGCAATTCCACTTGTTGCTAAATATCCTGAAGAAACATTGGTACATGAGCACCAAGAAGCACAGGGAGACTTGCTACAGCACTGGTTCTAAGAGCAAAATATTGAAAACAACATAAAGAGTCAGCCAAAGGAGACTTGTTTAGAAAGAAGCCTTTGACAATGTGTGGGACACTATGTGGTGGCTGAAAATAGTGAGGGAAGTCATTGTGTCACGTAAGAACAAGGGCCCAGATTTGAAGTGAAAGGGGCAGGTTACAAAATAACATTTAAACATGATCTCATTTGTGTGGAAAGCAAAACCACACGAAATATGCTATATACGCCTACATAGTGTGATTTCAGATGGAGAAAAGGATAGATGGATAGGAAAGTGTCCAACGATATCTTCCAACCTCCAGGAGGTGAATGGGATTGAGGGAAGAGGCAAAGGACGTCCCCCACTTTCTGTATTTTTGACTTAAAAATACAGAGTTCACTTTAAAATAAAGAGTGAAAACTCTTCATGGCATAATTCTTAGTACAGAATTTTCTGTCAAGCCATTGTGCCACGATTTCACCACATCTTGGTATTTTATTTTTATTTTTTTTTAATGTTAATTTATTATTTTGAGAATGAGAGAGAGAAACAGAGACAGAGCGTGAACAGGGAAGAGGCAGAGAGACAGAGACAGAGAATCCAAAGCAGGCTCCAGGCTCTAAGCTGTTAGCACAGAGCCCAATGCGGGGCTTGAACACACAAACTGAGATCATGACCTGAGCGGAAGTCAGACGCTCAACTGACTGAGCCACCCAGGGGCCCCACGCCTTGCTATTTTAGATAGAGTGCCATCAACCTTTGTATAGAAAGTATTATACATTTTTTTGGATTCTTTCTTTAGGCTCAGAGCCAGAAGTGGAATTAGTGGCCAGAGAGCGTGCACATTTTCTTGCTACATTTTACTAGACGGCTTTCCAAAGGAGTTGCCACAATTTACATTCTGACAACCATGAGAAAGTGGTTGGTTTCCTGCATTCGCCCTTGCTTTGATCATGTCACACTCTTTCCATCTTTCCCTCTCTTTGCTACTCTGATAAATGTTCCATCAAACCTCATTTTGTTTTAATTTATTTCTTTGATCATTAATGAAGAAAAGTATTTCCCCATGTGTTCAAGTTTTAGTTCCCCCTCTGCAAATTCTTTTCTTATCCTTTGTCCATATGCCTGTAAGAGTCTGGATTTTCCTTTCCACTTGTATAAGCTCTCCATAATAAAAATCCTATTGTCATATTTTTTTGCAAATACTTCTCTAGTATTTTGCAAATACTTGCCATATTCTTTGCAAATGTTTCTCTAAATTTCTTTGTTATCTTACCCAAACCTTTAGATTTACTCATGGGCTCTTCTAACCACCCCCCCCCTTTTTTGGCTGATCTTATTTACAAATTCATATCACTGTTTACCTTCAAATTTTGTACTAGTAGCCTTTGCTAGATTTCATCCCTTATCATTTCCCTTCAATTTTTGTTTTCTTTTTAAAATTTTTTTGCTGCAAAACTTCATTTTAATGTTGTTTATATGCTTATCCAACATAATAATTTCCTTACAGTCCAAGATGTACTGTTGCTGGGATGAATTCTTAACATTAAGTTTTCAGATCTGATTATCATTTACTTAGTTATTGATTACATGCCTTCCTGTTCTGTACCTTAATTAAAACCTCATGCTTAACCTTTCCATCCTAATAGAAATATTTCCAAGTTTAACTCAGCATCATCACCACCGTAATATCTCTCGTAAATAATCTTCTCAGAATATTAAACCTAACCCCTTTCACATTTTTAACATAATACAAGTGTAAGCACACAGTGTTCGCCTGCTGGCACATTCTGCAACAACAGAAATGGCCTATATCTGCACCGTACAATATGGTAGCCACTAGCCTCATGTAGCCATGGAGACCTTGAAATGTGGCTAGTACAAATGAGGAACTAAATTTTTCATTGTATTTAATTTTAATTAAGTTTAGTAGCTCTGTGTAGCGAGTGGCTATGTTGTTGGACAGTGCAGGCTCAGACCTTTCCCAAGCCTTTTTCGCTTTTCAGATTCATTTTTAGGTGAACCCGGCTAACCTAATTAAGAACACAGAAATCACACTTTGCCGCAAATCCAAAATCAATACTACCATGTTTTCTCATCTACCTACCTACTTTTAAAAACCTAACATTTTTCAATTGTTAGCTTATATTTAACACTTCTCATTCATTACCTTCATCGGGCTTCCAATTAGGCTATTTTCAGGTTTGAGGGTGGAGAGCTGTTGAAAGCTCCTGGCCTATTTTTATCGACACCATTTTAGTTCCTATGTTTGTTATTTTATTCTCAAATTATTCCAGGGGAAGAAGTACCTGAATTAACCCCAGCAACCTATAATAAGAGTCTGGAAAGCCATAAAATATAATGAGATGTCAGCACATGCCCCTGGGATTTCTTAAATGCTAATTGTAAATTTCTTTTCCTTGTTGTTATTGTTATGCCTGTTAATATGGGGGGAAATGGGAAACAGAATTTTGTAAAGCATCTAAAAATTCCTCAGTGCTCACCATATCGTACTAGGCAATAGAATTTTCCCTAAACTGTGGTAGGTGTGAGGACTGTCCATCTGACCCACAGGCACGGATGAAGGAGGGCTGGGGGTGCGGAACAGCAGCCTTGGTCGTCTTCCATGCCTTTTACTATGGTACAGAGGTTACTTGCAATTTTTTTTCTCTCATCGCTGTTAAAGCCATGTCTGTCCCACCACCTCCTATTTATAAACCCCACTCTCCCCACGCCCCTGGTCGATCCATCTGTTTACCTAGTCACAGCCACTACCGACACTCTGTGTCTTGCTTCCTCTTGCCACATGGCAGGCAAAGCTGACTTTCAAGACTGTCGGCCTTAACTGAAATTTCAAACAAAACCTTACAAATACTGTTGTTTCTCACTCCTTCCCTAAGGTTGAGAGGGGAGAAGAGAAAAAGACAAAACAAAACAAAATAAAAAAACAAAAAGGAAAAGAAAAGGAAGGAGAAGAAAGAGGAGGAGACAAGAAGGGTGAGCCACCAGAAAATGTAAGAGTTGTCTTGGCTGTTTGGTAATTTACTATTTTTATATGGTAATCCACACATAAAAGGTTTTCTTCTGTTTAGCTTAAGTGTATCCTTCAGAAATTTCGGGTTTCCCCCTTTATTCAATTCTCAGCGAAGAGTAAAAATAGCTAGTTATGGTGTAGGGTGCCTGGGTGGCTCAGTCTGTTGAGCTTCCAACTTCAGCTAAGGTCATGATCTCACAGCTCATGAGTTTGAGCCCCACGTTGGGCTCTGTACTGAGCTCAGAGCCTGGAGCCTGCTTCGGATTCTGTGTCTCCCTCTCTCTGCCCCAACCCGTTCGCATTCTGTCTCTGTCTCTCTCAAAAAAATAAACATAAAAAAATTGTTAAAAAATCGATATAAAAATAACGATTTTTACTCTTCACTATTTTTTTCTAAATCTTCCCCCAAAGATTTCCTTTTTCTTCCCCGCCCCCTCCCGCATAGGTTTTCAATACAGTTTCAATTTCACCCTTGTTGTTTTAGGAGGTTTTTTTTATACTTCCACATGATCCTACTATTAGTGATATTTTCCTACTGCTTTAAATGCCTTTCTCCCATTCTCACTTCATGTGCAGTGTGTTGTCCTCAGTGGTCTCTTTATCCCTTTTACATACCTTGCAAATCATGAGTCATTCCCTACCCAAGATTTTCTAGACTCTAAAACTCTGATGTCAGTCTAAGTATATGAGCTACCATCTTTTAGAGCTACCGTCTTTCAGTTCGTGTTGTTTAGGCGCATAGGTATTCCCGGCCAGGATTTGCTACATAATTTGTGGGCCTCGATGTAATATGAACCTGTGGGGCTTTTTGTTCAAAATTATCTCAGATTTCAAGACAGGGATAGCAGAACATTAGACCAAACATGGGCTCTTCTAAGCACGAGGTCTTGAGTGATAGCTCGCATGCCATGACGTGAGCCTTGTTTCCAGCTTTATCATATGACACTGGGAAGGGTGGGTACAATCACTCGAGGCAAAATTTCGTGTCTTAGGGGTCTCCTCCACTTCCTTTTATCCAGATTCTTTTCTTTCCTTGGAGAAGGAGAGCCCAGTGTTTGGAGTTGAGTGTTATTTTGTGCTCGGGCCTACAGGGATTCAGAACTTACCTGTCTACCAGCACTCTGCATCTTGTTGGGGAAACCAAAGAATTTTGAGCAGCAGAGGAATGTGGTTCAATGTGCATGTTAGGAAAGTTACTTTGGCAGCAGCATGGAAGATAGAAATGAAGAGAGTCTGAACAAAGCTGCAACAGAGGGTAAAGTGAAAAGAGGGTAGTTATGAGAAATACATGCAAAGCAGAAATCAACAAAACCTGGTGTCCAGTAGGATTGGGCTGCACCAGAGAAGGAGCCAACAACAACTGTCTGGTTCAGACTCATGGAACCAGGTTGATCTTAGTGATAGTTACAGAGGTAGGAGAAGCAGGAGGGAAGCAGGCTGGGTGGAGAAGAGAGCGCTATTTGGGAAAATGTTGAGTTTGAGGTGCTCTTGGGCATCAGGATCCGGTTGTACAATAGTTTTTTTTGACATTTAAGAGCTAGATTTAGAAAGGGTATACTGATTTAGAAGCTGTGCTGGTCCCTGGCCAGTTTGCCATCGTGTATTTCCCCTGCTCTGCTCTTTACAAGAGGTTGCTGACCTCTACAGGCTCTGTCTCAGGCTTGCTTCTCAAGAGCTGTTGCCTGGGTTTGGCCAGACAGGCACTGGTGGGCTTGAATAAGGCAGAAGCTAGGAAATTTCTCCCCCTTCTCTGCTCTAGGGTGTCCCTCCACCAGGCTCCTCTCCTCCATGGCTCCAGTGCTCCCACACAAACCAGTGGCTCTAATTCCCATGGGCCGCACAGCCATAGTATAATCCCACCTTTTCCTTTTACCCCTCTAGCCAGCGGGTGGCAGCTTCCTGTCACTAATTTCTGGGTTGTCTCAACACCCCTTGTTTGTTTTCTCAGTTCTTCATCACCTGTGGGAACGAAATTCCTTGTATGTTTAAATTTAGAATGTTTTTTCTTTTCCTGCCTGATACAGGACTCATTAACATACATAGATGTTTGCTAAAGTAATTGAATGTGTTTTGAGACTGTAGATGAGGACTGAAAATTGAGCCAGTTTGGTAACAAGCTGGCGATATTAACAAAAGCATTTCCAGGGGACTCCTGAGGGTGGAAGCCAGATCATGGTGGATTTTTTTTAACGTCTGAGAATTTAAGAAAGTGAGGAGTACACATTTTGGGTTTTAATTTTTTTTCTAGAAATTTAACTACTAAAGGAAGGAAGGAAGGAGACTGTATAAAGAGGATTTTTGAAGAGGAGAAAGATTTGGGTATGATTAAAATAAAAGAAAGAAGAAATAGGAATTAAGAGAGGTAAGTGAAGAAGAAAGATCCTAATGGTAGGAGTCGTAAGATCCAGATCCCAGTAGATGTGTTGACCATGTATAGGCAGAGGGTCATTTATTTGTCTCTTGTAAGAGAAAGGGCCTCAAGAATGATGTAGATACAGACATTTTGGGAGGCAGAAGGCCAGATGAGAATTTGATTTAGTTCATATCCAAAGGCTTCTGTGTTCTCTGTGAACTAGCAGAGGGTATGCTGGGAGGTTTACAAAGAGTGGTGGAGATTGGGGCTAGCCTCTAAGGGGGATGGAAGAAATAGCAGATACAGGTCAGGGCCAAGTCACTGCAGGACTGAGTGATGTTTTCCACCTTCTCTCAGAGCTGGTAGAGGAGTGAGTAGGCACACACATTTCATATGTAGCTGTGGTTCTCCGTGGACCAGCAGAATCACCTGGAAACCTACCAGGTGTGCAAAATCCAAAGCCAAGCCCCAGACCTACTGAATCAGGAAACAGGCGGTTGATTTCCAGCAATCTGTGTTTTAAGAAGCTCTCCAGGTAATTTTGACACACTCTACAGTTTGAGAACTGCTGTGTAGACTGTGGCCACCAGAGGTGTGGTCTGCAGACAAGCAACTAATTTGAAATGCAGAATCTCAGCCCTTCCTCTCCTGAGATAAGAATCTGAATTTTAACAAGATCCCCAGGCGGTTTGTATGTACATTTAGTTAAGAAGAACTGAACTTGGTGGTTTATTCTCACCAAGGGGTTTTGGATATTTGTAGATTAGCCACTGATTCTTGAAGGCCTAAACCGGATGGTAAGTTTTAGGGGAGTAATTTCAGGTTCGATTTAGATGGTAGGGTATATATCATATTTGGAAGCTAAGAACCCCTTCTGAAATCACGTAGCTGCACATTTCAAAAGACACCATAAAGCTGCATGTTCTGCCTCGTTCCATGGATTACACATGAGACCAAATTGAAAAATACAGAACCAGATCTGTTCAAACACAGCCCTGAAGTCTAGTCCTTCAGCAAAGGTTATTGAGTGTCTACAGTGAGGGCTTTGCTGGACTCCGAGATGCTCAGATCATTACCCTGTCCTTTTACTAGAGAGCTCTCATCTACCTGAGGACACTGACAGAGGAACACATTACTTCAATGTATCTGGGAAGGACAAGATCCTGATCCACAAGCAGATCACAGAGGAGCAAGCCAGATGGCCAGGATGGGTCAGGGAAGGCTCGTGGGATGAGGTCCTGCCAAAGTCAAGTGTCACAGGGTGACTGGGGTTCCACCAAATGGTGAAGTGGCAGGAGGGACATTCCAGAGGGAGACAGCCTGAGGAGCAAAGGCACAGGGCCTGCACAGGAGTTTGGGAACGCTACATGGGGGATGGGGACACATTCATTGCAAGGCCAGGACACATTTCATTAAAATAACGGCTCTTTTTGACATATTCAGTCCAAAGTCTTGTCTTGGAGCACAACTCTTTGTGTGGGACCACAGCCAAGCTGGCGTGAGGGAAGGATCCCCACACTTCCTACAGGAACCAACAGTCCAGAGAGAGGAAGGTCACAATGTGTTAGACGATCTATGGAGAAACCCCTCTGCTGTCACATTCTCTCTTCTCAATGCAGAAATCATGATTTCAGTGCCCCAGAACAATGGGAATACTCGTGTTGGAAGCATTTGGCCATCTTATTTCTCCACTCAAATCTACGTGCCTACAGGCACCCTGAAGTGTACCCAAGCCAGCAACACCAGCCTTCTCTCTGCATCTCCTGGGTGACACAGTCTCCACTTCACTCCTGTCAGAATACACCAGAATGAACATCTGAGAATTGTTCCCCAAGTACCTCAGCTCTTCTCCCTTTGCGGGGGATGGGTACGAGGCCCAAGGCCCACGTGTATTCTGCCTGCCATTCTTTAGCTGTTACATATTTCTGCTGAAATGCATGATACTTTATCTCCTAAATCATCCCTCAAGAAAGAGGCAGATAGCTTACATTTGAACTTTATGACACCTCTCATTTTATAGGGTTGCTTCCTCAAATACTTAATTTGATCAGTGGAGGCAAAGAAATGTAGCTTAGATTTGGAGGTTTTCCTGGGGTCACCAGTGCTGGGCGTTGCTGAAAACAAGACTTCTAAACATCACCTTACAAAGCAAGGTCGTGTGTGATTTTGGTGTGGGGCTCACAAGCCGCCGATGGATTTCTGTGGTTGGGATAAAGTGTCCAGATCAACGTCATAGACACATCTACACGGCTCAGCAGTCAGTGAATGTCATGTGCTCTGGAAAACTGTTAGAAGACTGGAAATGTGGTTCCAGTGGCAGAAAAGACACTGTTGTAGAAGACCCATGAGGAAACTTTGAATAAAAAAGACTCAAAGAGGGGCGCCTGGGTGGCTCAGTCGGCTGAGTGCCCGACTTCAGCTCAGGTCACCATCTCGCGGCTTGTGAGTTCGAGTCCCACGTTGGGCTCTGTGCTGAGAGCTCAGAGCCTGGAGCCTGCTTCGGATTCTGTGTCTCCCTCTCTCTCTGCCCCTCTCCTGCTCATGCTCTGTCTCTCCCTCTCTCTCAAAAATAAATAAACATTAAAAAAATTTTTTTTAAAGACTCAAAGAGTGTGAGAATGGAAAATGCAATTTTTTAAACAAATTATTATTTTATACAATGCTTACTTTAAAATATTTGCCTATTGGGGCACCTGGGTGGCTCAATTGGTTAAGCATCTGACTATAGCTCAGGTCATGATCTCATGGTTTGTGAGTTTGAGTCCCGCATGAGCTTGAGCCTCACTTTGGGTGAACACAAGGCTGCTTCCGGTAAGCCCTGCTTTTCTCTCTCTCTCCCTCTCTCTCTGTCTCTCTGCCCCTTGTGGGATTCTCTCTCTCCCTTTCTTTCTCTGCCCCTCATGGGATTTTCTCTCTTTCCCCCTCTCTCTACCCCCCTCAAAACATAAGATAAAATATTTGTCTACAGTTTATTTAATGAATAGTGTTTTTACTTAGTTACACAAACAATAAAGTCCAGTTCCATCTACCCATTGAGTAAATAACTCCTATATCTGATGCCCTGCTCTACTTGGATGTTATAATCAGCATCACAAATATAACATGACCAAAACAGAATTCTTGGTTTTCTTGGCAGAGTGGTTCTTTCTACGGTTTTGCTCCTTGCAGTAAATGGCACTGCAATTTACCCAGTACCTTATGACAAAAACCTAGAAATCATTCTTGACTCCCTTTTCTCCTATATCCCAGCTTTCTCCTCAAAACGGATCTTAAAGTTAACCAAACTACCACTCCCACCACGACCATGTTTATCTAGCGTCCATCATCTCTAAGTTGGACTACATGCTAGTCTCCTAACTAGTCCTATGGCTTTCACTCGTGTCTTCCTGCAGGCAGACCTTCTCACAGCAGCCAAATTGCCTGAAACACATAAAACCAAGTCTACCTCTCTTCTGTCCAACAGCCTCTGATGAGTTCCCAGCACACTCAGAAGAAATCTAAATTTCCTTGAGAGTCCTAGAAGACGCCGAATTATCTGGCCCCACCCCACCTCTCACTAACCTGCTCTCCTGTGTCTCTTCTATCTATGCCACCTTCTCAGTCTTCCTTGATCACACCAAGCTCCTGGTCATGTCTGGCTGTCACACCTCCAGTCCGTCTGCCAGAATGTCCCTCTTCAGATCTCAGCATGGCCTGCTGGCTCTTGTGCCTTCCCTCAGGTTCTACTCAACTCTCACCACCTTTTCTCACCACCATGCTAAAACTGCTCTCCAAATCTGATGTGTGTGTGTGTGTGTGTGTGTGTGTGTGTGTGTGTGTGTGTTTTCCTTTGGAGCACTTATTACCAGCAGCTAGAGTGTAAGCTCCATGAATCAGAGATCACAACCTTTTTGCTCATCCCTGTGTCCCTAGAACGGTGCCTACAATTCATAGACGTTCAAATGCTTCTTTCCTAAATTTACAGTAGTACCTAACTGTCCCATCAATATCTCTATAGGAATGATTCTCCGTGCTAGTGGGCTGGCGGATTTATTTTTGCATCTTTTTGTTCAAAGGTCTAGCGGTTCTCAAATTTTACCATTCCTCAAAATCACCTGGGGGGTTTAGTTTATGAAACCACAGATTCATGGCTCACGATCTCAGCTTCTGAATCAGAAAGACGTGGGGTAGGGCTGGAAGTCTTGCACCCTAACAAGTTGCTGGGTGCTGCTGGTGCTGTGATCCAGAGAGAGAGACCATGCACGTGAGTGAGTGGGGGAGGGGCAGAAGGAGAGGGACAGAGAGAACCTTTTTTTTTAAGTTTATTTATTTTGAGAGAGAGAGAGAGAGAGAGAAAGAAAGACAGACACAGAGTGAGCACAAGTGGGGGAGGGGGGGCAGAGGGGAGAGAGAGAGTCCCCAGCAGGCTATACGCTGAGTACGGAGCCCAATGTAGGATTCCATCTCACGACTATGAGATCATGACCTGAGGCAAAACCAAGAGTTGGATGCTTAACTGACTGTTAACTGACCAGGTGCCCCCAGATACCATACGTTAAGAACATGAGAAACACGTGCATCACTTGTCCCCTCCAGCATGTCACTCCTTCACACCTTTCTCCTCCCGACCCCATTACCCTTCTGCAATTGCCGGTAGCACCATGGAAAGCCAGTAGGACTGCGCCTGGGCTTTGCTCCCCTCTGTAGAAGGGCAATCATGTGAGATAAAGCACGTGAGGAAGAAGGCACCCACTTCCCTTCTCCCAGGATTGTGTGCTGTCGTTGTCAGGCTCTCTTAAATGTTTGTGAACCATTATACATCCTAATGATGTCAAAATTCGTAAAGGAGTGCTTTTCACCCTCGGGCCCTGCCAGGTGTTAAGACAGTGTGTCCTGTGCCTTATAGAACATATTGGGGTCATCAGCACTGAGGGTTGTGTTGGCCACGGAGAGTAAAAGGGGGCTCTGTGGTAGCAATTGTGAGTCTGGGCATTGACTGATGGTTTAACTTCTGCCCTGTGCTACCCAGAGGGAACAGGAAGGAGACCCAGCTCTTCAGCTGCAGCAAAGAGAGTTCTTATTTAGTCCAGCGGGTCATGGGAGGTGGGGGAAGAGGAGAAGTTCTTGAAAGGTTTCTTATTTTAAAGGAGTGCATGTTGTGGTACGAACGTTTGTGTCCCCCAAAGATCGTAGACTGAAATCCTAACCACCAATGTGATGGCATTAGAAGGTAGGGCCTTTGCAAAGTCATGAGAGCAGAATCCTAAGTGGGATTAGTGTCTTTTATAAAAGAGGCCCCAAGGAGTGCCCTCGTCCTTTCCACCATGTGAGGACAACACAAGAGTGCCATCTATGAGGAAGCAGACTCCCTAGACATTGAATCTGCTCATGCCTTGATCTTAGACTTCCCAGCATCCAAAACAGTGAGAAATAACTATCTGTTGTTTAAAAGCCATGCAGTCTCTGCTACTTTGTTACAGATGCCAGGGGTGCCTGGGTGGCTCAGTTGGGTTAAGCGTTGGACTTTAGCTCAGGTGATGATCTCAGGTTCATGGGTTGCAGCCCTGCATCGGGATCTGTGCTGATAGCTTCGAGCCTGGAGCTGCTTCAAATTCTGTGTCTCCCTCTCTCTCTCCTGCTTATGCACCTACTCTCTCTCTCTCAGAAATAAATAAACTTAAGAAAATTTTATATAGATGCCAGAACAGAGGTTGTGTGTGTGTGTGTGTGTGTGTGTGTGTTTTAACTTCCACTTAGATTGATCAGCCTGGAGCACATTGGGTTCTGTAAGAGGCTTGCATATTTCTTCCCCACCCCAAGCCTTTTTCATGCACATTCAAATTTGAGTGATAATTCTGAGTCCCATTTTTCTTCTGCTTGCAGGGATAGTCTATCACTCATTCCCCAGAGTTAAATCATTAAATACAATGCTCTTGGTGGTATGTCCACCAATACCCTAGCCAGAATTATTTCTGGGGGCGCCTGGGTGGCTCAGTCGGTTGGGCGGCCGACTTTGGCTCAGGTCACGATCTCGCGGTCCGTGAGTTCCAGCCCCGCGTCGGGCTCTGGGCTGATGGCTCAGAGCCTGGAGCCTGCTTCCAATTCTGTGTCTCCCTCTCTCTCTGCCCCTCCCCCATTCATGCTCTGTCTCTCTCTGTCTCAAAAATGAATAAAACGTTAAAAAAACATTAAAAAAAAAAGAATTATTTCTGATGGGCTAAGCATGCACTTAGCAATTCTTGGAACTTAGGAAATAGAAGGTTTGTGGGGAAAATGGTGGGGAGGTGGAATCGGGGAAGGACTGGGGTAAAAAAAAAAGTCATATACAAGGGACCCTCGCGATAGAACTATTCTAGTTCTTGACTGTATCTTGACTGTGGTGATCACACAAATCTACCTGTGTGATAGAATTGCGGGGAACTAATACATTTACACACGCATAAATAACTGCATGTAAAACTAGTGAAATCTGAATAAGGTGGGTGTGTCCATGTCACTACCCTCATTGTGATATTGTACTATTGTTATGCAAGATGTGATCATTAAGGGAAACTGAGTGAAGGATCCACAGGCTCTCTCTTCATTATTTCTTTGGTTTTTTTTTTTAAGCTTATTTATTTATTTTGAGAGAGAGAGAGAGCACATGCGCTCACGTGAGAAAGGGAGGAGCAGAAAGAGAGGGAGAGAGAGAATCCCAAGCAGGCTCCAGGTTCAGCGCAGAGCCTGATGTAGGGCTCCACCTCAAGACCATGAGATCATGATCTGAGGCAAAATCAAGAGTCGGTTGCTTAACTGACTGGGCCGCCCAGGCGCCCCTCTGCATCGTTTCCTACAACTGCATGTGACTCTAACCGTGACCTCAAAATAAAAATTTTTTTTTTTTTTTAATTTTTTTTTTTCAACGTTTATTTATTTTTGGGACAGAGAGAGACAGAGCATGAACGGGGGAGGGGCAGAGAGAGAGGGAGACACAGAATCGGAAACAGGCTCCAGGCTCTGAGCCATCAGCCCAGAGCCTGACGCGGGGCTCGAACTCACGGACCGCGAGATCGTGACCTGGCTGAAGTCGGACGCTTAACCGACTGCGCCACCCAGGCGCCCCTCAAAATAAAAATTTTAAAAAGAAGCAATGGAGAGGACAGGTCTATCGAACTCAGAATGTAGAATTCTGGGCAGCCAGGGCATCGAAAGGATGTTAGGAGCCCAGACAAAGGAGAAGAGCCAGATCTAAGGGAAGAGGGGCACAGAAGGGAAGACAGCATGGTCCTAATGAAAACCTCACGCTCCCCCATCCTTTACATTCCCTGCAAGGAGAATGTAATCTATCACCAAGCCATATATATATACTTTTTTTTAATGTTTTTTTTTATTTACTTTTGAGAAAGAGAGAGATAGAGTGTGAGCAGGAAAGAGGCAGAGAGAGAGGGAGACACAGCATCCGAAGCAGGCTCCAGGCTCTGAGCTGTCAGCACAGAGCCCGACGCGGGGCCCCAACTCACAGACCGCGAGATCATGACCTGAGCCGAAGTCGGTCGCGCAACCGACTGAGCCCCCCAGGCGCCCCACCGAGCCATAATTTCTAAAATGATCACCCTTCAGTTGCTGAAAGCAGTAACAACAATAGCTGACATTTGTTGAGTGCTGCCAGGCGCCAGTTCCTTTACTCGAGTTATCTCGTTTGATTTTTTCGATAGTCCTGCGGGGTAGGTACTAATTATATAGGCACCGTAGAGATGAGGAAACAGGCATGGAGAGATGAAGAGTTGCCCTAACTGGTAACTGGCAGCACCAGGATTTGTGTGGTTTCGGCAGGAGCATCACCAACGTTAGCTGCTCACTCACCGTGTGCCATGTATTTTATGCAAAAGCTTTCTCTTCATGAGGAAGAGTGTGCCTGTCATCATACCATTTTTTTTGTTTTTTCCGGAAACTTCTCCATCATGTGGTGGCATCAAATAACCCCATGTGTTTATTGTACCCTTAGGAAGTGCCAGCCACTTTCCTACACAAACTATCCCATTGAATCTTCATAACAAGTCTGGCTACGTTATCTTTATTGATAAGAAAATGGAGGCCCAGGGACGTCTTCTCCCAAAGCACACGAGGGACACCAGCAGAACCAGGGGAGGCGGTCAGGTGGGCAGACCCCAGAGCTATCATTCAGCCTCTGGACTCTGCCTCCAGCCCAGAAACTACAAACTCAAAATCATCCCATTTTCCTTAAAGGCTAGATGCTTTTCAGTCTGCTGGTGGCCACTGACCAGGCCTGAATCTGTTTTATTTTGCCTGGTAGGTACCCAATACACATCTTGCATGCTCACTTTGCAAAACACTCTGGGACCTTCCCTTGTCTTGTCAATCCATTCACTACTCAAGGCCTGGACCAGCTACTTCTATTTACATGGCTCACTACACCACCACGGCATGCACAACTCAGCGTTGAACAAGCCCTCTTTTTTTTTTTTTTTTAATTTTTTTTTTTCAACGTTTATTTATTTTTGGGACAGAGAGAGACAGAGCATGAACAGGGGAGGGGCAGAGAGAGAGGGAGACACAGAATCGGAAACAGGCTCCAGGCTCTGAGCCATCAGCCCAGAGCCTGACGTGGGGCTCGAACTCCCGGACCGCGAGATCGTGACCTGGCTGAAGTCGGACGCTTAACCGACTGCGCCACCCAGGCGCCCCAGAACAAGCCCTCTTTAACGACGGTGGCAATGACATTTTGCTTTGAAGGTTTGCAGGAAGCAATCAACATTTCTAACACATAAGGCATCTCCTCCTTCAGTTTCTCTCCCGTGTGTCACTTCCGAGCAGCTGCTGGGGGACTGAGGACTTAAATGGTTACCTATCAGCCCCCCTGAGCCAAGGGGTGACATTCTCTGTTACTTTATCTCCCTATAATCACAAAGACCTTACACACGAAGTCAGAAGGAAATTTCTTGCAGGAGTTAAGCAAATGAATGCACAGCATCTAGCCTCAGGCTCTTGGTCCGGGTGGCTTGCTCCCAAGCTGCGGGCAGCTCACGCTTTCACTTTACTCTAGGGGCGCACGCCCACTCCGAGCCGACTCCACGTCCTGGTTTTCCCCCTCGCTCCCCTCCCCGCAGGCTGCAGGCTGCCTGTAAACACGCGGGGCTCCCAGAAAGGGGCGACCGCTATTGGAGGAGCCGAGCCTGGCCTCCGCTACGCCAAGCTTTGGAGCTGTCAGTTACTTGTACAGTGTGAGCTAGATTTTGGCGCCACAGCTGGGAGTGAGGCTTTTGTTCCATAACAAAAACAAGCGCCTGAATGGCAGGGCTGCCAGCGCCCAGCCCGAGGAGGAGGCAGGCATAAAGGAGCCTGCCTGGTGAATGTTTGTGACCTGTCATTAGAGACAGCTCCCTCTGCTTCCAAATGATCACATGGAGACAATGTGGCAAATTATGTTTGTACCAGCCATGACCCTGCTCCCGCGGTGGAGGTGAATATTATGCACCGGGCTCTAATAATGGGCCTGTTAGCTCAGGTGGAAATGTACATTGTTGGTAACCAACTGAGTCATTTCCAGCGCTTTTTGCCTCGTCTGTCAAAGAACTTCTGTTTTCCCTCTGCGACTGAAATGCTGTGCTTCTGCTTGGAACAAGTTAAATGATGGACTCATTTATTCTGGGAGGAAAGGCAACGCATTAAATGTCATAATGCAGTTCACCCTCCTTGTGGTCCCTCCTTGTAAGTAAGTAGATGCAGCTTCTAGTACATTATCTGTTTGGTTTTTGCTAAGTTACAACACATCCAGATCCAGGTTGTTACCTACTTTGAGAAAATCCGTATGTGAAAACCTGAATCACAAACCAGACAGGTTAGGGGAGAGTATTCTCATTTCACAAAGGATGGTTCAGATTTCAGAAGTGTTCAGAAGACTTGAACACCAACCCTCTTCCAGAAAAACAAGACAAAACAAAAACCCCCTTAGTCAGTGTTGTTGATGTCCAAGGTGCAACAAACCAAAATCTATTCCTTCAGCTTTCTTTGTTTTTCAATATATGAAGTTTATTGTCAAATTGGTTTCCATACAACACCCAGTGCTCATCCCAAAAGGTGCCCTCCTCAATACCCATCACCCACCCACCTCTCCCTCCCACCCCCCATCAACCCTCAGTTTGTTCTGTTTTTAAGAGTCTCTTATGCTTTGGCTCTCTTCCACTCTAACCTCTTTTTTCCTTCAGCTTTTGATTCCGTCTTGTTGGAGTGAAAATTCTTTTGAGGAAATTATTTGGTTGAAAGTTAATCATTTACACCTCAGTGTGAATGAGTTTAATCACTTCTTGAGAGCAGGTTTTCAAGAAGGGAAGAGACTAGTGGCAACTGAGTGTGGCAATGAATGCAGAAAAAGAGAGTTTGGGTGCCTTAGCAAGTAGATGTTTGTTGCCTCACAATTCTGGGAAAAATCAGCTTTTTTCAGAGAGGGTTTTGTTTTTTTGGGTTTTTTTTTTTTTTTTTTTTTTTTTTTTTTTTTTTTTTTGTCTGTTTCGTTTTTATAGCAGTAGTAGAACTTTCTCTGACATGGAATTGTTGTGTATTTGCACTGACAACTAGAGTAGCCACTAGCCACATGTGGTTATTCAGCATTTGAAATGTACTTAGTGTGACTGAGGAATGGATTTTATTTTTATTTTATTAAAACATTTTTTTAGTATGTTTATTTATTTATTTTTTTTTTTAATTTTTTTTTTTTTCAACGTTTATTTATTTTTGGGACAGAGAGAGACAGAGCATGAACGGGGGAGGGGCAGAGAGAGAGGGAGACACAGAATCGGAAACAGGCTCCAGGCTCTGAGCCATCAGCCCAGAGCCCCACGCGGGGCTCGAACTCACGGACCACGAGATCGTGACCTGGCTGAAGTCAGACGCTTAACCGACTGCGCCACCCAGGCGCCCCTATATGTTTATTTATTTTTAAGAAAGAGAAAAAGCCAGGGGGGTGGGAGGGAGCAGGGACATAAGGAGACAGAGAACCTCAAGCAGTCTCACCACTGTCAGCACAGAGCCCAAGGTGGGGCTTGAATTCACAAACTGCGAGATCATGACCTGAGCCTAAATCAAGAGTTGGTCACTTAAATGACCGAGCCACCCAGGTGCCAAAGGAATTGATTTTTAAATTTTATTTCATTTAAAGCCATGTGTGGCTGATGGCTCCTATATTGAACAGTATAGCTTTAGAACACTTTAAGAGTAGAATTTTCTCACAATTTTTCAGGAATAAAAAACTGAGTAAAGTTAGTGTGGTGGACAGCCTATAAGAGTCCCCAGTAATCCCACTTCCTGGTATTCATGACCCTGAATGAGATCCTCCCCCTCTGAGCATAAGCTAGACCTACCCAATTGCTTCTAACAATAGAATATGGCAAAAGGTGATGGGGGAAATGTTGCAGGATTTTTTACCTCAATACCCAGGTTCGTTGTCTCGCCACTTCGAAGAATGAGGAGGTGGACACAAAATGAGCAGCAGACAAAAGTTTATTAGAGTATAAGATCAGAGAGTAAGGATAGTATGAAAGCTCTCTTTACAGAGAGGGGATATTCAAAATGAATGCCCGAGGACTGTAGGCAAGGGTCCTTGTTTTATAAGGTTCTGGTCAACCTCCTTTCCTTCCCACTGGTTCCTTCTCAGGTTCTACTCTTATTGGCTGGACGACTCTAGGTGCTGGGTTGTCCATTCCTGATTGGCTCGTTTCCATTATATGAGGGGTGGTCTGTGGCCATCCTGTTCATTGTGGGTCATATGTTTTATGGTCTAATACTGATTTTTAGCCAGGTCTTTTGTCAAATTCCTGAGGGGAACCTGAGGGGGAGTAGGTGGTTTCTGTTACACCTTATGCCCGTGGGGGTTTGCTAAGTCAGACACTTCCTGTATTATTCCAAAATAAGTGTTTTCTCTCACCCAGGGATCTCAGGTCCTTATCTTTCCCTCTCTACCTACGGAATCCTATCATTTCCTATCATAATCACTTCCAAGATGAGGTTATAAAGAGACTGTGACCTTGTCTTGAGCCCTTTCTTTGGCTTTCTCTTTGCTCTGAGGGAAGCCAGCTACCAAGTCATCAGTTAATCAGCTACCCTACCGACAGACCCCTCAGCAAGGAACTGATATCTCGAGGTTCCTTGGAGAACTGGAACAGCCAGCACGGATCCGAGGCTCCAAGTCCAACAACTCTCAGGGAACTAACGGCTGCCAACAGCCCCAAGAGTGAGCTTGGGAATAGATTCTCTATCAGTAGAGCTTCAATATGACCACAGTCCTGGCCCACACCTTGACCGTATTCTTGTGAGTCTCAGAAATAGAGACACTCAACTGATCCATGCCTGAATTCCTGACTCACAAAACATGTGAGGTGATAAATGTGTGTTGTTTTAAGTCACTACGTTTTGGGGTACTTTGTTACGCGGCAATAGATTGTTACTCTGGTTAAGCTCATTTGAAATACATTTGTGCTAGTTAGCGCATCATGAGATTCAAGAGAAACCGCCAAATATCAATGTCTAATGCAATATAATTTCCATTCTTTTAACAGTCCAATATGGGCATTCTTTTGATGGTGATGCACCTGGAAAGGGAAGCCGGCCCCTTTGCCTTTCCAACGCTATCTTTAGTTTATGGCTGCTCGGTTTGTCCTGGAAGCCATTTCCATGCCAGCCAGTTAGAAGGTGAAAATTGCAGAGTGGATCCTGGGGATGAGGTCTTTTGGTAGGGGAACAGACATAGAGATGGTGTGTATCATTTCCACCCCTCGTCCACAGACCAGACCCCAGTCAAACGATCCTACCTAGCTGTAAGCCAGAGTGGGAGACATACTCTTTTGTGTCCAGGTTTAAAGAGAAGCAGATTCAGGGATTAGCTGGCAGGTTTTGCCAAGGCAAAATCTCCTTTTGGGTGGTAAGCTCCCTGACAAAGCAGGCCTTTTCATGCCTTGCCAAGCCTCAGGATCACGCAGACAAGGATCTTTTCACAGATAAGTGAGGGCGATGACAGAATGGGAAAGAGACTGACTATATTCCCCAGTTCATGATAAGAATTCACCAAAGTTGTCAGAATGTTCTAGTCCTATAATCTAGTCCATAATTCCCCCAAATTTAACCAAATCAAAATTGTTTAAAGAAAGGCATGGACACATTCTGGAAATGACTATGGCAGAATTGGGAAAAGATGTCTGTGCATGTTCAAAGGGGACTTCTGAACCACGGGGGGTGGGGGGGGGTGGGGGGGGGGATCCAGGGTGGAATTTTATGAGCTGAGGAATCCCTCAGATGTGATTCCAAAAGGATGTCAAATCTATTACTGCTTCTGAGGCCTAGCTGCCCTCCATGCCACCATCAGTCTTGGGGTGCATAGATAAAGGCAAGAAAGAAAACATTGGTTTACTTGATTTTGTTGTTTTAAATTGAGCAGCTACTGCTCGTATAAACATTTTTTAAACGTCACTCCTCCTGTCATCTCCTTGGGTGCTTCCACCTACTTGTCTTCACCTTAAACTGTGAGCTTGTTGCCAGCAAATGAGTCAGCGAGGATGGAAAGGTTAATTTCACTTCATATGTATCTTTCAACATTATTTTAAAAAAATGTTGGCACCCTGCACTAGTCACACACCGAATGAAGGAAGGGAGGAATGGAGTGGGGAATGAAGGAAGGAGAGAGGGCATGAGGGAAAGAAAAGACAGGAAAGACAGGAAGGAAGGAAGAAAGAGAGGGAGGGAGGGAGGAAGGAAGAAAGAAAGGGAGGGAGAGATAAAATATGGAAGGAAGGAAGGGAGGGAGGAAGGAAGGAAGGAAGAAAGAACGAAATGAAGGAAAGGAAACATAGAAGAGACCATGGTATGGGGCATATCCAAGGAGCTGCAAAGCTCATGCTGCAGGGCTCCTGGCTCGTAAGTGCTCCTTCCTAGGCTGAGTGCTCTCCTCCAGAGAGAAGGAAAAGAAGCAGCAGCTCTAGCATGTTGCCCGAGGCTCACAGTGCTGCCCTAGCCTGGGGTCCCCTGTATATTCATAATATTTAACAGCTTTATTGAGATCTAATAAACACAAAACATGCCCATTTAAACTGTACAATTCAGTGTGTTTTAATACATTCACAGAGTTGTACAAAAATCACCATAATCTAATTTTAGTACATTTTGATTACCTCCCCCAAAACCCTGGGCCCACCCATTAACATTCCCACTTCCACCCCCTAAAACCCAGGAAACCACGAATCTACTCTTTGCTTCTATGCATTTGCCCATTCTGGACATTTCATATAAATGGAATCGCATGCTATGTGCTTTTTGTGACTGGCTTCCTTCATTTGGCATAATGTGTACAAGGTTCACCCACGTTGCAGCATGTATCAGAACTTTACTCCTTTGTATTGTTGAATAATAGTCCGTGGTATGAATACACCACATTTTATACATCTAGTTGGCAACTGATGGGCATCTGTGTTGTTTGTATAGTCACTTTTGTATCCATTTCGCATATGCCCTGCTGGTAGCCTCAGAGTTGTGGATAGGTTGGCAGACTGCCAGCACTGCCCTTCTATCTACTGGGCCTCCTGGGACGGCTTGCCTTTGGCAATTGTCAGGGAGCACTGGGACCCCATCTTTGAGCCCCAGAGAAGGATGTGAAACAGAGGCTGCCCTGCGTCCCAGGTCTAGGCTTGCTTCCAGGTGGCCGGAGGGAGTCTTCAGCCCAGGACTAGCCCAATGTAGGTAGGAGTATGGGGGAGACGAAGAGGCTCACCGACCTGACCAAGCCTAACCAGATGCTAGGGTGCCAGATGCAGGAGCCATGCTAACTATGGTCAGAGAGCTGGAGCTTCTCTGAGGGCTTGCCCTAGCAGGAAGCCCTGCTCGAGTAAGAAATTCAAGGAAATTATAAATGTGGTATTGCTCATAAGCTGTAAGAAATTTCTCTACACTATTATTTTTTTTAGAGTTTAGTCAATGGAGCTAAAGGCGACTGGATCATTCTACTTTTTCAATGGAAAGTTGTATCAAAATTGTCACATGAAGGGGCGCCTGGGTGGCGCAGTCGGTTAAGCGTCCGACTTCAGCCAGGTCACGATCTCGCGGTCCGTGAGTTCGAGCCCCGCGTCGGGCTCTGGGCTGATGGCTCAGAGCCTGGAGCCTGTTTCCGATTCTGTGTCTCCCTCTCTCTCTGCCCCTCCCCCGTTCATGCTCTGTCTCTCTCTGTCCCAAAAATAAATAAACGTTGAAAAAAAAAAAATTGTCACATGAAGAAATAATAAAAGAGTATATAGACAGGAGGGATGTCAGTGAAAATGGTATAGTAAGGAACTCCAATATGCTGTCCTTTCATAAAAGGAAACAAAAAGTTGGCAAAAACTGTCCAAATCAACTTTTTCAGAAACCTGGAGATTAACTAAAGGCTTGTAGCAACCAGGGAGTGCTTATTTAAGGACAATGCTGATCTCAGTAAGAATAGTGAGGTTTGTGGCATTTCAACTTAGCCCAGGCTCATGCCCACACCTAGCTTAGAAATAGTCTTGAAAAGAACAGCCTACATTCCCCATACTGGGGGGACAGAATGGGCCTCGTTTGCAAAGAATTATAATTATTTTATTTTTATCTGGTGACTTCACAGAAGACCATTTCAAAAGGCTTGTCTTTATTTGCCCTGATTTAGAACTGGCCTAGTCCAAAAGCCATGGAAAGGAGGAGTTATTTGTCCAAAGTATTTGCAGGCAAATGTTTTAGTTGCTGCTGCCTGAGGCTATAGATAACAGTTGGTATAAATCAAAAAGCTTAGAAGGAAAGGCTGGGAAATGAGATGTCTATAAAGACTTTGAAAAATTAACACATTTTCCTGGTAATCTAGAATGCCATGCATGCTCAGGAATGACATAAGACAGCCCTAGGGTCTGACCTCTGGCTGACCTTGAGGTTCTGTACAAAGAGAAAGTGAACACAGGCAGAGTTGTAAACTGCCAGGCTGAGTGTTGAAAGCGTGCACCAACACACACACAGAACCTGTTTGGCACAAAATTATTTTTGGAAAGTTTTGAAAGTTTTTTTTGGAAAGTTTGGGAAGGAAATATACGTCCAAACATGAGCTGACCACTAATCTAATAGAACAGTGACTTAAATGATCACAAAGAATACTTTATAGAAATAGTTCATAAAAGTCAATAAATAAATATACAACAATAAATAAAATAAGAGCAAACAACAAACCCTGGAAAGAGGAGAGAATCTGATTTCCTGAGTTGTCACATTATAATATTCAAAATATTCGATTTTAACCAAAAGTTATAAAACATACAAAGAAAACAGAATACATGGCCCAAGCACAGGAAGAAAAAAAAAAGAAATTAATAAAAGCTGTTCCTGAGGAGGTCCAGACATTGGGCTACTAGAAAAAGACTTTAAATGAGTGATTTGAGGGCACCTTGGTGGCTCAGTCAGTTGAGCATCTGACTCTTGATTTTGGCTCAGGTCATGATCCCAGTGTCATGGGATCAAGCTCCACATCAGGCTTTGTGCTGAGCATGGAGTGGCTTAATATTCTCTCTCTTTCTTTCTTCCTCTGCCCCTCTCCCCTCTTCTCTGTCTCTACAAATAACAAACAAACAAACAAACAATTTGGAATATGTTCAAAAGCTAAAGGAAACCACATCTAAGAACTAAAGGAAATAGGGGCGCCTGGGTGGCTCAATTAGTTAAGCATCCAGCTTCAGCTCAGGTCATGATCTCACCATTTGTGAGTTTGAGCCCTGCGTCGGGCTCTGTGCTGACAGCTCAGAGCCTGGAGCCTGCTTCCGATTCTGTGTCTCCCTCTCTTTCTGCCTCTCCCCTGCTCGTACTCTCTCTCTCTTTCTCCAAAAAACAAATAAACATTAAAAAAAATAAAGAAAGAACTAAAGGAAATAATTAGAATGATGTCTTACCAAACAGAGAATAGCAATAAAAAGCTAAAAATTATACATTTAAAAGAACCAAATAGAAATTCTAAAGCTTAAAAGTACAATTGAATTAAAAATTCACTAGAGGAAGTCAGCAATAGATTTGACCAAGTAGAAGAATTAGCAACTTGAAGACAGGCCAGTTGAAATTATCTAGTCTGAGGAACAAAAGAGAAAAAAAATGAAACAAAAAATTAATAGAGTCTTAGAAGCCTCTAAGACTTATAGCATGCAAGTCCTAGAAGGAGAGAAAAAAGAGAAAGTAACAGAAAAAATATTTCAGAAAATAATGTCAGAAAACTAAAATGTGATGAAAAACATCATCTACACATCCAAGAATCTTCATAAATTCCAAATAGAATAAACCCAAAGAGATCCACACTGAGACATATTATAATCAAATTACCAGATTATCAAAAGACAAAGACTAGTGCAGCAGAAGAAAAGTGACTCATTACATACGAGGGAGCCTAAGTAAGATTAACAGCTGATTTCTATTTAGAAACCATATAGGCCACAAAGTAATAGGATGATACAAAGTACTCAAAGATGAAAAAAGTCGACCAAGAATTCTATATCTGGCAAAATGTATCTTTCAAAAATGAAGAAAAGTTAAGATATTCCCAGAAAAACAAATTGTAAGTTTGTTGCTAGCAGATGTATCCTACAAGAAATGCTAAAGAAAGTCATTCAGGCTGAAACAAAAGGGCCTTAGTTATAGAAGCCATGTAGAAAAATAAAGATCTCTGATAAAGGTAACTACATGAGTTAAAAAAAAAAAAAAAGGAAAGAAAGAAACACATGAGTAACATACTGAGTAAAGACAGTATGAATGTATTCTTTGTTTAGAGCTTTTTTTTCTATCTGATTTAAAGACAATTGCATAAACCTCCACTTATCGACCTATATTGATATGTGCACAATGTATAAAGATACAATTGGTAACAATAACAGCATAGAGCAGGTGAGGAGAGAGAATTGAGCTATGGAGGAGCAAAGATTTAGAACACTAAAATTAAATTGGTATTAATCTGAACTAGATGGTTATAAATTAAGACGTTAATTGTAATCCCCAGGGCAACCACTAGGGAAAGGACTCAGAAATACAGAGTAAGAGAAATGACAAGGGACTTAAAGTGGGACACTGGAAAATAAGTAACATAAAAGCAGGCGGTAATGGGGAAACAGCAAATATATAAGACACACAGAAAACAAATAGCAAAATGGCAGAAGTTCTCCTTCCTTCTCAGTAGTTCCGTTAAATGTGAATGGACTCGTATTATGATATCAATTTGTATGAAATGACCAGGATAGGCAGATCTATAGAGACAGAAACTAATTAGTGTTCACAGGAGAGAGTGGAGGGGGTGGGGGGCTTGGGACTTACTGCTAATTCCAAATAGAAGTTTTGGGGGCCAATAGAAATATTTTGCAATTAGGTAGTGATGATTGTTGTATGACCTAGTGAATATATTCAAAATCACTAAGTTGTATGTTTTAAAATAGTGAACTTTATGATATATAAATTTTATCTCGATAAAAGAAGAAAAAGAGTATTCAGAGAAAAGATAAAGGGAAAAAGTGTTGTAGAGGTGTGCTCGCAGTTAATTAATAATGGCCATGATAAAATTCTTATGCCATTTTTTCTGAATTTTGTAGTGCTTTTCAGTTTTTTATTATTTGTAATTTGTTGTGATTTCTTCTCTAACTCTAAATGAATATTCACTTTTGTACCTATTTTGTATTGTTTTTTTTTCCCAGTAGGGTTCTCAAACCCTCATCCTCCTCTGAGATGCCCTTCTAGTCCCACTTCTTACAATGCCACTGCCTTCCTGTGGGTTATTACAGGCCACTCAGAGTCAGGCAATTGCCTAACTTTTCTACAGTGTTACAAGCCGCTACCTCCAACCATCCTCCAAACAGCTGCCACAGAAAATCTCACCGAAGCTTGTAGGAGCCCTCCCTCAGCTGCAGGTTTTGCTTTCTGCAATCTCAGGTTCCTGGGCTCAATCACCGCCGGGAAACAGATGATCCTCTTTCTGGCCAATCCGCAGAAAATCGGCAGTAGCCTAACTCTAGGTCACAACTCTAGGTCATTCCCCTCGCGTCCGCTCTCGCCGAGGCATTTCATCATCTCACAGCAACGCAAGGAGGGTGAGTACAGTACAAGATATTTTGAGAGAGAGACCACATGCACATAACTTTGTTACAGTGTATAGTTATAATTGTTCTATTTTATTGTTGTTCATCTCTTACTGTGCTTAATTTGTATGTTGAACTTTATCACAGGTCTGTATGCATCGGAAAAAACATGGTATATATAGGGTTTGGCACTCTCTGCAATTTCAGGTGCCTTCGGGGGTGATGGGACCTGGTCCCTGTGGAGAAAGGGGAACTACTGTGTTCTCTTCCTTCTAATCTCTGCTGAGAAACTCTCTGCCGCTCTTTGTCTGTAGGATGAGGAACAAATTTCTCTCTTTCTTTTTTTAGGAACAAATTTCTTAACAGAGCTCCACCTGTCTTTCCAGATCCATCTCTTAGTCTTTCCCTCACCAAGTCGAGTTTCCGCGTCAGAAGTCATATCCAACTCTTCCCTGTTCTCCAGAGGCTCAGGTTTTTTGTTTTCGTTTGTTTTTGTTTGTTTTCACTTTTGGGTTTTATCTCCTGTTATCCTCTGTGTGGTCCTTCCCTTACCTGTGATGACCTTCCTCCGCCTGCTCTTCTTGGGGGAATTCTTCATCTATCCGTGCTCAGCTCATGTTGCCGCTGTAAGGTTTCCCAGCTCCCTCTGTGCCCTGACAATCCTGTGTGGTTGTGATCGGTACAAATATGTGTGCCTTCCATACATTTACATATATGTTTACAGATCAACTAAAATAGTTTGAACTCTTTCCCATGCATATGAATATATATAAAACCTATATATTTGTGTTTTATCGTATACATATGTTTTAACACATACATGTATATGTTTTGAGGTTGTTTCCTAAAGAACTAGGCGTCTATGAACATATCCAGGGTAGGGACAGTGTCACATCTATTTAAGAAATGTTTTTCTCTATAGTTACTGTATTTTGTATACACAGTATGCATTTACCCATGTGCCAGGCACTGACACAATGGAATAAATGCTTCCTGAATGTAACTGAATTGGATGTATATATGGGTGTGTATGAACATTCTTCCCTTAATGACTTTAGGCATTGAATAAGAAAGAAGCACATGAGAACAATTAAGAATATTATTATAAATAAATCAAGTGGTAAACTGCAAAGCAATTAAATGAGCCCTGATGGCCCACAGAGCACAGTGGATTATATCATCATCATCATCATCATCATCATCATCATCACAAATGGGTTAAAGCTGATCAAAGGCAGACTTACTGGAGCGGAGAGGATTCAGGTGAAGGGTGTTGGTTCAGGGTAAGGAGGTAAAGTGGTTCTCGTTGGGAAGGAAAGAACTTGAAGGCTCCAACATGTGGGGAGAGAATTTTAAAATTTTCATGTGGAGACAAAGGAATTCTTTGATCCTGGTAGGAGGCCCTCAAGTAATTTAGTGTTTTCTTTGGATTTACTATCTTCTTGTACTGAGATGAAGAGACGTAATAATATAAGAATATTTACTATACCAGTGAAAGTTTCCCCCAAATCCCATTTTGTGAGGAAGAAGGAAATGGGGACCCAGTTAGGTACACTAAGCCAACTCATGGAACCACAATGAAAAGTAGGGAAAGTGGACTTTGTTTTCCTCTCTTGTTCTTTCTCGCTCACTGAGCACTTGGAGGGCTTCCCAGGAGAGGTGGCCGACCGTGCTCTGCCGGAGACTCGTTGGTGCGTTAGTAGAAAGTCAAAGACACTTTTTCTCACTTTATTTGACTAGACTAGAATTCCCTGAAGATCATGAGAAAAAAACAAGCACACTGTATTTCTGTGTGTGAGAGACGGGGACATCATCTCTCCTCTGGCATGCTGATGAGGAGATTTGGGGGAAGCATTGCGGTGTGTTTATTATGCAAATTTTAACCTAGTGTCTTATGGTTTTCTTTCTCTTTCTCTTTCTCTCTCTCTCTCTCTCTCTCTCTCTCCCACACACACATAGCTTCAGAAGGTTTGCTTTGATGCCTGTTCCCTTTCTTTCTTGCTCCTCGTGTCCCCAAGCCTGCTGGTGGCCAAGGTCCTAAGTGCCACATAGACCCTTTGGGAGGATTTGACTCTGCTTCAGTGTGTGAACACTGACCTGCCTAGAGGATAAGATGCTCATTAGCCTGGGAGAAGGACTCTCTAATGGGAGAACTAAAGTCATGAGATGAGCCATGGGAGGTATTTTGGGGATTGAACAGAAAATCACAAACCTCAGCAAAACCAGTGACTTTGATATTTTGTTCCTTCCTTCCTTCAGCAAATCACTGAATGTATACCATGTGTTTGGCACAGGGTTATTTGAATGACATTGATGAGTAACCAAAAAAAGGAGCTTTTGGAGGAGATAGACCATCAGTGAATCATAGAAGTAAATGTAAAGTTGCCACTGTGTGTTAGAAAAGAGAATTTGGGGCTTGGGTGGTGGTAAGGGGTGGTATTTCTAGGGAAAGAGGACATTAGACTCAAAGCCCTGCAGCCAGAGAGAACATAGCCAGTTGGAGAGATTAAAAGAAGGTCAATGTGGCCATTACAGATTCGAGTTTTTAAAAAATCGCTCTGCCTGCTCTATAGATATAAGAGCCAAAGTAGATGAGGACAATTCTTCGGGAGCTTATCGACCCTGACGTTTGGCACAGCTGGGCCTCAGGAAAGCCTGGAATCTAGCTCTGAAAGTTTCTGTCTCTCAGATTCCCTTTGTCTCTTCCTCTCTCCCCATCCTTTCTTCCTCTCTCCTTCTGTTTCCTCATATTCTTTCTCTGCCTCCTTCACATAACTGCATTATTCTTTGTTCTTTCTGCACCCAGATCAGACCTTACCTGATCTTCCACTTCAAAGACTCAGAGGAGAGAGGAGATTGCCTAGAATCTCTCTGTTTCCCCTTCCCACCCTTGTTAATTCCTTGCCGAGTCAGCTGAGACCTACCACCTGGGAGGAGGAGTGGGCGGGGCATCATGTGTGATTTTAGTGACTCACCACCAGAATTCTCAGGGAAGGGGGTTGGCTGGCCAGCCCTGTATTTTTCATTCATACACAATTATTCATCTCCATGTTCATATGCATTGATCCAACACACAGATTTTTAAAATAGCCACATGGTGGGGGGAGGTCTATTATCCTAAGAACAACCATCATTCATTTGGCAAACGTATTACTTTGTACTAGGCACTGTGATAGGTGCTGGAGAAATGGAAACAGCCCCAGACCTCAAACTGCTCATAGCTTATGCGGGAGGCAGGCAATTTAACTGACTACCCTTCACCTTCCTGAGTGCTTTGCAGAATATTTCTTGTCTTTAGTTCAATTTAACTCAATTCTGTAACCATATTATGGACACCATGAAAGAGAACACAAAGATAAATGCCTGAACTCTACCCTCAAGGAGTTCAGAGTCCAGCAAGTGAGACAGACATATCAATAAATATTAACGATGCAGAGTAGTAAGTCAACACTGTTATGTGAAAGATTCACAGGCAGAAAAGAGAAAGGAGTGATTATTACCCCCACCCAACACACACATGGGTGCGCGCGTGCACACACACACACACACCAAAATAATCATAGAAGACTTCATGGAAGAGGTGATACCCACTCTGGGCTTTGGAGGGCATTCCAGGCAATGGGGTTGGGGCACAAAGAACATAGAATGATATTTCTGGAAGATGAAGTGATGGCAGTGGTGAGGGGCTGAGAAGGTGGGCAAGGCAGCAATGATGAGATTGTGAAGGGTTTTGTGTACCCTAATCAAGAGGTATGCAGATGATGGGCAGCTATAGAAGACCACAGAGAGTAGAGAGATGTGAATGGTGTAAGCCCTCTGGCAGGAACACGGAGGACTGATGATGTGGGGGCCGTGCTACAGGTAGAGGAGACCATTTGGAAGGCTATGACAAAAATCCAGGTAAGAGAGGATGAGAACCTAAGGCAAGTCCATGGGGGATGAAGTGGAGAGGCTGGACACCAGTTTGGTGACTGTTGTGTGTGTGTGTGTGTGTGTGTGTGTGTGTGTGTTGGGGGTGGGGTTGGGGATGTCACAAAAAAATGCAGAATTGATCCCAGGCTTCTGCCTCAGGCCGAGAAAGAATATAGAAGGAATGGGGACAGTGGGAAGAACAGGAGAGAGGAGAAAACCATTTAAGTTGAAGGAGGTTGGGAAGCATTTAAGTGTAGGTTTTCAGAAGAAAGTTGAGTATATATGTCTGGAGCAGGAGGAGAAAGCAGAACTGAAATGAAATATGAAATTCTCTGGAATTTACGTATCAGAATGAAGGGAGAGGATGAAATCTACACGAACAAGATAGAAGAACCCAAGACAGGACTGTTAGTCCCTCACAGGGCTGGTAGAGTAAAATGATGAAGGGAAAGACATTAACTAGGAAAAAGTGTGCTTCTCAAAATCAAAAGGAGGGGAAAGTGGGTGAAAGTGTCAAGTGCTACAGAGTGACCCTGAAAGGCTAGACAAGGATTTGGCAGTTAGGAAATTGTCAGAAACCTTTGCTTGGGTATCTTTCCCTGCATTGTTAGAAATGGGAGACCAGTTACAGGGCTGGTGAAGAAGTGGAGTTAAGAGTAGAGATTATTCCATCAATAAACTTGACTTTGAAGGCGTGGAGAGAGAAAAGTCAGTAGCTCGGAGGGGGGCACTGGGTTTAGGGAAGGGTTTTATGTTTAGGGTCTCGAACACGTTGATAGATTGAAGGAAAGGTGTCTGTTGAAAAGGAAACTGAAAAGTGAGGCCCCCAGAGAGACCGACAGGATGGATTCTAATGCACAATTGGCGCTGCTAATCTTCAACCAAAGGAAGAATACATCTTTCTCTAAAATTGAAGAATGGCGATGAATGTAAAAAGGGTTTTTTGTCAGTTGGTTGCTGTAAGGAAAATTTAGGAATTTGAAGCCTGATGGCCACCATTACTCAAATATGAAGAAGGGTATATTCAAGGGTGAAGAATCAAGAAAAGAGGCACTGCAGGGCAGACAATGCTTTTTTACATTTTTGGTGGACATTAGAGGAAAGAAACTTACGATGTGGAACTAGCAGGGCATCGAAACCACTGGCGAGATCGTAAATTGGTGGAGGTGTCTATCAGCAGTCCAGAGATTCAAGGGTCATGCCCACATCATACTACTAAACCCAATGTGACACAACTTGGACTAGATGGCCTGATACCTAGAAGCTCAGGGCTCTTTCTTTATGAGTTAAGTATTCAAGTTAGATGAATGAATGTAAAGCCAATGCAAAAAGAGTCCAGTAATATCACTGAATTCTTGGATTCTGCCAGTGGTTACTGAATACAGGTTTTCTAGAATTAGGAGAATGCTGTCTAGCTGTTCGGTCTCCATTGAAGACTAGACAATAGGAAATGCCCTTAAACTGCAGCAAAGTGTCAATAAAGAAGAATGTTCTAAGAAAGGATGGGCTCTGGGGGCGCCTGGGTGGCTTGGTTGGTTGAGCGTCCGACTTCGGCTCAGGTCATGATCTCACAGTCCGTGGGTTCGAGCCCCGCATCGGGCTCTGTGCTGACAGCTCAGAGCCTGGAGCCTGTTTCAGATTCTGTGTCTCCCTCTCTCTGTGACCCTCCCCTGTTCATGCTCTGTCTCTCTCTGTCTTGAAAATAAATAAACGTTAAAAAAAAAAATAAAAAAAAAAGAAAGGATGGGCTCTGAGAGGACAGAGAATAACCTGCTGAGGTGATCCTTAGGAATAAATATATCTCAGGTGGTTTTACTTCAGTTCTGGGAGGATGGTTTATTTAGATTTCTTACATTCCCTTTCAGCTCTATGCCAGTTTGATGTTCACCAAGAAGAATATATAGTAGCACACAACATATAATGGGAATGGCACATAGTACTTTGTTTTTCTTTGCCTTACAGTTTATCTTACTCTCTTTTATAATGGGCATGTTAGAAGTAGCTACTAAGTAAAAATAATCTGGACATTAAAGTGAAATAAAGTCATATGTAATTATTAATTGTGTCATAGCCCAATCAGAGAGAGAGAGAGAGGAGAAGAGACGGGAGAGAGATATTCATAAACCCCCAATTCTCTATCCAGCCTTGTTGGTTATCTCTAGCTTGATTAAAGGGAATGATACTCATTTGTAAATGCATTTGGCAAACTTACCCTGCTATTGTTTCCATTATTTTGCAAATTACAGACATTGAGATGAAGGCTCTGTAATTTCCTAGCGTTCCCTTTATTCCTGCTTGGAAAACTGGTGTTGCCCTGGCATACTTCCACTTTGCTGTTATTTCATTTGAATACAGCAAATTCTTTATTATGATTAACAAAGACTTCTGCTCCATTCCTCTTTGAATATCAGTCTGCTCATGGAGATGAGTTGATTTTGAGCCCTGCTATCTACTTGAATCTCTCTGCTTCGCTGATCTCAAAGATATTCAAGACAACAGACACCCCAGTATTCCTAAATGACATGTTTTTTGTGTGTTCTCCCTTTTGAATTTGTTATATGTTTAGTAATTTTTACCATCGTCTGGAACTTTTTTCTCTTCTTTCAATTGTCTGATTCTAAATGTCTCCTTCACTCACTACTTAAAAGCCTGAAAATATGCAAGCAGTTGGGTTTGGTAATCTTGCTATTTTTAAGCTTCTTTCTCTTTTAACATTTCAGTTTTCCTTTTTCCTCATACATACATCTATCAAGGCTTTACAGTACTTTGTAAACAATCTCGATACCAAGGCATCTGGAATATAGAGATGGCTTTCCATGGGCACTATACGTTACTAATTCATTCATTAATCATTGCGCTAGAATCATTTTTCCCCCAAATCAGACTCTCCTTCTTTAAATATTGCCTGGATGTCCACCCAATATAATAGCTCATGTAGCGGTCCTTACACGTAGAGAGTACTAATTAAATATTTGCTTCCTAAGATCAGTCGTATTTAGAAGAAATCACATTAAGAGAACTCTTTAGGGCTCAGTGGAAAATGCTGGCACAGGACTGACTTGAGACCATGCTCCATGATCGGATATTAATGTACAAAATTCTTCTCTTATTCCTTTTCCCCTCATTTCCTCTTACCTTTTTTTCTATATCTCCTCTGTGTGGTCAGCATCTCTGGTCACCCTTTGTCGCTTTAACTCAGCCGGGCCAAATATTGGAAGGAGTATGCTGAGGTAAGGGTAGCACAGTCCTTTCTTTCATATTGGGTAGATAGCATTGTGGAAAATGAGGCTACTAATAGCAACAAAATAAATCCCTCGCGTTTATTGAGAGTTTACCAGGCATTGTTCCATCTGCTTTATGCGTTTTTTCTCAGTTAATCTTAAGAATCTTATGAGGTAAGTAATACCATTGGGCCTGGAATCTGATAACTCTGAGAGGTTGGGGAACATGCATAAGGCCCACAGCTAGCTACTAAGCAGAAGGTGCAGGATTTGAACTCAGGATGTCTTACTGCCAAGCCAGAAGTACACTGTGCCTGCACAAAGGAAGCACTCAATGAATTGTTAGTATTTTATGGCAATTATTATTCAGATGTTTATCTTCCCACATAGAGAGTGCTACTCTCTGACCCTTTTGTTTCATTTAATTTAATCACAGTAACTCATGGAATCATGGTTTCCATCTTACAATCAAGGAAAGCAAATCTCAAAAGACTTTCTGTAACTTGCCCAACGTTACTCAGCGGGTAAAAGGGTGGCCCTGAACACTCTAACTGGTTCCCCCTTTTCATCCCTCTTCAGGGTTTGCTTGGCAGAACATGTTGCATTTTCCCCCATTGGACTGTAGCGTCTAGTGAGGAATCTAACTGATGATAATAATTTGGATGTCAGTGGTTGATGCTCTTACCTGAATGAGCAGGGTTCACATATGAGCCGGGAGCTTCTCTTGCTTTGTGGGGCACTGCTGTCTGCACGAGGCCCCCCTCCTTCAGGGGGGCATATTGAATAACGGTGGTTTGTGGCACATGGGGAAGGAGCTCACACCAGCCTTAACTCTCCCAGTGCCCTGGTGCTCTGATGGCTAGAGCTGTTGTTTTTTTGTTTTTTTTTTTTTTTTAATTTTTTTTTTTCAACGTTCATTTATTTTTGGGACAGAGAGAGACAGAGCATGAACGGGGGAGGGGCAGACAGAGAGGGAGACACAGAATTGGAAATAGGCTCCAGGCTCTGAGCCATCAGCCCAGAGCCCGACGCGGGGCTCGAACTCACGGACCGCGAGATCGTGACCTGGCTGAAGTCGGACGTTTAACCGACTGCGCCACCCAGGCGCCCCTAGAGCTGTTGTTTTAATGCTTTCCTAAAAACGTATTTACAAAAAGAAAAAAAGTTCTTTCACTTTTCCTTTCCAGCCCCTCTGCTGTCCATAAGACTCAATTATGAGCGTAGGGGGGCCAGGCTAGGGATCAGAATCATGTGACAGAAGCCATTCTACATTCAGAATCATCCTTCTGTCCGTTGACTAAGAGGTAGGCTTGCTCCCAGGTAGAGGTCACTGAGCCTGGATCTTTCTCTCTTTTGTTGACTCCTTCCAGGAGAGTCTTCTGTCAGGGTCCACATCATCAATTTTCTAAACATGTTCTACACATGTTACCTCAAGTGTGGAGAATCTGTAATGGCTGCTTTTTGGTCAGCATCCAACCTTTCTACCCTACAAAGTCCCCATTTCCTTTGGGGAAATGCCTTTTCCCTAAATTGTGTGGCCTGGGTGGAGGATACTACCTGCCTCCCACCAGGGAAGCCGAGGGGCCAGAGGCCACTCTCATGAATCCAGGGAGTGAGCCCCTGTCCCCACGTGACCAGTCAATGCTCCCTTCCATGTCTTGGAACCGTCAGTGGCACAAGGATGAGAGAGGTAAGGAACAGTGAGTGTTCCAGTAGAAATGCTGCTTACTGACTCGGCAGGTCATGCTGTGAGTCCGGAGGCCTGGCCCTCACGCTGCCCTTGACATTTGTGGTCTCCAAGCCTCCAGCTGATTCTCTGAGCTCTTCCTAGCCTTATAATAAATGACCTCTTAAGTAAAACAGCCAGAGTGCCTTTCTGTTGCACACCATTAAGAAGCCAGACTGAAACACACAGAAACGTGCACTGTAAATGTAGCAAAGAGCATCTTCCTGGACCTCTATTCTCTCCATTTCACCCCCCTCCTTGTTCTCCTCTGCTTCCAAACCCTCATGGACCCTGAGCTGCCCTCACCGCTCAGGCCCTCTCATGGAGCTCATTTTACTCAGCTCGCCCTCCCCAGAGCCAAGAAGTCTGCATTTCTTTCCCTGCCTTTACCACAACCCAAATAGCAACATCTTCTGTATTTGTCTTGGTTGTAAATCATAGCATACTCTTGATAAGAGCCTGATAGGAATAATATGCCTATCAGGTAAAGGAGCAGCTATCCTGGCCCACACTGAGTTTGAAAACCAATGTTTTAAGCCAATCCGTACTCCCTTCCTCCTTCCTCCAAGAATATTCATAGCTGATGGTGGTTCTGAATGGGCAGCAGAAAAAGTATTTGACTGCATCTAAGGAAAATTAGGCTCTTCTCCCATCTCTGCCACCACCTCATTGTGGAGCTTTAAACAAGTCACTCTCTGAGTTTGGAAAAATAAGGGCATTACATTAGATATTCTTTAAGTTCCTTTCTGTGCAATGATTTGAGTGTTACCTGTTCCATTGGCATTTGTATCTTAATAGAAGACTCTTGAAGATTTCATACTTTTGAGTTCCAAACAATAAATGATCACCATTCAGAGACCAAACTTTGTAAGAGGCTAGAAAGAGCCTCTTTTTTTCGGTTTGCTGGGCTGGGGGTGGGAGAGAAGGGAAGGAGAAAAGAGGAGCACTATCTCGAATTTTGGTCATGTTTCCCAGCAATGGCAACTCCACAAGCAATTCCTTCTCTCATTAGACTATGAGTCCAACCGCCATACCAGCATGGTCAGAAGAGGCTCACTCTTCCAAAATTGCCCCAAACACAAGACAGATGCTTTCCTGGTGCTTGTGTACATTACCCATTTTTGCCCAAATTTAGCAACATCAACTCCCCTCGGAGTCCTTTTGTCCAAAACACATTTTCTCTTTAAATAAACAAAACCCTCTGCTTGCCACCTTGCACAGAACAGGGTGGTTTTCTCTATGTGGGTACATGTCATTGTATTTATGTCCCTTGCCCCAATGGGGATGTTTTGTATTGTTTTCTCAGTTACAGCTCACACCAATGAATGTCAGCTGTGATAATGCCTGAAGTATAGTTATCATCTCTTCAATATTTACCCAGTGGATACAACGTTTGTAAATAATTTAGAAATATTACCACGTGTTTCAACGATTGTCCTGGAGAAATATATTTTTATTTACATTTTAAATGAAGCAGCTGGGCAATGAGAGTGTCAGTCACCTTTCTCAAGTCACACAGATGGTAACAGGTGTACCTGGGCTGTGAACCTGTGCCCATCTATCTTGAAATTCTTATTGCTGAAAGGAATCTTGGAGGCAAAGGACATTTTTCAGAGGACGGGCAGATCACCTCAGGAATTGGAGGGAGACAAGGGCCTGTTTATCTCTATTCATTTAGACTCAGGCCTGCCTACAAGCAGGAAGTAGAAGGCACGAGTGTTGGCCACAATATTTTCAGTTCGTAAGTTAGAAATTAGCAATCAGCCCCTTTTCACGTAGGACACTGTAATAAACACTGACACAGGCCCTGCAATTTGGTTATGCAAAGAGAACAGGAAACAAGTGCATTTTCACTGAGCCTTCAGTCGGAGGAGGGCTGGCATCTGCCCACGTGAGGGCTAGATTTTCTTGTCAATATTGTATTTACTATCCTGGTCACATGAGCGGAGACGGGAGGATGAGTCACAGTTAACTGACTGCTAAATTAGGCAAATGTAATCCATTTGTTTCTTTCAAATTAGCCCCCCTCCCCCCAAGCATTTTAAAGCTTTTTTTCTTCAATAGTCATAGTCACAACCTAAACAGCTAATGCATTCCCAGTTTGTGCTAATCTGGCTCTCAATTATAAGCAAATAAACTATCATTTTGCAGCCTTCTCTTCCTATGGGAGGGCAGGATTTTGGATATATTAATCTTGACCCCAAATGCCAAACCTCTGTAGACCTTCTGCCGTAGCTCTCTTCATGTCCACCCTTCACTACTTTCTTTGCAAAACCATCAGAATACAACACATCACATTGGATAATTTATATTGTCAGCAAACAGTAGCGTAGTCCTTAAGCAATACGAATCACAGATGAGCAGCTCCGTGAGAAATCTGGTGGGCCATTCAATACAGCTTCCTAATGTTACAGATAAAGCTGAGACCCAGCAAGGCTGAAGCAGTAGGGCGAAATCAGGTCTTGGGATGCCCGGTTCCACATTACAACCCCTTTCTCCCTGTTGCATGACGGCACGCCTGGAAATCAATGGCACTCAGGAGACCCTGGTTTGGAAGTAAAATGCGTGATGGTCAGAACAAACCAAACAGCTGATCTGCATGCTGTGACAAGGTGGCCAGCACTCAGGAGAGTTCCCTGGGGGTAAAGCCACCGACTGGGATCTCTTCCATAGAAAGTAATTCAGCTTAATCTCCCGACCTGCACCCATTTGCTTAATGTCCTTAAAAAATGTACTGCCTTGAATCAGAGCCTCATTTCTTGTTTTACCCAAATTTAGCAATGAGGTCAGAGAGACCTGGTTTTTTTTTTTCAAGAAGAGACACAACGTTGCGGTTTTGATCTTTATTTTCAGGGTTCTCTGTGACTCTTTGGAAACCTCTGATGGTCTTTTTCCAGATGAACAGGGCTGTATTTATTTCCTCTTGCTCTGTACAGAGGAGGTACATGTCATCCCATGGGAAGGGACTACCTTTGCGGTAATGTGGGCAGGAGAAGGGTACCTCTGGAGACCATTATTCCTTCTGTGTCATCGTGATCACGTGTATCTCTTGCATTTATGCGGGCACTCTGTTAGGGTCTTTACAAGGATGCCTCACTTAATGCCCACATGACATGTTTTATAAATGAGAGAACACTGTTTTGGAGAGGTTAAGACACTTGGCCTGGACCACACAGCTAAGAAGAAATTCAAACCCGAAAGCAGAAATTTGACTCTGGAGCAAGTGGCCAAGGCACTGTCCCATCTGGCCGTGGCTGATTCGCTCGGAGGTTAAGTAGCCCAGCATTTTCGGCAGCATTTACGTATTGAAAGAGAGCATCTACGCGTCATATAGGTCCAGGTCGTGGTTCAGCTATACCTCCTTTCTCGCTTGGGCATGGAAGTTGACTTTACTGTTTCCATTTCATCTCCAATCTAACAGTAATAAAAATGGGAATTGCCGTAAGGGTGAAATGAAAAACTGCATCATCTGTGAAGATCCCAGGAGCAGTGATGAAGACTTGGCACATTTCAATTTCCTCCCTCTCTTCAGGGAGATGCCTGGACTAATCTAAAGGAATCATTCTTAGTTTTTAATGGTGATTTCTAAAAACACTGGGGACCAGTCCTCATGGACAGACATTTTGGGGTAAAAGAGCCCCAGTGTAGACTCCTTTTAGCCATTTTGAAGAAGGAGAGATTTGCAGATTGTGGACCTCTAGTGCGGGAGCAAAGAGCTCAAGACTCAGATTGCCTGGGTTTCAATCTCAGCCTCACGGTGTATATACAGATGGCCAAAAAGTACATGAAAAGATGCTCAAACTTTAGCCGTGAGGGAAATGGTTAGTGTGGGCAAGGATGTGGAGAAATTGGAATGCCTGTACGTTGCCGGTGGGAACGTAAGAGGGTGCAGCCTCTGGAAGAATGTGATGGTTTCTCAAAAAGTTAGACATAGAATTACCATATGATCCAGCAATTCCACTCCTAGGTACAAAACCCAAAGAGTTAAAAACAGGTATTTATTTATTTATCTACTTATTTATTTATTTATTTATTTATAATATGAAATTTATTGTCAAATTGGTTTCCATACAACACCCAGTGCTCACCCCAACAGGTGCTCTCCTCAGTACCCATCACCCACCCTTCCTTCCCTCCCACCCCCTATCAACCCTCAGATTGTTCTCACTTTTTAAGAGTCTCTTATGGTTTGGCTCCCTCCCTCTCTAAATTTTTTTTTTCCTTCCCCTCCCCCATGGTCTTCTGTTAAGTTTCTCAGGGTCCACATGAGAGTGAAAACATATGGTATCTGTCTTTCTCTGTATGGCTTATTTCACTTAGCATCACACTCTCCAGCTCCATCCATGTTGCTACAAAGGGCCATATTTCATTCTTTCTCATTGCCACGTAGTATTCCATTGTGTATATAAAGCACAATTTCTTTATCCATTCATCAGTTGATGGACATTTAGGCTCTTTCCATAATTTGGCTATTGTTGAGAGTGCTGCTCTGAACATTGGGGTACAAGTGCCCCTATGCATCAGCACTCCTGTATCTCTTGGGTAAATTCCTAGCAGTGCTATTGCTGGGTCATAGGGTAGATCTAGTTTTAATTTTCTGAGGAACCTCCACACTGTTTTCCAGAATGGCTGTACCAGTTTGCATTCCCACCAATAGTGCAAAAGGGTTCACGTTTCTCCACATCCTCTCCAGCACCTGTAGTCTCCTGATTTGTTCATTTTGGCCACTCTGACTGGCGTGAGGTGATACCTGAGTGTGGTTTTGATTTGTATTTCCCTGATAAGGAGCGACGCTGAACATCTTTTCATGTGCCTGTTGGCCATCCGGATGTCTTCTTTAGAGAAGTGTCTATTCATGTTTTCTGCCCATTTCTTCACTGGGTTATTTGTTTTTCGGGTGTGGAGTTTGGTGAGCTCTTTATAGATTTTGGATACTGGCCCTTTGCCTGATATGTCATTTGCAAATATCTTTTCCCATTCGGTCGGTTGCCTTTTAGTTTTGTTCATTGTTTCCTTTGCAGTGCAGAAGCTTTTGTCTTCATGAGGTCCCAATAGTTCATTTTTGCTTTTAATTCCTTTGCCTTTGGAGATGCATCAAGTAAGAAATTGCTGCAGCTGAGGTCAGAGAAGTTTTTTCCTGCTTTCTCCTCTAGAGTTTTGATGATTTCCTGTCTCACATTCACGTCCTTTATCCATTTTGAGAAAAACAGGTATTTAAACAAAAACATGGACATGAAATTTAGAGCAGCATGATTTAAAATAGCCAAAAGATGGGAAAAAAAAACCCAAATATCTAGCAACTAGTGAATGGATAAAATCTGCTATATTCGTACAATGGAATATTATTCAGCCATAAAAGAGAATGGAGTACTGATAAATGCCACAACATGGATGAATCTTGGAAACATTTTGCTAAGTGAAAGAAGCCATACCCCAAAAGCCACATATTGTATGATTCAGTGTGTATGAGAAATCCAGAATAGGCGAATCCATAGAGACAGAAAGCTGATTAGTAGTTGCCGGGGGGGAAGGGAGGAGGGTGACTGCTTACTAGGTATAGGGTTTCCTTTTGGGAGTGATGAAAATGTTCTGAAAACAGATAATGGTGGCAGTGCTACGACACTGTGAATGTACTAAGTGCCAGTGCATTGTGTAATTTAAAATGATTAAAACGGTAAATTTTATGTTATGTGCATTTTACCCCAATTAAAAAAAAAGAGAGAGATCATGGTAACACATACCTCATAAAATTATTTTAAGTCTTTTTAAAAAAAATTTTTTTAAGGTTTATTTACTTTTGAGAGAGAGGCAGAGACTGTGTGAGCAGGGGAGGAGCAGAGAGAGAGGGAGACAGAATCTGAAGCAGCTCCAGGCTCTGAGCTGTCAGCACAGAGCCTGATGTGGGGCTCGAACTCACAAACCGTGAGATCATGACCTGAGCCGAAGTCGGACACTTAACTGACTGAGCCCCCCAGGCACCCCTATTTTAAGTCTTAAATTGCACAGTAAACACAAAGTAATGACTGTCAGTGATGGTATTGACAGGGACGGAGGGTGGGAGAAGGTAGAAAGGGGGTCATAGTAGTCAGCCATGGAAAGGTGGACTAGGGAAGAAACAAGTTGAGGCCTGGTGGTGAGGACATAAGAGGTAAGTACAGGACTTGTGTAGGAGGACATGGAAGAGGTGGTGTAGACAGACAAGTGTATATCTGTGTATATTAAATGAGGGAAAGACATTTCAGCTTTTTCATAAAATTCTGAGCAATGGACTAGTTTATACAAATCCCAAAGTCAATGGTGTGGTTAATATTTTGTGGTGATGAGAAAGTCAATGAACGTAGCGACACACACATAGCTTTTAAACCCTGACTTGTGAAGAAATCAAGTTTCAATTTTAGAATGTTCATATCAAGGGACTTCCCCCAACCCCAACCACCCCCCCCCCCCCCGGCCCTTAACTTTTCCAGGTTAAAGAAGAGTAGTCAAGGGCACTTTGGTGAGCATGGACAGATTTGTTAGGCAGTAACATGGATTTCAGGAGATGAGGCTATAATACTTGGCCCACTTCTGTTGAGCCACAGCTCTAATTCTAGAGTATTCTCCATAAGGACCTTCTTCTTCTTTTGTTTGTTTTGTTGTTTTTATTTTGTTTTGTGTCTGAGCTCTCTCTCTTTGGCTTTATTTATTTATTTATTTATTTTATTTTTTGTTTCTGAGCTCTCTCTCTTTGGCTTTATTTATTTAAAATATAATTTATTGTCGAGTTGACTAACATACAGTGTATACAGTGTGCTCTTGGTTTTGGGGGTAGAGTCCCATGGTTCATTGCTTCCATACAACGCCCAGTGCTTATCCCAACCTCGGCCCTCCTCAATGCCCATCATCCATTTTCCCCTCTCCCCACCCTCCCCTCCATCAGCCCTGTTTGTTCTCTGTATTTAGGAGTCTCTTATGGTTTGCCTCCCTCCCTCTCTGCTTGTAGCTATTGTTTCCCCTTCCCTTCCCCCATGGTCTTCTGTTAAGTTTTCAAGTTCCACATATGAGTGAAAACATATGATATCTGTCTTTCTCTGACTGACTTATTTCACTTAGCATAATACCCTCTAATTTCATCATCGTTGTTGTTGCAAATAAGATTTCATTTCTTTTCATTGCCAAGTAGTACTCCATTGTATGTATAAGCCACATCTTCTTTACCCACTCATCAGTGGATGGACGTTTAGGCTCTTTCCATAATTTGGCTATTGTTGAAAGTGCTGCTATAAACATTGGGGTACACATGCCCCTATGCATCAGCACTCCTGGATCCTTTGGGTAAATTCCTAATAGTGCTATTGCTGGGTCATAGGGTAGTTCTATTTTTAATTTTTTGAGGAACCTCTACACTGTTTTCCAGAGCAGATGCACCAGTTTGCATTCCCAAGAGAGGATGCAAGAGGGTTCTCCTTTCTCCACATCCTTGGCCACATCTGTTGTTTCCTGAGTTGTTAATTTTAGCCACTCTGACTGGTGTGAGGTGGTGTCTCAGTGTGGTTTTGATTTGTATTTCCCTGATGATGAGTGATGTTGAGCATCTTTTCATGTGTTTGCCATCTGGATGTCTTCTTTGGAAAAGTGTCTATTCATGTCTCCTGCCCATTTCTTCACTGGACCTTCTAAATGTGACTCCAGGGGGAAAGGATAATGGGCCCATGGCCAGTACTGCAACCTAGAGTGGTTCTGTGGGTTTTTAAAGGAAAAGATGCCTACCTCCCACTTCCGCATCGCACCAACCCTTCTTCACCCCCCAGTATTCTGGCCATGTTAGGCTGGGTGTCAGTTACATATGTCACACATTCTTAAGTTCAAAACATAGAAGAGAGAAGGAAAAAAGAGCAAGATATGAACTGTTACAGACCCCTGGGACTCATGCTTATTTTACTCCTTGCTCTTTGGAGCATAGACTCTTCTTTCTGGCAGATACTCTCTTACTAAGGGAAATAAAATGCAGATTTGCAGCAGATGAGGGTTCAAGAAGCCTTGATGGGTGCTCTAGAATCTGGGGGAAAGTATGGTATCAGCTGTGTTTTGCAAGTTGTGCTTTTGTCTTTTAAGTGTGGTGGGTCCAGTTGTATACTGGTGAATGTTTCCACTTTCTTCACCCAGGCCCTCACCTCATCCACAGATTTCTGCTCCGCCCTTTCCACTTACTAAATGAGAATCCATTTGGGTTCCTGGATGGTTCATGAGGCAAAATTGGGAGAATGGAAGAGGGTGGCCTAAATGAAAAAGGGGCCAGAGAAGTCAAGATTGAAATGAAAAGTTTGGAAGAAAAGGAGTGGGGTGGGGCAAATTGCTTAAAGTGGCAATGATTATCTGCATAATGAGGAAAAGGGGAGAGAAGGGATGTGGGGAGAGAAAACCTAATGGGCTATGCTGAAGAGGTAATTGCAAATTTTGCATGTGAGAGGTTCTGCAGGAGTGGGTGAGACTTGGTAGGAAAGAAGGGCCTTTGGGGCCTCTTAATTAGAACCCCTGAAGGAGAGGAAAACAGGTTCAGATCCTCTTAAATTGCTTTTTGCCAGCTGGACTGATGTTCTTTGAATATAGAGATGAGACCACAAGAGATCAGCTTATAGTTGGGTTATGCAATAATGGTAGAGACTTGACTATCCTCTGGTAAAAATTGTCCCTTTATTCTAAGAACGAAACCCAAATGATGCAAAGACCGTTGACTAAAACAAAGATTGATGAGAAGCCAATAGCTCTAAGAAGCTAAACTGTCCTATGAGACATTGGAATCTTGTGTATCATTTAGACCCAGATGCTGCAAGGTTTTGCTTGTCTCTGCAGCAGCACCATTTCTGTGTGTGTGTGCGTGTGTGTGTGTATGTGTTTAAAGTTTGTTGAGAGAGAGAGAGAGAGAGAGAGAGAGAGAGAGAGAGAGAGAGAGACAGGGCGGGGGGGGGAGGGGCAGAGAGAGAGGGAGACAGAGAATCCCAAGCAGACTCCGTGCTATCAGTGCAAAGCCTGACGTGGGGCTCGAACTCATGAACTGTGAGATCATGACCTGAGCCAAAGCCAAGAGTCAGATGCTTAACTGACTGAGCCACCCAGGCATCCCTCTCTGTGGTTTTATCAGATGGAGCTGTATCCCTGAAAATCATGTGGTTTCTTTCAGAGAAATCTATCCGCCCCCACAGAGAACATGAGTTAAAACAGATCCATAGCTATTGAAGCAATGAAATCCTGGGAAATTCAAAAGCTAAGAGAACTCTTAAAAGATCTTGAGACCAATTGATTTAGGAAAAATACATTCCAGTGATATTCATTCAACCAGTTACTTCCTCCTTGCCTTCCCAGTGAAATTTCAGGGAAATTTAAGTTCTTATTATAATTTAGGTAAGAATTTCATTTAATCCATTCACCATAACCGAAGTTACAAAGGGTCCTGATCATTTTGAAGTATCCAATTTTTCCCCCTTGTATTCAAAAATGGATGTTGGCTAATCTAAGAAAATAAAGCCCCTCAGAAAATAACCCTCTAATTACTGCCTTCAGTCTTTCAAAATGTTACAATGAGGTCATCTGAGCCCCTGTTCTGGTGAAATCATCACTTCTTCAGATAATTTCTAGCTGTTGTCTCATCTATTGTGTGATAAAAGGGATTGCTTATGAAGTACCTCTTTCAAACTGAGGTGGGCTGAGGGAGCCACAAACAACTATTTATGAGGCCTTGGTATAATAGAGTTGCTCGGGTATAACTGAAAATTCCTATATATGGATGAGGTAACATATCTTATATCTTGGTTTTAAAATCAGCCTGGGACATGAAATCTCTCAACTTCCCACTCTCTCCTTCCACGAACTCTGAGGTACAACAACCAAGCCACGCCATGCCACGCCATGCCACGCCAAGCCAAACTCAACTGAACCCAACCCAACCCAACCCCAAACTGTGCTTTGAATTCCAGTATCTTTCAGAACTCCCAAGTCAGAGGAAATTGTTTGCAATGATTTACCCTAACACAAATAAACGTTAAGGGAGAGGGAAGGAAGAAAAACTTGCCAACTCATGAGATCACTTTTCTCTACTAACTGCCTGTTTTGGCTGATCTGACAAAAATACTTTATTTCCTCACAGCGTTTCTTACATGCTTGTGGCAATATTTTGAAACATGAAGAAGTCCTCTTTGCTTCCACACGCAGGCCTCTCGGACTCTGGTTCCCTGGGTATGATCCTGAGTTTGGAGGTGCCCCAAGCGACAGAAAATTGGCAGGTTCCTCATCACTGATTCCTCATCGGCTCTTTGGGTGGGGAAAGGAGTTCTGCCTGGGACTTGGCTGAGTTCTATGCTTGGCATCCTGGCCAGTTACTCCAAGTTCAAGGAACTTGACAGACAGAGGCTGTTTGTCTGGTTAAAGATGTGAACGGGCCAGGTTGGGCCTGCCATCTCACGCCAGCACATTCTGTCTTCTTCTGGGGAAGCTTAGTTTCTGATCAGGCTTACTATGGCTTTGTGGGAAGACTGCCCACCAGGAGTGGCATTGGTCTTGAGATTGGGATGAGCCCTGGACCCCTCAGGTATCCCGACCCAGACAGTCTCCCAATGACCTACAGTCGTAGTGGCAGTGTATGAGTGTGTGTGTGTGTGTGTGTGTGTGTGTGTGTGTGTCAAATAATAAATAGTTAAAAAAAAAAAAAAAAGACAGAAGGCTTAGACAGTGTTCCAGGAAACAATCTGTGGTAGGCTAGACTAGGACAACCCAGCCAGTTTAATTTCTAAATTTGTGATTATTATTCTGTATTTTCTATTTAACCCCCTATAAAGAGTTAAAAAGTGAGAAAAACTATGTATGTATGTATAGCTTTCAAATACCAGCCAATTTCAACTGCTATGAGGTCATCAAGAGAGTTAGTATTCCAAGGATTAGAGATTATATGTTGTTTTTTATATAAAAAAAGAAACTTTATGTGGATTTTTTAAAAATCCTATTTTTTAACAGCAAAAGCAGCATATGCCATTGTTGAAACTTTGGGAAAGAAAATAAACAAAAAGAAGAAAACTGAAGTCCTGTCTAATCTCTCCATCTAGATATAAGATTACACTGTTTTGTTTGGCAAGAGCTGGCTTTGAATTAGGTAGAACAGAATTTAAATTATGGGCCTAACAGTATGACTCAGAGCAAGTTCTTCTCGCTAACCACTGATTTTCTCAGTGAGACACCTATCCTATAGGGGTGTTGCAGGATTGTGGTAAAGCTTTGGGCACAAAAAATAATTGCTGATTGATCATATCTGTATTTTATTTCTTAGACTACTGATCATAGCTCATTATTAATTTTGTTTCAGAAAATGAGCTCATTTAATTAGTATCAGACTCCTTTCTTTCCTGTGTTGCTATTACGTGAATTTATGGCTTCAGTGTTCTCATTATTGCTTCTATTGCTTATAATTGTTTAGGAGAAGATGTATATAGGGCCATATTTTATAGTGAGCAAGCCTGACTTCGTGACTCCATTATTTTTGGCAGTAAGTGATGTTGAGGCAAGTCTGAGACCAACTTGATTTTCTTCCTTACATGTAGTGTATTTTGCCTGAGAGATGCCCGAAGATTTTCATCAAGTTCAGTGGCATACTTAGGATAAACTTTGAAATTGACATTCTAATTTAATTGTTCTAGTTCCTGGAACACACTTTTCACCTTCATCTATAGTTTTGTAATATCTTAAAATTCAGATAATTCTCTTGTATTTTTGAATATATGGTCTATTTTGAGAGTTTTCAGCTCAGATGTACCAATTGTTCTTATATTGGATCATGTTTATCTACCATATATTGTCTTTTATATAATTGCTTTAATTCTTTCATTTGCATTTACTGGGTCAATAATTTAATTTTCAGTTGTTTTTAATCTCTTTTAATTTTATTAGCTCTAAAATGTTACTGCTTTTGTCTTTCAATTTGTTTTCTTCATCTAGACATTGTCTTTGTTAATCTCAATTCTTTGCTATCTTACTGATTGGTTATTTTTTATTCATTCGATCATACTATAGTGAGAAGAGAGTGCTTCTGTTGCTTGAGTTAAAGTTTTATATAAGTTAAGCTTTTTGTCTTTTGTGTGCGATGATCTTTTTTTCCCTTCATTTTCTTCTCAAATCTTTTAAGCCAAAAGTTTTATTTTATTGTATTCTATTATATATTTTTAATTAAAATTTTTATTTTGAGATAGTTATAGATGCACATGCAGTTGTAAGAAATAATACAGAGATATAAAATCTCTGTATTATTGTCAATTTCCCTCAATGATAACATCTTGTAAAAACTATAGTACAATATCACAACTAGGATATTGACATTGATACAGATTTCCCCAGCTTTACTTGTATTTCTGTGTGTGTGTGTAGGGGGGGGTGTGGGTGTGTATTTATTTCTATGCAATTTTATCATTTGTAGGTTGGTTTGTTCACCACCATAGTTCTATCACTGTAAAGATCTCCTGAGTTGTCCTTTATAACCAGAATTTACCTATTTTGGATATTTATATAGATGGAATCCTATAGCATGTGATTCTTTGTGGCTGATTTTTTTCCATTAATGTTTCAAAGTTTATATATATTGTAGCATTTATCATTACATTATTTTTACTGCTGAGTGACATTCCATTTTATTGATATACCACATCTTATGAATCCATTCATTGGTTGATGGGACATTTGGGTTGTTTCTCCTTTTTGACTATTATGAATAATACTGCTGTGTACATTCATATACAAGTTTTTGTGTGGAGATGTGTTTTAATTTGTCTCGGGTATATTCCTAAGAGTTGAATTGTTGGGTTATATGGTAACTTTGTGTGTAACTGCTCGAGGAATGGCAATACTGTGTTCAAAGTGGCTGCACCAATTTACATCCTCGCCAGCAATGTATGAGGCTTTTTTGTTGTTGTTGTTTATTTATTTATTTTGAGAGAGAGTATGAGTGGGTAGGGGCAGAAAGAGAGGGAGAGAGAGAATTCCAAGCAGGCTCTGTGCTGAGTGGAGAGGCTGACACAGAACTTGAACTCACAAACCCTGAGATTGTGACCTGAGCCAAAATCAAAAGTAGGATGCTTAACTGACTGAACCACCCAGGTGCCCCAATATATGAGGCTTCTTTTTTTTTTTTAATTAAAGATTTTTTTACATGTTTGTTTATTTTTGAAAGAGAAAGAGAGAGAGAGAGAGAGAACAGGAATGAGTGGGGGAGGGACAGGAAGAGAGGGAGACACAAAAGAAGCAGGTTCCAGGCTCTAAACTGTCAGCACAGAGCCTGATGTGGGGATGGAACTCATGAACACGAGATAATGACCTCAGCTGAAGTCGGACGCTTAACCCACTGAGCCACCCAGGCACCGCTCTAATGTATGAGGCTTCTAATATCTCCACATTTTCACCAGAATTCATTAGTATATATTGTTTTTGTTTCCTTTTTTTTTTTTTTTTTTTGCCTTTAAAAAAAAATTTAACTCCATTACAGTTAACATACAGTGTTTTATTAGTTCAGGTGTCAGAATGTTTCATGTAAACTTGAAAAGAATGTGTATTCTGCTGTTTTAGGATGGAATGTTCTGAATATATCTGTTAAATCAGTCTGGTTCACTGTATCATTCACAGCCACTCTTTCCTTGTTGATTTTCTGTTTGGATAGTCTGTGCATTGATCTAAGTGGGGTGTTATAACACCCCACTATTATTGTATTGCTATAGATTAGTTTCTTTTTTTTTTTTTTAATGTTTATATTTTGTGAGAGAGAGCACGAGTAGGGGAGGGGCAGAGAGAGAGGAAGACAGAGGATCCAAAGCAGTCATGGTGCTGACATTGACATCAGCCAACCCCATAAGCGTCTCAAACCCACGAACTATGAGATCATGACTTGAGCCACAGTTGGATGCTTAACCAACTGAGCCACCTAGGCGCCCCACTATCAATTAGTTTCTTTATGTTTGTTATCAACTATTTTATGTATTTGGGTGCTTTCATGTTGGGTTCATAAATATTTATGGTTATTATGTCTTCTTGTTGGATTGTCCCCTATATTGTGATTATAGTGTCTTTTTTGTCTCTTGTTACAGTCTTTGTTTTAAAGTTTTTTGTTGGGGCGCCTGGGTGGCACAGTCGGTTAAGCGTCCGTCTTCAGCCAGGTCACGATCTCGCGGTCCGTGAGTTTGAGCCCCGCGTCAGGCTCTGGGCTGATGGCTCAGAGCCTGGAGCCTGTTTCCGATTCTGTGTCTCCCTCTCTCTCTGCCCCTCCCCCGTTCATGCTCTGTCTCTCTCTGTCCCCAAAAAAATAAATAAATGTTGAAAAAAAAAATAAAAAAATAAAAAAATAAAGTTTTTTGTTTGATATAAGTATTGCTACCCTGGCTTTCTTTTTACATCCATTTGCATTATAAGTGATTTTCTATCCTTTCACTTTCAATCTGCATAGTTCTTCAGGTCTGAAATGAGTCTCTTGTAGGCAGTATATAGATGGATCTTGTTTTTTTTTTTTTTTTTTTTTTTTTTTAATTTTTTTTTTTTTTAACGTTTATTTTTGAGACAGAGAGAGGCAGAGCATGAACGGGGGAGGGTCAGAGAGAGGAAGACACAGAATCTGAAACAGGCTCCAGGCTCTGAGCTGTCAGCACAGAGCCCGATGCGGGGCTCGAGCTCACGGACTGCGAGATCATGACCTGAGCCGAAGTCGGCCGCTTAACCGACTGAGCCACCCAGGCGCCCCATGGATCTTGTTTTTTAATGCATTCTGTCACCCTATGTCTTTTGATTGTAGTGTTTAGCCCATTTACATTTAAGGTAATTATTGATAGGTATGTACTTAATGCTATTTTGTTACTCATTTTATGGTTGTTTTTATAGTTCTTCTCTGTTCTGTTCTTCTCTTGCTCTCTTCTCATGGTTTGCTGGCTTTCTTTTGGGATGCAAACTTGGATTCCTTTCTCTTTACTTTTTACCTATTTATTATCGGTTTTTGATTTGAGTTTACTGTTAGGTTTATATGTAACATCTTAAGCATATAGCAGTTTATAAGGTGATGGTCGCTTAAGTTTGAACCCATTCTAAAAGCACTACATTTTTACTCTTCTCCCCCCTAACATTTTTAGGAATATATTGTCAGAATTTATATCCTTTTATTTTATGAGTTCTTTAACTGATTTTTATAAATATACGTAATTTTACTGCTTTTGTGTTTCCTATTTTTTTTTTCTTTACCAAGGCCTTTATTTTTCCAAGTGTTTATTTAAATTATAGTTAGTATATAGTATAATATTGGCTTCAGGAGAGTATAGTGATTCATTACTTGCATATAACTCCCAGTGCTCATCACAAGTGCCCTCCTTAATACCTATCACCCAGTTGCCCACCCCCCACCCACCTCCTTCCATCAACCTTAAGTTGGTTCTCTGTCATTAAGAGTCCCTTATGGTTTGCTTCTTTTCTCCCCCTCTCCCATATGTTCATCTGTTTTATTTCGTAAATTCCAGATATGAGTGAAATCATATGGTATTTGTCTGTCTCTGACTGACTTATTTCACTTAGCATAATACACTCTAGCTCCTTCCACATTGTTGCAAATGGCAAGATTTCATTCTTTTGGATGGCTGAGTTATATTCCATTATATGTGTATATATACACATATATATACATACATATATATACACATCCATTAAATGGATAAAAAAGATGTGAGATGTGTGTCTATATGTATATATACATATATATGTACACACATATAGACACACATATCTCACATCTTTTTTATCCATTCATTAATTGAAGGACACGTGGGCTCTTTCCATAGTTTGGCTATTGCTGACAATGCTGCTATAGATATCAGGGTGCATGTAGCCCTTTGAATCTGTATTTATGTATCAATTGGGTAAATACCCAGCAGTGCAATTTCTGACTCATAGGATAATTCTATTTTTAACTTTTTGAGAATCTCTGTACTGTTTTGCAGAGTGACTGCACCTGTTTGCATTCCCGTCAACAGTGCAAGAACGTTCCCCTTTCTCTGCATTCTCGCCAACACCTGTTCTTTCCTGTGCTGTTAATTTTAGCATTCGGACAGATGTGAGGTGGTATCTCCTTGTGGTTTTGATGTGTATTTCCCTGATGATGAGTGAGGTTGAGCATCTTTTCATGTGTCTGTTAGCTGTCTGGATGTCTTCTTCGGAAAAATGTCTATTCATGTCTTCTGCCCATTTCTTCACTGGATTATTTGTTGTTTTTTGTTTGTTTGTTTGTTTTTTTTTTTTTTTTTTTTTTTTTTGGTGTTGAGTTGGATAAGTTCTTTATAGATTTTGGATACTAACCCTTTATCAGATATGTCATTTGGAAATGTCTTTTCCCATTCCGTAGGCTATTTTTTAGTTTTGTTGATTGTTTCTTTTGTTGTGTAGAAGCTTTTTATCTTGATGAGGTCTCAATAGTTCATGTTTGCTTTTGTTTCCCTTGCCTCTGGAGGTATTTCTAGTAAGAAGTTGCCACAGCCAAAGTCCAAGAGGTTGCTGCCTGTGTTCTCCTCTAGGATTTTGGTGGTTTCGTGTCTCATGTGTTAAGTATTTCATCCATTATGAATTTATTTATTTTTTATTTTTAATTAAAAAAATGTTTTTAATGTTTATTTTATTTTTTTTTAAATGTTTATTTATTTTTGAGAGAGAGAGAGACAGAGCATGAACGGGGGAGGGGCAGAGAGAGAGGGAGACACAGAATCTGAAACAGGCTCCAGGCTCTGAGCTGTCAGCAGAGAGCCCGATGCGGGGCTCGAACTCACGGACCGTGAGACCATGACCTGAGCCGAAGTCGGACGCTTAACCGACTGAGCCACCCAGGCGCCCCTATGTTTGTTTATTTTTGAGAGAGAGACAGAGCACGATATGGGTAGGGGCAGAAAGAGAGAGGGAGACACAGAATCTGAAGCAGGCTCCAGGTTCTGAGTTGTCAGCATAGGGACCGATTCGGGGCTGGAACCCATGAACCACGAGATCATGACCTGAGCCGAAGTTGGATGCTTAACCAACTGAGCCACCCAGGTGCTCTGCATTTTGAATTTATTTTTGTGTATGGTGTAAGAAAGTGGTCCAGTTTAGTTCTTTTGCATGTGGCTGTCCGGTTTTCTCAACGCCATTTATTTAAGAGACTGTCTTTTTTCCATTGGATATTCTTTCCTGCTTCGTCAAAGGTTAGTTGACCATATAGTTGTGGGTCCATTTCTGGGTTTTCTATTCTGTGACATTGATCCATGTGTCTGTTTTTGTGCCAGTACCATAATGTCTTAATGACTGTGGCTTTGTAATATTACTTGAAGTCTTGTATCGTGAAGCCTCTAGCTCTGCTTTTCTTTCTCGGGATTTGCTTTGGCTATTCAGGGTCTGTTGCGGTTGCATACAAATTTTAGGATTCTCTTTTCTAGCTCTGTGAAAAATGCTGGTGGTATTTGGATAGGGATTCCATTAAATGTGTAGTGTAGATTGCTTTGGATAGTATAGACATTTTAACAATGTTTGTTCTTCCAATTGACAAGCATGGAATTTTTTCGCCATTTCTTTGTGCCCTCTTCAATTACTTTCATAACTATTCTGTAGTTTTCAGAATACAGATCTTTTACCTCTTTGGTTAGGTTTACTCCTAGGTATCTTATGGGTTTTGGTGCAATTATAAATGGGATCAATTCCTTGATTTCTCTTGCTAGTGCTTCATATTGGTGTATTGAAATGCAACAGATTTCTGTACATTGATTCTATACCCTGTGACTTTGCTGAATTACGAATTCTAGTAATTTTTTGGTGGAGTCTTTCTAGTTTTCTACATAGAGTGTCATGTCGTCTGCGAATAGTGAATGTTTGACTTCTTCCTTGCTGATTTGGATGCCTTTTTGTTGTTGTTGTTGCTGTCTGATTGCTGAGGCTAAGACTTCCAGTACTGTTAAATAGTAATGGTGAGAGTGGATATCCCTGTCTTGTTCCTGACCATTAGAGGGAAAAGCTCTCAGTTTTTCCCCATTGAGGGTGATATTAGCTGTGGGTCTTTCATATATAGCTTTTATGATGTTGAACTATGCCCCATCTATATCTACTTTGTTGAGGGTTTTTATCAAGAATGGATGCTGTATTTTGTCAAATGCCTTTTCTGTGTATGTTGAGAGGATCATATGTTTCTTATCCTTTCTTTTATTGATCTGGTGTATCACGTTGATAGATTTGTGAATATCGAACCACTTCTGTAGACCAGGAATAAGTCCCTCTTGATTGTGCTGAGTAATTCTTTCAATGTACTATTCAATTTGATTTGCTACTATCTTTTTTCAAAAAATTTTAAATACTTATTTCTGAAAGAGAGAGAGGGAAAGAGAGGGAGAGAGAGAGAGAGAGAGAGAGAGAGAATAGAAAGTGAATGAGTGGGGGAGGGGCAGAGAGAGAGGGAGATACAGAATTCAAAGTGGGCTCCAGGCTCTGAGCTGTTCAAGCTCTGTTCAAGCCGACACCAGGCTCGAACTTATGAGCCATGAGATCATGACTCAAACCAAATTTGGACGCTTAACCGACTGAGCCACCCAGGCGCCCCTGAGTTGCTACTATCTTGTTGAGAATTTTTGCATCCAAGTTTGTCAGGAATATTGGCCTGTAATTCTCATTTTTACTGGGGTCTTTGCCTGGTTTTGGAATTAATGTAATGCTGGCCTCAAAGGATGAGTTTGCAAGTTTTTCTTCCATTTCTATTTTTTGGAGCAGTTTGAGAAGAATAGGTAGTAATTCTTCTTTAAATGTCTGGTAGAATTCCTCTGGAAAGCCATCTGGCCCTGGACTTTGGTTTATTGGGAGATTTTTTTTTTTTTAATTTTTTTTTTCAACGTTTATTTATTTTTGGGACAGAGAGAGACAGAGCATGAACGGGGAGGGGCAGAGAGGGAGGGAGACCAGAACCGGAAACAGGCTCCAGGCTCTGAGCCATCAGCCCAGAGCCTGACGCGGGGCTCGAACTCACGGACCGCGAGATCGTGACCTGGCTGAAGTTGGACACTTTAACCGACTGCGCCACCCAGGCGCCCCAGGGAGATTTTTTTTTTTATTACAATTCAATTTCTTTGCTGGTTATGGGTTTGTTCAAATTACATATATCTTCCTATTTCAGTTTTGGTCATTTGTATGTTTCTAGGAATCTGTCCATTTCTTTCAGATTTCCAAGTTTGTTGGCCTATAATTTTTCATACTATTATCTTAAAATTGCTTGTATTTCTGTGGTGTTGATTGTGACATCTCCTCTTTCATTCGTGATTTTATTTATTGGGGTTCTTTTTCTTTTCTTTTTGATAAGTCTGGCTAGAGGTTTATCAATTGTATTAATTCTCTCAAAGAACCAGCTTGTAGTTTTATTGATCTGTTCTACTATTGTTTTTTTTTTTTGTTTGTTTGTTTCTATATCATTTATTTCTGCTCTTTATTATTTCCCTTATTCTGCTGGCTTTAGACTTTATTTGCTGTTCCTTTTCCAGTTCCTTAAGATGTAACGTTAAGTTGTGTATTTGAGACTTTTCTTCCTTCTTGAAGTAGGCCTGTATTGAGTATACTTCCTTCTTAGGACTGCCTTTGCTGTGTCCCAAAAGTTTTGGACTGTTGTGTTCTCATTTTCCTTTGCTTCCATGTATTATTTTATTTCTTCTTTAATTTCTTGGTTAACCCATTCTTCTTTAGTAGCATGTTCTTTAATCTCCACGTATTTGTGCTCTTTCCAAATTTCTTCCTGTTGTTGACTTCAAGTTTCATAACATTGTGGTCTGAAAATATGCGTGTTATGATCTCAGTCTTTTTGTACTTGTTGAGGGCTGATTTGCGACCCAGTATGTGATCTATTCTGGAGAATGTTCCATGTGCACTCAAAAAGAATGTGTATTTTGCTGCTTTAGGATGACATGTTCTGAATATATCTATTAAGCCCATCTGGTTCAGTGTGTCATTTGAAGCCATTGTTTCCTTGTTGATTTTCTGCTTAGATGATCTGTCCATTGCTCTATGTGGGGTGTTAAAGCCCCTTACTATTATTGTATTATTATCAATGAGTTTTTTTAATGTTTGTTATTCATTGATTAATATATGTGGGTTCCTTCAAGTTGGGAGCATAAATATTTACAATTGTTATATCTTCTTGATGGATAAACCCCTTGATTATGATATAATGCCCTTCTTCATCTCTTGTTACAGTCTTTGGTTCAAAATCTAGTTTTTCTGATGTAAGTATGGCTACTCCAGCTTTCCTTTGACATCTATTAGCATAATGGATGGTTCTCCATCCCCTCACTTTCAATCTGCTGATGTCTTTAGGTCTAACATGAATCTCTTGTAGGCAGCATATAGATGTGTCTTTTTTTTTTAAATCCATTCTGATACCCTATGTCTTTTAATTGGAGCATTTAGCCCATTTACATTCAGAATGATTATTGAAAGATATGAATTTAGTGCCATTGTGTTACCTGTAAAGTTGGTGTTTCTGGTGATGTTCTCTGTTCCTTTCTATTCTTTGTTGCTTTTGGCCTTTTTTTCCCCCACTCAAGGAGTACACTTTAATATTTCTTGCAGGACTGGTTTAGTGGTCACAAACCCATTTAGTATTTTTTTGTCTGGGAAACTCTATCTCTCCTTCTATTCTGAATGACAGCCTTGCTGGATAAAGTGTTCTTGGTTGCATGTTCTTCCCATGCAGCCTGTTGAATACATCATGACACTCCCCTCTGGCCTGCCAAGTTTCTATGGACAGATCTGGTGTGAACATGATCTGTCCTTCGTTGTACATTAATGACTTTTTTTTCTCTTGCTGCTTTCAGGATTCTTTCCTTGTGTTTGTATTTTGTGAATTTGACTGCGATATGTCTTGGCGATGCCCAGCTTTTGTTGAATCTGATGGGAGTTCTCTGTGCTTCCTGGATTTTGATATCTGTTTCCTTCCCCAGATCATGGAAGTTTTCAGCTATAATTTGCTCAAATAAACCTTCTCCTTTTTCTTTCTCTCCTGGGACTGCTGTGATACAAATATTATTACACTTTGAGGAGTTAACGGAGTTCCTTAAGTCTACATTCATGATCCAGTACCTTCCTTTCCCTCTTTTTTTCAGCTTCATTATTTTCCATAATTTTATCTTCTATATCACTGATTTGTTTTTCTGATTCATGCATCCTTATTATCAGTGCATCCATTTGGTTTTGCATCACAGTTATAGCATTTTTTATTTTGGCCTGACTAGTTTATAGTTCTTTTATATATAGTAAGGGAATATCTTTTGTCTTCTATGCTTTTCTCAAGCCCAGCTAGTATCCTTATGATTATTGTTTAAAAAAAAAGTATTTATTTATTTATTTAATTTTATTTTTTAAAATTTACATCCAAATTAGCATATAGTGCAACAAAGATTTCAGGAGTAGATTCCTTAATGCCCCTTACCCATTTAGCCCATTCCCCCCCCACAACCCCTCCAGCAACCCTCAGTTTATTCTCCATATTTATGAGTCTCTTCTGTTTTGTCCCCATCTGTAAAAAAATTTTTTTTAATGTTTATTCATTTTTGAGAGAGAGAGAGAGAGAGGGCAAGCGAGCATGAGTGGGGGAGGGGCAGAGAGAGAGGGAGATGTAGAATCTGAAGCAGGCTCCAGGTTCTAAGCCAGCAGCACAGAGCCTGATGCAGGGCTCAAACCCATGAACCGCGAGATCATGACCTGAGCTGAAGTCAGATGCTTAACTGACTGAGCCACCCAGGAGCCCCTGATTCTTGTTTTAAATTCTGGTTCAGACATCTTACTTGTATCTGTATTGATTAAATCCCTGGCTGTGACTTCTTCCTGTTCTTTCTTTTGTGGTGAATTCCTCTGTCTTGTCATTTTGTCTGGGTCACTATATTTTATGTTTGATTTTTAGAAAAGCCTGTTGGTTCCTGCTCCAGAGAGTAATGGCTATAATAAGAAGAGGTCAAAAAAAAAAAAAAAAAAAGTAATCTAGATCCTATTTCCCCTAGATCTGAAGTTTTGAAGCACTCTATGATCAGTAGACTTGGTGCATGCAAGAGGTTTGTGCTGGCTTTCTGGGGGTAGGGCTTGCTCTGCCGATTCTCAGGCAATGTTGCCCTTACAGAGATATACCTGCAGCATGCAGGGAGGTGGGGCTTGATGTAAGCTGCTCTGGCTTCCACTGGATTGTGCTGTTTTGCTCACTGAAGTTGGTTAGTGCTGATTGGTGGGGAGGAAAATGGCATTGCCCTGCTTTCTCAACCCTAGGGCTGGGAGTTCGCTCCTCCCACTCTTCAGAAAGACCTCACAGAAGAGCAAACAGTCACCTCTCTTGTATCCCCAACTTTTACCAGATCCCTGCCTTCACCCTGCCTTCATTGTTCAAGGGACGATGTAAGCTTAGGGTCCCGCTACTCCTCCACCATCCTAACTTCTTTCCTGTGCCTTCTACTTTTCTTAATCCTGCTCGTGGTCTTTCCTTTCTACTCAAAAGGTTCCCTTTAACATTTTTGGTAGGGCTGGTTTAGTGGTCATGAATTCCTTTAATGATAGTCTTGCTGGATACGATAGTCTTGTCTGCAGGGGTTCTTTTTCCCCTAGTACTCAGAATATATCATGCCCCTTTCTTCTGGTCTGCAAAGTTTCTGCTACAAAATCTGATGATAACCTTATGGGGTTTCGCTTGTACATAATTGTTTTCTCTTGCTGCTTTTAAAATTCTCTCTTTATCACTACTTTTTGCCATTATAATCACTATGTGTTTTGGCGTGGGCCTCCTTGGCTTGATTTTGGTGGGGGCTCTCCATGTCTCCTGGATCTGGATTACTCTTTATTTCCCCAGATTCGGGAAGTTTTCAGCTATTATTCTTCAAATAAATTTTCTGCCCTTGTTTCTCTCTTTTCTCCTCCTGGGATCCCTATGATGTGAATGTTATTACACTGGGTGGTGTCACCGAGTTTCCTTAATTTATTTTCATTTATTATTATTGTTTTCCTCTCTTTTTTAGCTTGATTGCTTTTAGCCTGATTCGCTTTACTGTGTCGTCCAAGTCACTGATCCATTCTTCTGCTTCCTCTGGTCTACTGTTTATTCCCTTTAGTGTATTATTATTATTATTATTATTATTATTATTATTTAAAATTTTTTTTTAACGTTTATTTATTTTTGAGACAGAGAGAGACAGAGCATGAATGGGGGAGAGTCAGAGAGAGGGAGACACAGAATCTGAAACAGGCTCCAGGCTCTGAGCTGTCAGCACAGAGCCCGACGCGGGGCTCGAAATCACGGACCACGAGATCATGACCTGAGCCACAGTCGGCCGCTTAACCGACTGAGCCACCCAGGCGCCCCAGTGTATTTTTAATTTTAGTCATTGAGTGTGTCATCTCTGGTTATTTTTCATGCTTCCTGTTTATTGAGGCTCTTACTGAGGTCCTCCACTCTTTTCTCACATCCAGTGAGTATCTTTTTGACCATTACTTTAAATTCTTTATCAGGCATATTACTTATCTCTGTTCCATTTAGCTCTCTTGCTGTGATTTTGTGCTGTTCTGTCATTTGAGATGGTATTCTTCTGCCTCCTCATTTTTGTCTAAATTTCTGTGTCTGTTTCTGTGTGTTAGGAAAGTCAGCTATGTCTCTGGGTCTTATGAAGAAGAGGTCCTGTAGTGCCCTGCAGTGTGACGTCCCCTGTTCACCAGAACTTTGCACTTCAGGGGTGTCTCCTATGTGTGTTGCCTGCATCCTGCATCCTGTTGTGGCTGAGCTGCTTTTTCCTTCAGTCCTGTAGTCTGCAACTGTGTGTGTTTTTAGTGGGCCAGTCTGGGGCCAGCCTTGGGCTTGAGTTGTGTCAGACTAGGTACGTGCCAGAGCCACGAGCACCAAAATGCAGGGCGCTTTTCCCTGTGTTGTCCCCTGAGGAGCTTTTGTTGTTAGGCAAGACCTACAGTCGCATTCCATGTTTGCCCCTAGCCCACGGCTAGGGCTGCAGTCTTGATGACTGATGTGTGTGGTGGCCTTCCCATCTTGTGGCAGAAGTCGCCTTGGAGTGATGCTGGCCCCTGTCCAGCTGCTTGCACACTGCCAGGTTTGTGGCACCATTTTGGATGGACTCCTGCTGAGGGCATGTTGGAGAGCATGACCACAGGGGAATGCAGGCCAGGGCACGCTGTTAGCAAGATGGGCGGATAGTGTCTGTGCTGTGCTCGTTTCTGCAGGTGTCCACGTATCTAGGTTGGGGGCAGGAGAGGGAAATGGTCCCTGCCAGCAACTATGTTCCTGGAAGAGTCTCCCAAAGATCCTTGACCCTCTAGCACATGCTCTGAGATTAGTAAACAAATCTTCCTCCCACATCCTCCAGGTGTTTTTCAAACTCCTGTTTCTGTGCTGTATCTGGTATCTCAGAGGGGCTGTTTGTTATGCTGTGTGTTTGAGGGTGGGGACTCAGTTTCCTATCACCCCCCAGCTTTTCCAGAATGAAGCCTGCTGATTTTTGAAGTTCCAGGTATTAAGTCCTACTGATTTCAAGAACTCATAAAGTTAGGCCCCTCCAGTTTTCAAAGCCAAATGTTCCGGGGACCTTCTCGGTGCAGGCCTGCTGTGCCTAGACAGTCCTATGGGTCAGTTTGTATCCCAACGATGTCTCCACCCGTCCTATCCTCTTCGATGTGGCCTCTTCTCTACATTTAGCTGTGAAGAGTCTGTTCTGCCAATCTTCAGGTCATTTTTTGGGGTTATTTAGGTGTGTCTGTGGGACGAGATGAGCCTGGGCTCCTACTCTGCCATCTTTCCCAATAGTCTCCTATTATCTACTTTTTAAATTAGAGACATCCTGTTGCGTGTGAAGTAGTAGGTTTTTAACTTTAATTTGCATTTCTCTGATGGCTGACAATGTTGAGCACCTTTTCATGTGCTTTTTGGCCATTCATATATCTTCTTTGCCTAAATACGTATTCAGATTTTTGCTCATTTAAAAAATTGGGTTATTTCCTTATTATTGAGTAATACGAATTTTATATATATTCTAGGTATAAGTCTCTTGTTAGTTACATGATTTAAGAATAATTTGTCCAATTTTGGGGTTGTCTTTTTACTTTCTTGATGGTGTCCTTTGAAGCATAAAAGTTTTTAATTTTGATAAAGTCCAATTTGTCTGTTTTTTTATTTTACTGCTATTGCTTTTGTGTTATTTTTAAAAAACCATCTATTCCATAGTCATAAGGATTTATGCCTATGGTTTATTCTAAGAGTGTTGAGTTTAATTTTTTATACGGGGTCAGGCAGGGGTCCAATTTCATTCTTTTGTATGTTGATGTCCAGTTGTTTCACCACCATTTGTTGAAAGGACTATTCTTTGCTCATTGCATTGTCTTGGTATCCTTGTCAAAAATCAATTGACCATAAATGTGAAGAAACTCTCAATTCTGTTTTATTGAGCTATATGTTATGCTTATGTTAGTTGCTGATGTATCTTCCCTGGCTGCATGTGTATGTGTGCATTTTTCCTCATGCCCCTGGTTCTCCGGCTTATGTGACTACTTTTATTTATTTTTTTTATTTAAAAATTGTTTTTTTAATCTTTATTTTTGAGAGAAACACAGACAGAATGCGAGTGGGTTAGGGACAGAGAGAGAGGGGACACAGAATCTGAAGCAGGCTCCAGGCTCTGAGCTGTCAGTACGGAGCCTGACGTCGGGCTGGAACTCACGAGCTGTGAGCCGAAGTCCGATGCTCAACTGACTGAGCCACCCAGGCGCCCCATGTGACTACTTTTAGATGTCATATCTCCTCTCCCTGCTCTTCCTCAATCCCTGGTAACCACCATTCTACTTTCTGTCTCTAGGAATTGCCTGTTCTAGGTGCCCCATATAATTAGAATCATAAAATATTTGTCCATTTGTGGCTGCCTTGTTTCACCTAATATAATATCTTCCAGTTACATCCATGTTGTAACATGTCAGAATTTCCTTCCTTTTTAAGGGTGAATAATACACCATTGTATGTTTGTGGCACATTTTGTTTATTCATCTGTTAATGGACAGTTGAGTTGTTTCTACGTTTTGTTGGCTATTGTGAATATCCTGCCACAGACACTGGTGTACAAATATTTGTTCAAGTCCCTGCTTTCAATTTTTGTGTGTGTATATGTCCAGAAGTGGAATTGGTGAATTAGGTGGTAGTTCTATGCTTAATTTCTTGAGCACCTGCATCAGTATGTTTTAATATTCCCCAGGTGACTCCAGAGTGCAGCCAAGTTGACTCCCATTGTCATAGAGTCTTGCTTGATTCCTTCAGCTAAATGTAACCTCTTCCTCTTCTGATCTCAGCTAGCATTTTAATGAACTTTTCTTATGGTGCCCGTTTATTTATTTATATTATTTATTTATTTGTATTATTTATATCATTGTACATACTATTTGTACTCAATGCTGAGTATATGATGACAAAGAGCCCCCCCCAAAAAACCCCTACTTTCATGAAGCTTGCAGTTAAATGGAACAGACAGATATTAATTATGAAATCATATAAATGTATAATTATAAACTGATGTATATAAAATATAAATTATATCTACTATAAGAGAAAGAAACATGGTTCTTTTGAGGGCAAATTAAGAAAGAAGCTGACCTAGACTGGAGGAAGGGGTTGGGAGTCTTCCCTAAGAAAGAAATGCTGGGGTTTAATTCTAAAAGATAAGGAATTATGTAAAAATGTAGTGAGAAGGAAGGTCATTCCAGGTAGAGCAAACACAGATTTTATGGATATAAAGAAAGTCAGTTTGGCTAGGATATGGGTAGCAAGGGGCCAATGCTGCAAGATGAAACCAGCTGTTTGCAGGGGATGGACCATTCAAGACCTTGGAGATAGTTGAATGATTTTGGTCTTTATTCTGAGAACAATGGGAGCCATTGAAAGGTTTTGAATAGTGGGATGACAAACACAGATTGGCATTTTGGAAAGATCTTTCTGCTGCTGTGTGGAATAGGGACTGAGTGGGGTTAGAGTGGTCCAGGTGAGAGAGACTGGTTCCTTGGACAAGACAGGTAGCAGTGGTGATGGAGAAGCGTCAGAGTTGTGAAGTAGTTAAGATTGATGGTCCTTGATGATGGATTGATATAAGCAACCAGGGGTCAAGGATGATATCTACTTTTCTGACTTTCCCAAAGCTTTGAGATTATAATTATGCTTGATTACACTTTGCATACTTTCGGAGTGCCCTGCACAAAATATAGGTTCACTGAATAATAATCTTCAAGTGAATTAATGAGTCAATAAACCAACCATTATATTATATTGAACACACCCATATCAAGCATCCCTAATAGTATTATCCTCTAGATTATTTTTTTCTGCAGATAGATATGTGCGTCATTGTCTCAAGTGAGTTAAATTCAGAATGTTTTCTTGTGCTATAGTCAGCACTGTGCTAGGCACTGGGAATACATATATAGATAATATATTATCTGCCTATGGGTAGCTCTAAATACTGTGGAGAAAAAGACAAATAATTACAACAAAATATAATTATAGTAATGTACACTTTAATTGCAGAAGGAGTACAGAGAAAGCAATGATTAATTTATTTTCCTAGGAGAGCTAGTAAGGTTCCCAATGTAGAAATTTAAGTATAGCATATTCCAAGTGGAGGTTTTGTGTGTGTGTGTGTGTGTGTGTGTGTGTGTGTGTGTGTGTGTTTTAATGTACGTAGATGTTTTAGGGAATGGCAAACTCACTATGGTTAGAGCATAGGCAATATCACCAAGGTGGGGAAGGAGGTAGGAAAGAGGAAGGGAGAGAGAGAGAGAGATTTGGCCAGGGTCCTGAGCGTCATGGTAGCATAGGGACTGGGAAGAGTGAGAAGGCCGAAGTATATTCCATGGTATACTGGCTCTAAGATACTTTTCTAAGTCAAAGGGTTCATGGTCAAATAACTTTGGTAAACACTGATAATTACATCTTGGAGGTTTGTATGCACATTGGCATATGAAAGGCTCTGCAGAATAGAAATTAGTTTTAATTTGTTCAATCCAGTATTTCTCAAATGTATTTGATAAAATTCCTTTTCTCTCATGTTACGTATCACACATATTGACATCCTGAAGTAGGTAGAGTTAGGCAAATGGTATATTGGGCTATAGATTAGAGATGGTTTATGTGGTTTTGCTGTCATTAGGGTCAGGGTGTAGAATATAATCATATACTGGTGAGTATATTTGGTATTACAATAAATCTTTCAGATGGAATTTTGAGCTGAGCAGGGCATAGGATAGAGCAGGGTTTCAGCCCTGCTAGCAGGAGGCAAAAGAGGAGAGCCACAGATTGAATGTTTACTAAAACACACAACATGCTACTCCAAGAGTAGAAAAGACCATGTGGTTAGACTCCTAATTACCAGTGACCGTGCAATTAGAGGATTGTTTTATAGACACTGTGAGACATTGTTAAACTGAAGTAGTGACCATGTTGTCATTATCGCTAACTTATTTAGTGTCATTTTGAACTCTTAATACCTTTACCGCCCAAAATTCTAGTTTTCAAAGGGTTCCACGAATAGAAATAGTCGAGTCATTGTTACTTCTTTGATATAATGTTTGAGGGACACCAGAATACCAATCCCAATTTTCAGTAACCAGCAACAGGGTAGATGAACAGATCCAGGCAGACGGGCAGAGCTCAGGGGCCAGGGATCTAGGCACAAGGCTGTTGTTTTTCCATGTCCAGCATCCATTTCTCCATCTGGTAAAATGTCCTGATTTTCCTTTTGGGAGTAATTTCCTGATATTTGTTGTGGGTACTTGAGTATACAAGAGCCATCGTATCCCTATATAGGAGAATAGCACATCATTCTTCGTCAAGCTTCGCTATTGCTCTTCTGTTTATAAAATCTTTTGCTATCCAATGACTCATGCATTTCTCCTATGAAGATTTTGTCCTAGGGAGCAAAGCCTTTTTACATTTCACAAGATCCTTCCAATGGGCCCTAGACAGTATAGGTCACATTACTGGGACTAAGAACAATTGAATTAAATGACTAGATCTAGCATAAAATCTCTCTTCCATCAGTTACAGAATTGCTAAGTCACTTGAATGCAATGTAAGGAATTAGAGGCGTGCACACCAGAGTCTACCCAACTCTTTTATTTCCTTTGAATATTAGTCATATAGGTCTTTTCTTTCTGGCTTCTTTAGGATTAACCATAAATTCAGAACATATGGCACTCTGGCAGCCTCACTATTATTCTCTGAAAAAAATAATATTGTCTTGGAATTTCACTCACCAAAATTTGCTTTTGCTTTTTCTAGGGTTAAAGTTTGTAACTCTTAGGGTGCTTTCAAACATTTATTTGATCCTTTGAAGCTCATGTAGTTATTTTAGGTCTAGAGTAAAATAATTCTTCCCTCTTTCCTTAGATTGTTCTTAAAAAACAAGAAATTTTTATTTTATTGTCCTCTATGCCTGGCATATGCCTGGGAGCTCATCTAAGAAGATCAATTCTGTCTGGTGAGTTAGAATTTTGGAGAGAGAACTTTGGTTCCAAGATACTCCTTTCTTTGACAATTGTAGCATGACCCAAGCTTCACTTTACATTTAAATTCTCTCACTTAGGTGAGACAAGTTTATTGAAAATCATATGTACTTTTAGATGAGTCATATACATTTTGTCCTTAATTCAGATACTACTACATTAATAGAGACGCAGGAATAGAATTCTACTAATCCATTAGGAAGGGTCCTTTTTTCCCAAAGTAAAATGTAAAAGAAATGTAAACAAGTCCTTGATCCAATAGAATAGATCTGATTTTCGCTGTTGGGAGTGGTAATAATCGTAATAGGGAGGATGTTAGACAAGCACAACTTGTTTCAATAAAACTCACTGGGATTTAGGAAGAGAAGATCATGGCTTTATAGATGTCTGAAAATGTTGGAAGGTTCTAGTGCCAGGGAAAACAGAAAACAGACACAGATGTCATCTCAGATTTTTTCTAAAGGTCTCAGAGACGTTTACCCTTCATGCATTTGTATTAGAGTATGAGGATGGACTTGATTCTGACTTGCATGTAGGCAGGGAAACAGAGAAGACAAATCACCAACACAGAAGCTTCCCAGACCAAGACTGGATTAAGTAGGATATTAACATGCTGTACTTTATATGAGAAAGCGGGTCATTGATGGGATCTGAAGGAAATCTATAGCATAGCAGGTGGAGTAACACCCCCATTGATCTGAAACCAATTGGATTTTCCTAAGAAAAAAGAAACATTTCACACTGGTAAAAAAAAAAAAAAAGGTCTAGCTCATTTATTTAAAAAAAAAAATTGTGAAATTCCTACCGGGCACGGTTGTAGGTGATAGAAATAGAGTGTGAAGAGATACTCCCTGCCCTTGTGCGGTTCACATTCTGGTGCTATTATTTATATAAATATATATAAATTATAATTTTTATAATTTTATCATATATAATATAATTTTATTATATATTATATAATTATGATTATGATTATATAATATATAATTATATATAATATATAATTATGTTATATATAATTAATTATATAATATATAATATAATTATATAATATTATATATAATTATATTAATTATATACTATATAATTATATTATATAATATAATTAATTATATTATATAATATATAATTTATAATTCATATATAATTATATATTATAATTCATATAAATATAATATTATATAATATATAACTTTATTATATATTATATATAATTATGATTATATATTATATATAATTATATATAATATATAATTTATAATTTATAATTCATATATAATATATAATATATAATTATAATTCAAATAAATATAATTTGTATATATTCATATAAATATAATTGTTATATATTCATATAAATATACTTTGTATATATTCATATAAATATAATTGGTATATACATTCATATAAATATAATTTATATAAATTAAACCAATTTTTTTCTTATTGGCAACAGTTCTTATCTGAGTAAGAAAATAAACAGAGAAACAGGATGGGACATGACTAATAATGGCAGGAGTGAAGTGTAGACGTGATAAGGACTACCGAGGATATCTAGGAAAAAAACCTCTCCAGTGATCCCACCTGAACTGAAGCTGAATGATGAGAAATGGCCTGTCCTGCCAAGGGTAGCAGTAGAACATTCTAGGTGCAAGAGCAAACACTTTGAAGTCAAGACTAAATGAAGGCAAATGAGACTAAAGAGGAAGGAAAGATGGGGCACCTGGGTGGCTCAGTCGGTTGGGCGTCCAACTTCGGCTCAGGTCATGATCTCGCAGTCTGTGAGTTCGAGCCCCACGTCGGGCTCTGTGCTGACAGCTCAGAGCCTGGAGCCTGTTTCAGATTCTGTGTCTCCCTCTCTCTCTGCCCCTTCCCCCACTCATGCCCTGTCTCTCTCTCTCTGTCAAAAATAAATAAACATTAAAAAAATTAAAAAAAAAATAAAGAGGAAGGAAAGAAGGAAAAAGAAAATGAAAGATACCCAATTAAGTACCAAATTTGGATGGATTTTTTGGTCAACTTTATTGAAGTATAATTTACACAAAATCAAATGCATGTAGTCTAAGAATGAAGTTCTGACATAAGTGTTCGGTTTTGCTTCCTCCAAGATCTCATAGATTTTCTCTGGTTTTCTTTTAGGAGTTTTATAGTTTTTGCTCTTACACTTGTGTCTATGATCTACTTTGAGTTAATTCTTGGGTTTAGTTTAAGGTAAATGAAAATGTTCATTCTTTTCCCATAAGGCTATCTAGCTGTCCTTGCGTTGGTTGTTGAAAAGACTATCCTTTTTCCATTGAACTATCTTGGTATCTTTGGTAAACACCAGTTGACCCTATACATGTGTCTCTGTTTCTATTCTGAACCATTGATGTATGGATTTATCTTTACACCTGGTGCCACACTGTCTTGACTACTGTAGTTTTATAGTAAGTCTTGACATTAGGGAGCATAAATCCTCCAGTTTTGTTCTTTTTGTAATAAAATTGGCTATTTGAGGTTCTTTGATTTGGGGTATGAATTTTAGGATCGGCTTATCAATTTCTACAAAAAAAAATCATGCTGGGGTTTGTTGGGGGTTGGATTAAATCCACAAATCAATTTGTGGAGAGTTTACATCTTAGTGATATTGAGTCTTCTGATCTACGAACACCCTATATGTGTCCATTTATTTGGGTCGTCTGTAGTTGCCCTCGTCCACAGTTTGAAATTTTGGGCTCATATGTCCCACGTCTGTTTTGTTGAATTTATTCCTAAACATTTTATGTTTATTTATGCTACTGTAAGTTACATTTCCTAAAAGTTTATTTTCCAATTTCTCATTGGTTGTATATAGCAATACTATTGATTATGAGTGTTGACCTAGTGTCCTACAACCTTTCTAAATGTACTGATTTGTCATGGTAGGTTGTATTTGTTTAAAATATATTAGAAAATGTGTTAGTTGAATGTTCAGGCATACATGTTTGTAATTGAGGTTTTAGGCAAGAGGCAGACTGTGATATTCAAGGCTCAGCATATCTGGGCGTATCTGGAGGCCTACATAGGTCCAGTAGGGGGGCTGAGTGTATATGAATTCAAGAAGCCTCCTAGGAAAGTCCTCAATCTATAGAGCTAACTGATGAGTCACATTTGGTTCAAGGATTATGAGTTTTTGAAATGGGGACACTGATAATAAGCAAGATCCTTATCTGCAGTAAAGACTCTAAAAAATTATTTCACTAAAACCTTTTAAGGCTGATAATCCTTGGTAAACTATTTGGGATACAAGGTAACCACAACTATAAAGACAAAGATGGGGATTTAATTTTCTTTCTATGGTAATGTGCTGTGTGTGTGTGTGTGTGTGTGTGTGTGTGTGTGTGTGTGAGAGAGAGAGAGAGAGAGAGAGAGAGAGAGAGGAAATTTAATTTAACAAGACTTTAATGAGATAGCAGGACTAAAAACTAATTGCGGTTAAGTAGCTGGCAGAAATTCCATACCTCTCTTCCCTCGATCCCACCCTACTCTGCAAATATTGCCTACCACATACACATATACTACAAATGCTTAAATGAAGTCTATTATATTAAAAAAAATACAGACTTTTTTGTTGTTTGAATAGTTAAATTTTGTAGATGATTGCAGAGGCATGAGTCAGAGCCGACAATGGTCATGAGAATTAAAAAAAAAAAAAAAATGGCAGCATTTTAGACCTTGCAGGGCATGGAAAAAGGGTCAGCCTGACCTCATCTATAGCTCCTGGGCCAGGCAACTCCAGCTAACACTTGGAATTGACAAGTAGCAACAAGGACTGCCTCTTTCTATTTCATCTTATTTTTTGTTAGCATAAGATGGAAGGCAATCCCACAATTACAGAGTCTTAGATTTCCCGGTCCATTTTTCCACCTGCTGGGGGAGGAGCTGCTCTCAGAGAGTCATGCGGGGAAACTCCCTGATCTCTCTCGTCATTTTAATGTCACGTCTGAGACTATGCCCAGATTTTCTGTTCATTCAGGCGTTTATTCACTTACTAATTTAAAAAGTTTTGAGCTCCTCTTATATTTGAGGCATTGTTTTAGGGAACATTGTGCTGGGGGTTCAGCAGCAAATAAAACAGACAAAATTGTCTTCATGGGGTTTATATATATTAAATATATTATAATATATTAAACTATTACTTCAACACCCACTTGTTGTACTAGGACTTGGGTATGATTTCAGTTTCACTAGGGGGAGGAGAAAATAACCACGTATCACACAGGGTGATAAATGCCAAAACAGAGGTAAACGCAGGGTTCTGTGGAATTAGCAAGCTTCTCCTGGGGAATCAGGGCGGGCTTCCCACAGCTGATGCCTGACTTGGGTAGGATAAGTATGGAGGGTAGGCAAAATTTTCATCCACTCTCCTAAAGGCTCCAACTGGGACCAATATAAGACAGATTAACAGGAGAAAAGTATAGGAATGTTACTTATATGTTCATGGGAGCCTCCAGAGAAAATTGAAGAAAAAGAAGTGAGCAGACCAAGTGCTTATATACTAGGTTGAACACAGAGTTGCAATTGTGGAGAGGTAACTAAGATACTTGAAAGGAGGGAACCACTAAAGGAAGGAAGAGTTATTTTAATAAGGTGTGTATGTCCAGATTGCTCTTAGCTTGGACTCCCTCTCTCTGATGGTAAGAATGTTTCTTTCTCCTGTTACAGCTCACCCGTTCACGTGAGAGTTTTATCTTTGGCTTTTAGGAAGAGAAAGGAAGGTCAGCGTGTCCTTCTTGCACCTGCTTTTTTTTTTTTTTTTTTTTGTTAAGGGCCTTTAACTCAAAAATAATCAGTATACCAAAGGGGCATATTTTGGGGTGGCATGTCTTGAACTCCTTCAAATAGGAGCTAGCTAGGTGAGGACACGGGGCAGGCGTTCCTGGCGGAGGGCTGGTAGTATGTGCTGTGGCCTGGGGAACTACCCCAGCATGGCTCTGGTGTGGGTGGGAGAGGAGGGGTGAGGGCAGTTGAAGCTAGAATGGTAAGCAGAGTTTCATCCTTGGAAGCCTTGTATATGATGGCGTAATCATTTCTTCTTGCTGCTGCAATATATCACCTAATCCCCCAAATTACCATCTCATAGTTCTGGTGCTCAGAAGTCTGGTGTCTCAATGGGCAAAACCCAAGGTATCTACAGGGCTGCCCATGTTCCCTTCTGGAGGCTCTAGAAAGAACCCGATTTTCTTTTCTTTCTTTTCTTTTTCTTTTTCCTTTTCCTTTTCCTTTCCTTTTCCTTTTCCTTTTCCTTTTCCTTTTTCTTTTTCTTTTTCTTTTCTTTTTTTGCCTTTTCCAACCTCCAGAAGCCACATGCATTCTTTTGCTTATGGCTCCTTCTCCATCTTCAAAGCAGGCAGCATGGCGTTTTCATGTCCCTCTGTGGCTTCTGCTTCCTCCTTCCACTTTGAGGGTCCCTTCTGATGAGATTGGTCCCATGGGAATAATCCAGGATAATCTCTTCATTCCAAGGTCAGTTGGTGAGCAGCTTTAATTTCATCTGCAATTTCAACAGCTCCTTGGACATCTAAGTTTCTACAGACTTATAGATTTTGGGGATTAGGGTGTGGGCATTTTGGGGGAGCTACCGTTCTGCCTGCCACGTATGGGGAGCTACTCACGGGCATAAACAGAGGAGCAGTATGACCGGGTTTAGAGGAAATGCATTTAGAGGGGCTGCCATTATGGTTGTGTGGAGATTGGGCCAGGGTGGGGTTGGAAAGGGCAGGGCACAATGGAGCTGCTGGGGCAGAGGCTGTAATTAAAAAGCCTAGGTGAGTGACAAATGACAAGCGTCTGAATGCACATAATGTAGATAATTTACCCCTAGAATTCTTAGAAAAATTTAATCTAATTGAGCTTGAGACACACCCCATAGTGTGGAGAAAAGGAAACTGATTTTTAATCCTGTTTTAAGGCATGAATAACTTTGGAACAGAGGCTATGTCCTCGTACAGAATTTCCTTGCTTTTCCCAAGAAGGAGGAGTGTTTTCTGAACATTGTAAAATGGGGCTGTTGGATTGGGGCACCTCTAAAGTTTTCTCTACACAACTTCTCTGACTCTATGAAAAGGAGATGTTTCCACCTTCTTTAAATTGTGACTTTACGGTAAATTAACCACAAGACTGAAAAGACCTTTGTGAATATAACAGAGCTAATGCTAAGTGCCAGCGTTTTACCGAACTACAGGAGACTAGAACAGATGCTTCAGTGCAGGAAATATGAACAACTCTGTGGATCCCAAGAACGGGGAATCTCTGAAATCCCCAGGGTGTGTTTTCAGAAGAAACACAGCAGGCTTTAGCTTCGATTCTTTTCAACCTTGCTGGGGGGAAGAGTGGACGGAGGAGTGGATTCATATGGTGTCCATCAGGACTCTGCGTGGCATTTGAGAGGGGCCGATTCGCTTTGGGAGGATCCTGAGGATGCAGATTGGCTGGGGGCTAAAGTCTGGGCTGAGAGGACCACCAGGAAGCAAGGGAACACAGACACCTCAGAGCTGGGAGCACGGACGAGGGGATGCTACAGAAATGTCCCGACATTGTGCCACCCCTGCTTCTGCCAAGCACCTGACCTCAGTCCTTGTGTTGCTAGCTGGAGAGTCAAAGCCCCGGGATGAACATAGGGTTGGTCATGTGCCCATTCCCTTAGCTGGAGAGGAACAGTCCGGCCCCTGGAGCTCACCCTGCTGTGTAGCCCACAGTTCACACTGAGAAATCTCCCACGAGGAAGAACAGATTCCAGTAAGTGTGTGTATGTGGTGGGAGTGTTGTGTGTGTACGTTGTGGGGGGAATGGTTGGCCACCAGATAGCAAAACAATGACAAATGTCTTCTAACCCAACCAGCTTGGCTTTTCTCTCTGGCCCCTTGGCTTCCTCTTGGCTACTTTTTAGTTTGTTAACTTACTCTATGGGAGGTATGTCACATCCGTTTAGACTGGTGACCAATTGCCAGGGTGAGTTAGAAAATAAGATTTTAAGAGTCACTTTGATTTTTTTGAGAGTGCCATCCTGTTATAGCATCCTGGATGCTGCAAGTCTAAATCCCAACCAAGGTGAAATTTTTTTTTAGCAATTTCTAATTTGTCTGTGTGGTGCTGACATAGCTTCTGACTGCTTCCCAGATAAGGCTGTGTGGAAAGAACACGCACCAAAAAAAGTGGAGAATAGTGTGGAAGCACCCTTGCTTTGGGAGGAGGCTGCATTTGCAGTAGTGATGTTCTATTGCAAACCCCTGATGCCATCCAGTTCAGTATGATTCTTGTGTGTATGTAGCAACTCTTCTAGTCAGTGCTCAGTGACGGAGATGAGCTTGAACTGACTGCTTTGTTTTCTGGACATGTGCTTTTACTGCTAATAGGACCAGAAAGGGATAGCCTTGGTACCAAATTTTACCATCAGTTGGTCCAGAGTGAGAAAATAAGATGAGGGGCGCCTGGGTGGCTTGGTCGGTTAAGCGTCCGACTTCAGCTCAGGTCATGATCTCACGGGCCGTGAGTTTGAGCCCCGCATCGGGCTCTGTGCTGACAGCTCAGAGCCTGGAGCCTGTTTCAGATTCTGTGTCTCCCTCTCTCTGACCCTCCCCTGTTCATGCTCTGTCTCTCTCTGATCCAAAAATAAATAAACATTAAAAAAAAAAAAGATGAAATCTAGCCACTTGGGAAGGAAAGGTCTGGCTTTCTAGGGGCCCCTTCTTGTGCGTCACTGGCTGAGGGTTGGAACAAGCACACGCTTGCTGGTAGGAGAGGAGCCAGAGGGTCAGGCTGCATGACTCCAGTTCTATGGCTGTCCCAATGTGGGGTGCAGAGAAGCAGACAGAATAACTACTTTTTCCTCTTTCTAGACTCCTTTGTCTATTGGTTTCTGGCTGGGTTCAGCCAATGGGACACATGGGTAGGAGATTAGGGGGCAGGAGGAAGGAAGGGGCCGGAATGTGTCTGTCTCTCTGCTTGGGGTGTCGTATTAGGCGTGGGGGCTCAGTCAAGCACCTCCACCCCGGCTCTGCCTGGGCTCTTGCTTCTACCAGATGTCCGGCCTCTGATAATGTTGCCTCTTCCCTCTCCCCTCCAACCTGGAGATGATAGTGGCTTTCCTGACCTTGAGGGCCTCCAGAATGCCTCCCCATTCCCTGGCTGGCTTCTCAGCAATTCAGTAACATGACCAAGACCCTTAAATTCCATCTTGTAAAAATAAATAGATGGTTTCTGTTTTCCAAATCAGATCCTGACTAATACGACCAACGTGAGGCTGTGGGGTATTTTCCGGGGGCAGGAAATGAGGCCAGCACAAGTGGCTGCCACTGGGGCAACGCAGATGTCCCCTTCGACCATCTCTGGAGGTCCCACTAATTCTCTCCCTCGAAGAGCTACCATCCGGATGCCCGCCATGACAGAGTGATGGGACCACTGGGTTCAAGGTGTTTCCCTTCTTTCTTTTTTGCCCCCCTTCGCCATGCTTTCACTCTCGTCAAACCCCGGAGGGGCCTGAAGTAGCAAGCAGAGGTGAGAGCAAGAGAAGCAGGTGTGGGGAAGGAGAGGGGAAGACAGACTCCCTCCTGCCACTGCTGAGCCCATGGAGAGCCGTCCTCAAGACAGAGTGCTGCTAGTGAGTCTGGGAGGGATTAGATACTAGCGGACATGTAGGTTGGGAGATCGTGGTCTAGGTCACAGTGACTAAGAATCTAACTTAGGTTTTTAAACAGTCTTTGCAAGGTGGGATCACACATGAAAATGGCTAGATGTGACCGCGTCATTTCCATTCATTTATTTGTTTATTCATTTAACAAATATTTATTGAATATGTATCAGGTGATGGCCGTATCTACGGAACAGATCTTTCTGTACTTGGCATTGGGAAAGTGCCAAGCTCCTTCCTGGCTTTCTGTGGCTGTTCATAAGATTCCCCTAGTGGCTCTCGGAAAGATCCATACTGAAACACCAATGTGTCCTTTCTCATCATCAGCAGCATTGTTTAATCTGAAATGCACACACCATAAATCGTCCGATTCTGTATTGAGGAGGCAGCATCTTATTATACACTGGCAGTTTATTTTCTAAACATTTCTAAACACACCAGGTACCCACAAATGGTGAAACTCCAAATCTTTGGAGGGTGAATCTCTCCAAATCTTGCCCTATAGGTTCCGAAGTAAGAACAGCACTCACCACTGTGTTTCTGCCTTCGATCCCTGGGACAAGGAGGCTGGCTTCTCACCTCTCTAGTGCTCAACTACAAGTGAACCACTTTCTATAGCTGAATTAGAGCCTTGTACTGCAGCCAAAACACAGTGCGGATTAGACAAGTAAAGATGTCTTTTCAAAGTGAAACAAAGAAATTAATTAAAGCCAGACAGGAAGCGTCTTCGGTGTGGTGTCTGTCGTTGTAGCCTTTCTCGGGCCCACAGGCTCTTCCAGGGAGTGTGCAACGTGGCAGGTGCTCATTGGGAACCGCGGCCAGACCTTGTAGTCAACAGAGGACCCCTCGTGGGATCCATGGTGGGCACCCCCTTGGTGCTGGCGAGCAGGCTGGGTGGCCCCGGCCATAGGGAGGGAGTCAGAGTTGCGTGTGCCTGTGTGGGGGCCTCTGGGGGGCCTGCGTGGCGGAAGGAAGAGGCTATTAGAAGACATGACAAAGATAAACGGGTACCTTGTCTATTCCCCAGCGCAGAGGGACAGGGTGTCTGAAGGAAGGCACGAAGAAAACCAAGTGTGTCGGGGAGAATAGTCAGTCACTTGCATCCATGTCGTTTCTTTCATATGTCATCCTTTGAGGTGAGCACTGGCCCATGTTCCCGGAGGAGTAGACCGAGGTCGACGGAGTGGCTAAGCTCACCTGACACAGGTTAAATGGTGGGCAGGTGGCATTGCTGGGATTTAAGTTCCGGTGTTCGACACCAAGCGAGCCTGCAGCCGGCCCACTCCCCACACTGACTCCGCAGGGCCTTCTTCCCGCGGCTCCTCCCCAGGGATGTGTCTCCTGGGGCCTTCCTAAACGAAACTCAGGAGGGAAATCGCTTTGCCTCATGTCTTCGTCGGTAAAAGGAGACAGATGAATCCGGTGAGCTCAGACTCCTTCTGGCTGTAACCGTTTGTGAAGCCCGAAGGATTTCAGGAGAGGCGGTGGGGTGACCTAGACTCTAGACGAAGTTAGTCATGGTGGAAAACTTCCCTCCTCATCAGTTCCAGACACACATAGTGGTATTTAGTTTCTCAAAACTGACTGGGAATCGGGCACTAGTCCCCACGCTCTTCAGCTGCAGTTCTACTGTTTTTAGAGGGAAATAGAGTGCCTGGCACATTAAAAGATTAGTTATTATCTGGGAGATGAAAGTGAGTGGAAGCCAGCACTCTTGTGGCTGAGCATTGTACGTATGGGGAAAAGGGAAGGAGCTGTGTACAGAGGAACAGAAAGACACATTTGTATGTAACAGAATTTTAAATATTTACTACCAGGATCATGTGGTGAAGTCTGGATTTTTTTTTTTTTTTTTTTTTTTTTTTTTTTTTTTAAAGCAAAGAAAGATCTAGTTTCGGTGGGTTGGTTAAATGGCTTCCTTTGATGCGGCTACTTTGTTGACCCAGATACGCAGCCCCTCAGAGGCTGTTTTGTGGAAGGCAAGAAGCGAAACTTTAACGCCTCTGCCTGTTTATCTTTTCTGAGAAGAGGGAGACCCAGAGTAGATGATCTTTTGTATCCAGGAGGCTGTTAATTAGTCTTAGAATATGTAACGGAAGGTCTGGGGCTCAGCTGGGCGTGCAGAACGGGATTGTACAGCATGTTCAAATGAGGAGTTTGGGAAGCAAGTGTGTTCAGAGGAAGAACATTGCGGGTGGACGCCTGCGGTTCAGCTGAGATGCTTAATATTCAGTTCTAACTTTTTCCTGCAGCGACATCTGTTACCTTCATGAATGCTCTGTGTGAATGATTTCCAGGGACATTCAAAAGGTGGGGTCTGAGTCACCATAGAACAGGAAAGAGAACAGTTGTAGGAGCTAAGAAGACAGCGAGATGGATGGTTTAAGGAGCAAGAGCCATGCATGCCTAAGGTCCCTGGCACTCCACAGATATCTTGGGACAACCTTGGACTTGCACTGTATATGGGTGCCATTTTGCTGAAATTTAAGAGAACACGACCTTCGTTGATTGTAAGGTCTTGAGTGTGGGGAGCATCGCGAAGGCAAGGAGAGAGGGGCATTTGATTTACAAAGCAGAGTGAAAGCAGGGCCCACAGTACGCATGGCTGCTTTATTTCAGGACTCAGTGGGAAACCACTGGTGCCAAGGGATATGAATATTTAACATTTTCTCAAGGAAACAGTCAATCTGTTAGTTCTACCCTTCCCCATTTAACAAGATGTGGATGATAAGCAAGTGAAAGACACTGGGGACAACTGAAGGTCACTGGATCCAACTAGTTATGAAAAAGAATGAAGTGAGAAGCACCAGGGGATTGAATACCATGGAGGAAAAAAACCACTAATAATAATTGTAACTGACAACAAGGATCTCAGAACCAAAAACGTGTCGTTTTCAAAAGCCTCCCAGTAATTAATGAGTAATGGATTAAAGGAGAGAGCGGGGAATATGTTGTTGTTGTTTTTTTTTTTTATAGGAAAATTGTTTTTACTGGGCTGATCAGTAGCGGTAATTCCCTATGCATTCTTTCTTCCCTCTCTCTGCTGGCCGGCTCCACTTAATTGAGTCTCTCTTCAGTTACTATGCTAGTCTTCATTCAAGAGTTAGTGGAGTTTTTCATCCAACATTGTCTGTGATCCTAATATAACATAACACGTCTTCATTGGGACTGGGGTTAATGTAAACTAAGTTAATGAAGATAGCTATGAGTTTTCAGTAAACCCTCATATGGAAGGACCCACTGATCCGGCTCATGTCTGGTTAATCATCGTTCAGTGGAAACTCCGTAGTTTTCCAATTTAGTATAATTGGAGAGTTTAAATCTCCTTCTTTCCTCCACCCCCAGCCTGGTACATGATATTACCTAATATCTTTTACTAGGAAGCTCAAAGCAATATTGTTGAATAATTATGAAACCAGTAGGAAATAGGTGAATATTATATTACCAGTTGTGGAAATGGAAAGGCCGATATTATAAACTCAAACTGAAATCCTTATCTACCCCCCTTCTCACCCTCTTGCTCTGTATTTGCAGTGCATCAATTTTGTCGTCTGTCCAGAAACCCAAGAGTTGTCTTTTCATGTCTGTACCTCTAATCCCCGACATCCTATCAGTTGCCAGGTCCCTTCTGTTCTACTATCTACTTGTGTCTGGAATTAGCATCTGTTCTTCCTACTCCCTCTGCCCTGGTCCAGCGCTCATCACATCCAAACTGGTCTCTGGCCTCTGGTCTCAGCAGCCCCTAGTACAAACTCGAAGTGCCTCAGATTGGAGCCTCTCGGTGACCTCCCATTGGATCTGCACATGTCACCTGTGTCACCTGGAAGGTTGGGTGCTTAAGGGAACAGAGCAAAATCCATCTGATTCACATTTGTGCTGCCAGAACATAGCACAGAGGTTGGAACATTGGCTCCACATAAGCCTCCACCCATCCATCATCCACCCTTTCCACATATGTTTATTGAGGTCCTACTATGTGCAGCTACACTCTAGGTGAATGAGACTATGTCAGTGAATAAAACAGATACTGCTGCCTTTGCATATGTTCCTTCTTACCCTGATGCATATATTTAAGCTTTTATAAACAGGTTTTGTAAATGTATGGAGTCAAACATATCTGTGTTTCCTTTATGATTTGTACTTTTTGTGTATTGCCTAAGACATGCTTTGGTTCTAAACCATAATAAAAAATCTTGCATAGCGCAATTATGATTAAGAACTCAGGCCTTGCGGTGGCTGGGTGGCTCAGTTGATTGACCATCCAACTCTTGATTTCTGCTCAGGTCAGGATCCCAGGGTGGTGGGATTCTCTCTAAGATTTTCTCTCTTCCTTTCTCTTCCCCACGCATGCTCTCTCTAAAAACAAATAAACAAAAATCCCCTCAGGCCTAGAGTACAATGACCTGAATCCAAATTCCATCTTGTCCACTCAAAGCTGGGCAACTTAGCTTAGGATTCTGCGCTTTAGTTTGCTCATTTGTACAAATAAGAGCATTTAAGGGTATTTAACTTGTGGAGTTGTTTTGGAGATTAAATGAGCTAATACAATGACATGCATATAGAGTTGTATCTGATGAGTTGTAATTTGTACTATTATTCTATTATGTTCTTTTTTATCATCTCTCTGATCAATTTGAAATTTGTTTTCATTTACAGTGTGTAAGTTGGGAATTCAATTTTATGTTATTTTTCATATGGAAAACCAATTGTCACTGAATTCTTGTTTCTACTTTTTCAGTGGTTTCTCTTTGCTCCTAGAATCACAGTACAATTCCTTATTTTAATCTTTGCTGTATAGGATCTGGCCCCCACCTGCTTACAGAGATCCCTTTTTACTACCCTCCACTGTTGTGCTATTGCTGCCCTTGCCTCCTTTGTGGTCCTGGAACATACCAGCCTCTTCCTCCCCAGGGCCTTTGCACTTACTGTTTTCTCTTGTTGGAATGTTTTCCTCCCCAAGTTTTATAGGGCTGCTCCAGGTCATTCAGGCCTTGCCTAACCACCCAGTATAAAACATATCATCCCTCCCACCCAAACCTAGGCACTATTTCATCAGCATTACCTTAGTCCAACTTATTCATTTTATTCATCACATTTATGATCTGAAATTTGTTTTGATAAATCATTTCTTCCTCCACTGAAATGTAAGCTCCATGGGAACAGCAGGCCTTGCCTGTTTTAATGTATTGCTGTATCCTCAGAGTCTAGAATTGTGCCCAGGAAATAGTAGGTACTTAATAATTACCTTATGGGGTAGCCTGTCCTTTTCTTCTGACCAAAAAAGGCTTGGTTTTGAAAAAGATTATTCTGAGTATAATGAAGTTTGATTTGAGGTATCACAGAGATAGTTAGGGCGGGAACTGGATGGACAAGGGCAAGGGTGATGGAGAATGAGAAATGCAGGAGGCCCGGCAGGTTGTATTGCCTCAGGTCTACTTGTGGGAGAAGAGCTTGGTTTGTTTGCTTGGAGCACTGGTGCTGGCCATGCTGCACGCTCCGTGCCTGGAACACTTGTTCTCTGGCTTATCCTTCTGGCTTCACCTGAACTGTAACCTGTTCCCAGAAGCCTTTCCGGACCCCTGCATCTAGAGTCCATCTCCAAGGACTTGTTACAACTGGCTGAGGTATTGAGTTACTGGGCACCCTGAAAATTTAAATATGTATGCCAAGCCTTTAAAGGTAAGCATTGAGGCCATTCGAAGGGGAACTCCGGGTTGGGGCTCCTGGGTGGCTCAGACTCCCGATTTCGGCTCAGGTCCATGATCTCACGGTTCCTGAGATAGGTCCCTGCAAGGATCTGTGCTGACAGCGTGGAGCCTCATGGGGATTCTCCCTCTCCCTCACTCTCTGCCCCTTCCCCATGAACTCCAAGGAGGCAGGAGTTTTTCTTCAATCGTTGCTGGTTTCAGCAGCTGGCACATAGTAAGTGCTCAGTAAATATTTTCTGAATGAATCAATACATGGTTTTTCTATAGTTTTTTTTATTTTCTGGTTAACTTGTTTTCTACTTTGAGGCTGCAATTTATCTATCATCTGTCTATCCATCCATCCATCCATCCATCCATTTTATGCTGGACCTGAGCATTTAAAGCTGTTTGCTTTGAATGACTTGTCTGCTTTACAAGACAACTGCCAGGTTGTAGGGCTGCTCCTCTACATGTCAGATGCTTCCCTTCCTCTCCCGGCTGCTGCTTTGCAGGCCGGTCTAACTTGGAAGACGGAGCTACTTTGTTACTCCACTGTCTCTTCAGAAATTTGCAGTCACAGAGAGGCGTAGGGGAAGAGCTCAAGTGTAAAACTCTCAGGGTTTATACATGCTAGTCCAAGGCAGGCTCACTGGACTACGGTTGATAGAGAAGTGTGAGAATTCAAGTCAGATCAAACATTTATTTAGTGCTTGCTGTGTGCAGGAAACTGTGGTATGTGCCACGGGGGACACTTCAAAGCTCAAATGTGCCCCGTAGGGCAAATGAGGCTGGTGGGAAAGATTCACCGCACTCCAGGATGATCACATTTTGAGATGACCTCAGGACATACAGATGGAGACATCTCAGAAGAAGATGTTGGCTTTGGAGCGCCCAAAGGCCAGTTGGCTTTGGAGCGCCCAAAGGCCAGCCTGGAGATTTTAGGAATTATCTAGGATGAAAACAAATATTCACAATGGTGACCTTCCAGGAAGGTCCTGAATCATTAACAAAAATAAAAAGAATCATAGTGCAGATTGTATTTACAGAAGTAGAAAGATGGACCAATGAACATTTTTTTAAAATTTTTTATTTATTTTATTTATTTTTTTTAATTTTTTTTCAACGTTTTTATTTATTTTTGGGACAGAGAGAGACAGAGCATGAACGGGGGAGGGGCAGAGAGAGAGGGAGACACAGAATCGGAAACAAGCTCCAGGCTCTGAGCCATCAGCCCAGAGCCTGACGCAGGGCTCGAACTCATGGACCACGAGATCGTGACCTGGCTGAAGTCAGACGCTCAACCGACTGCGCCACCCAGGCGCCCCCAATTTTTTTTTTAAACAATGACAAAAAAGAGTGGAGTATATCTGGCTCACCTTAACTAGGGCCTCATAATACTCTACTCCCTGTGATGAGCAGTTGTTAAATATGTCCTAAGAATATGTCCTAGCATTGGCAGTGCGCCTCTGACGGAATTGCAAAGACCGCTGCATTCCACAGGTGACAGCAAATGTACCAGATTGCTGAGCTCCAAAACTTCAATTTCCTCAGCTCATCCCGGTGGGAAACCAGGTTCTGTGATCCAGAGACTCCGAACAAATGTTTAGCCCTGACCCTCTGCACACAGAATGGAGTTGGGACTAATATCTCTGGAAGGGAGAGGAAATTCTCCCCACGTGGTGAGAAACGAAGCAGGGGTTTGAACCGGTGGTGGCCAGGCTCTTCCTGCATTTGCCTTGAGGTTGCCATCTTGCACGAAAGCAAAGGTGGAAGAGGGAGCAGAGACCCTTTGGCATGGGGCGGGGCAGGGGATGGAGGGAAGCAGGCATGGCCTCTGGGAAGGCACAGCAGAACGTTTTCTGATGAGGCAAATTTGCTCCCTCCTTTGCCTCCCCCATCACTCCCGGCAGCCTCTCATGGGTTTGCAATGCCCACAGTGAGAGTTACAGGTGGTTTTCGCTCAAGACTGTGATAGGCAGCAAGCTCCCTAAATCATAAACAATCCTAGGAGTAGTGGGCACGGTAACCTACCACAGGGAGGAGTTAGTTCCTTAGAAACAAACAGATGAGCCCCTGGGAACAGGGGATTTATAATTGTGCAGATGGGATGCGGCAGAAGGAGGGAGCAGGGAAAAGGTCCCAAGAGAAGGGCCAGGTTGTGTGTGTGTGTGCATGGCTGGGTGTGGGGGGTCTAGTAAGAAGCCATGCGTGAGTTTGGGGGTATCCAGGAGTTAAAGGGCACAGACATAAAGGAATCAGGAGCTTGCCAAAGAAAATCCTCGCTTGCTTCGCCTTTGGGCCCCAAGGCCAGTCTCCTGTTATCAGAAAGGGGGCAGCCAGGTCGCTGATTTAAAAGCTGTTTGCTCTGAGATTCCTGCTGGGGTTAGACCACCCTCAGCCACCAAGCAGGTGGGTTTTCCTGATGGCCTGGGCACTATTTGCTCTCAGGTTGCATTTCTTCACCAGAGTGGCTGGCAGTGTGGGTAGAGGTCATCACAATTTCCCCAGGCTTGTGAAGATGGTCTGTTTGCATTTACAGAGCATTTAGCATTTGCGGGGTACCATGCTCAATACCACATTTAATCTCCAAGACAACCCTGTTAGTAGGTTCTGAATTACCGTCCCTCACTTTTTATGTGGAAACAAGGGCAAGGAAAAGTCCAACAGCTTCTTCAAAGTCATCATAGAGCTGGGACTCAGACTCCTTTTCTGCAGTTTGCGATGCTAACCGCTACACTCTGTAGCCTGGTCATTGTCTTTCCTTTCACTTAGTGAACCGATCGCTAAAATCCCCAAACCCTGGTTATGCACAGAGGCATATAAACTAGCATTCCTGACCTTCCCACAATACCAAATGAGTTTTAACAAGCTTTTATATAAAACTGACTTTTATTGCAATTTAAAAAGAACAAAGACAATTTGATAAGTGCCTTTAATTACAATGTACCTGCTATTTACATGTAATTATACTTTTATACACAGCTTGAATAAGGTTCATTACATGTAAACTATAAGGTATTACAAGTTAAACTCCAGCCTTTTGGGAACATTCAGAATAGAAACACTACAGGCAGAAACACACAGAAATCAAATACCCATTTCAGTTCCTTAGGTACCATTACTGGATGAATGATCAAGATTTGGCCACAGAAGAGAATTGTAATTATGCGCTGAGTTGAAACTTATTCTTAACATGACTAATAGTATTGCTATTATTTAAACTCTAAACATAACAATTGGATCATTAAAAACAATATAACTGTAATTTATATAGCACCTTTCTTCCAGAGATCAAAGCATTTGTATTTATATTATCTCATTTGTCCCCATAACATCCCCATGAGGTAGGCAATGGTTGGTATCATTATCCCCATTTTGCACATGGAGAAACTGAGGCACAGAGTAGTTAATTTGTTCAAGGTCACACAGTAAAGTCAATGCTGAAACAGGGATCACAGAGCTGTGAGCTCATCTCTGATTCCAATGTTTCTCTTTAAATTGTCGTCTCTTAGAATTTAATTCAAAACCTCAATTCACTTTTCCAAGAAGTGTGCATTTTTTTCTCCCATAAAAATTGTTGAAATACTATAGGTAAGAAACAAGCACTCTGGGGCAGATGACAGACTGATACCACACTCTTTTACTGAAGTCTTTTTGTTGGCTTTTTAAAAATTATTATTATTATGAGGAGTTTCTTTTCCCAGTTTTACAACCAAGTTAGGTTTTTAAATGAAACACATTTGAAAGGATGTATCTGGTTGCCTAAAACTGTAGCTTTGGTAGCCATATTATGCTATCCATAAACCAGGCTTATTCCTGAGTTTACAAAGAAGAAAATGTCTAAAAATGATCGAAATCTTTGAGGTCATCCTTCTCATTTCTACACACTATGGTTTGCTCCTTAGGCTACTCAGGGTGGTAGACAGGGAGCTGGGATAACCTGTTTTCCAGAGACACAAACTGAGACGTGAGGAGTGGGAAGTCTTGCCCACGTCGCTTAGTTCAGATTTTATTCCTGCTCGCCAGGCCCCCCGTATCAAATATGTAGTTGCTCCTCAGAAAAATATTTTTTAAATGTCAAAACCTGAGGCATAAATGCTTGTTGACTTGAACAGAAAATTCAGCTTGTCTGACACTTTGCACATGCTTTTCCCTAAGAGGCAAGTCCTGCTAATGGTGCGGCCACACGTCCAGGACACCAGTAGTCAGCCACGGAGGAGCCTGTCGGAATGGTCTTTGTGTGGCTCCAGGAAAAACGAGAAAGCCTATCATCAAAAAATAAATGCAAAAAAAAAAAAAAAAAAAAAAAAGGCAAGCAGGCTTACGGGACAGGTCAGAAACATCATGTCAGATTCATGTGTGGGTTTTACATTAAAAGTACCTAAAAAGGAATCTTCAGAGATAGACTTGGGCTTTTGGTTCTCGCCTCTTTATCTGGGGAAGGACACTGACTGCTGTCTTTCAGGGAAGCCTTGACTACCTAAATGGGAAGTTCAAGTTAAAAGTTTTTTTCTCCTTCTTCTGCTTAAAAAGGGAAAAAGAAAGTTTGTTTTAAACTCATGGTTTCCAACTGCTGAGTTAAAAAACAAAACAAAACCGGACATTGTAATAAGACAGTTCTGAGGTATAAGACAGCCCCTGAGGCTCCAGAGGCTAAGACTGGTCTCCCTTTTAGTCTTAACTGTCCTAGCATGGGTGCCTAACTGGTATACTAGGTGAACTTTTAAAAATTAAATGTGTAAAGAGAATATCCGTTCTTTTAACTTGGCGGGGCGGGGGGGGGGGGGCGGTGGTGGAAATTACACTCTGGAATACCCATCCAAATAATTAACTATGACAACTTAGAGTGAAGTTAAAAAAACAAAACAAAACAAAAAAAAAAAACCCAAACACATCCTGGATCCTTAGCTGTGTGGAAAGTGAGTGCTTAAAAGGGATCTGGTTTCTCACTTCCAACATCAGACAGTTTGTCTACAAATGGCCAAGTTATTCTCAATATCTGGTAGCTCCCCGGTGAGATGCTTGACCATTCTTGTGTCCTTGAAGCCTGGCAAAGCAGACCAAACTACTTATAACTACCAGAATCCATAAGCACTGTCTCCCGAGGGAGGGAGTAAATGGCTATATAGCTAAAGAATATTACACTCAGCTTTACTTTATAAGTGATTAAGTCTTATAAGAAAGGGGTATTTTTCCTTGAAAGGCTCAGCATCCTCCTACTTTACGGTCCAGTTATTGGTCTGTTATTCCAAGGATTTAACTCCACTGGAACTTAGGAGACACAGGCAGTCTGAAGCCTTATGAGGGACAGTGAGCTTACCCAGTTAGAGCATGGTGCTGATTTTTCTGCAGTTGTGACTCTGATTCTGGAGAATTTTTTAAAGTTCTTTTCCACGGCCCTGTAGTGCCAACCATTCTCATGAAAAATGTGGGCAGGTATGAACGTGGTTTAGCAAAGCTCATGACTGTACCGCCCAGCATCTGCTTCCCCAGGTGGACCCATGATCTTATCTCGGCAGCCTGGGACATAGGAACAGGTGAGTCGGGCAGAGCTGTCCGCCCACCGGACAGTGGCAGGGAATGGTTCCACGCTGGCGGGCAGGATCCGTGATCTGAGGAGTGTGTCCATTTTGCAAAAGATGTGTTGGAATGGCCTATGAATAGCAGAGAGCAGCCAGGGTGGCGAGGGGGAACAGGTGTGGTGCTGTGCAAAGTGACAGAAGGTCACCTGTGCAGAAGGAGCCGAGGTAAGATCGGAAGAAATAGTGGCTTTGTGTCCCCGTTCTTTAGACTTGCTCCTTAAAAAGACGAGAGCAGTGGAGGGGAAAAAATTAGAAGATGTTAAAGCCAGTGAGATATTTTCAGACTTAAAACTAAGGTTTAAAAATGCCCAGTATCAGAAACAACTTTTTCCACTCTCTTGTGGATTAGACAATTTGACCATTATAAAGACCTTTTGAGACAATGAGTCAAAACGCCATTGTCATGAATTATTTTTGAGTCAGAGGAGCACTTTGAAACTGATCAGGACCACCTATGGGACAGTATGTTGCTTTCTTCTGAGAAACTATTTTTATGAGGAAAAAATGCATGGACAGTGAAATGCAAATTCCTATTTGTTTAGCTTTCAAACTTCCCCTGAAAACTTGAGGTGCATTAATAAAACAGGATATTTAAAAGGTAACAACAATGAAACCGTTGCCAATTTCATACACAGAAGTTTGAGGAATGACCATTACCAGCCTTTATCATCCATTACAGAAGGTGATCTAAGACAACCAGAGCATAATATATTTTTTAAAAATACCCACGGTATATAAGTGGTGAGCAAAGAAAAATCTAATTTGACTGCATTAAGATAAACAATTACCAAATGGAATATTTAAAAGAGTTTCCTTTTTAATAAAAGTTACAACATTTCTCATTTCATCCGGCATTAAGAAAAACCGAAATAAAGAAGAACCTGGAAAAACAATGACTACTTTATAAATTCCAGAGACTGGACGTAAACAGACCTAAAAATGAGCGATAGGAAAAAAAAAACCCACTTATGAATATTTGTTCTCTTCTGGACCACGGTTTTTAAAATTTACTTTCATAATTCCAGATGAAGACTAGTCTATCACGGTTTCTGGACTGGTCTCTTTACGTCAAACGCTTTCTAGGTGCGTTGAACTTGTCCAATGCCACTGTCAAGAATACCGTGTTTACGAAAAGGTACAGCACACAGAGCACTACTACAGGACGAGGCGTATAGATTTCACTGCAAAAAGAAGGCGTATCTGAGATTATAGACACACGTTCCTATTTTTCACACCAGTCACTTACACCAAACGATACACTCGAGCTTCTCCCGGTTACACAGGACAGTAAGCCTGTCAGGATTTCCAGGAAAGAGCCGTCAGTACAGCTGTGCTTTCAGGGCCACCACGAAGCTGGCCGGGTACCAGACGCCGACACTTTTGGAAGAATGGCATCACTAGATCACACGGACTCAGTATTAACTAGTACAAGGAGCACTGGAAAAAAAAAAATGTCATTTACTCATTTACAAAATCCTAACTCAGTCTTGAACTGAAGCTCTGGGATGAGAGCCGCCTCTCAGAACATCTCAGAGTGGTTTTCTGCACGTCATGCTACATCACCGCTCGCTGGTTCTGCGGTAAACTCACACGGCCTTCTAAGGAAAATGAAATAAAATGCAGCCATGTGATAACAGGCCTCTGCTTCTGCTACCAGGTTGGGGGTGGGGGGTGGGGGTCACCTCCCTGTGGGGCTCTGTCCTGGCTCACATGGCTCTTGTTGCTTTCCGCCGAATCTCTTCTCAACACTGAGAACACTGAGAAGGATGCCTATTTACATTTCCTCCTGTCATGCTGAATATGCAAGGAGCCACACACATTTAAAAAAAAAAAACCAAGACAAAACTATTTTAAAATACCACTGGGTTTCGACGAAGAGAATTATGGACACAACTTAAAACCTGAACTTACTAATAAGAAAAATGGTATGAGGGTAACCTAGGAAGGCTTTCTTGTAATTACTGAGTGAAAACTATTGGGTAGCTTTTTTCTATTTTGCTTTTATGTCAATAGTCATCACACTAGTAGGGGAGACATTCCAAAGACATCTTTATATATGTGTGTGTGTGTGTGTGTGTGTGTGTGTGTGTGTGTAAATATGTATAGGTATGTATGTATAGTATATGTACATGTATACACACAGTGTGTTACTGGTTAAAGTAAATAAATGCTCTAATTAAGAAAACGGAAGTCAAATACGAGAAATAGATACAGTGACAGCCTGAGGTTAAATTTTAGTTCTTGGTGGTGGCTATCTCTTGTTAGCACTTAATTAGAATTAACTCTTGGATTTTGAGGGCAGATACATCAGTAATTAGCCTTCTTCCACGAAAGACAGCAGTACCTTCAAAAGCTTTAATAAACCTAATGACGTAATTTAGTGGACAGGAAAGAAAATGTATGTGGCCCACATATTTGCAAAAATTACTTTCTTCTAGAATTTAAAATTTCCTTAAACATTTCACGTAAAATAGGTCATACTTTCCTGCTGACTGCATTTGAGAAATAGTAAAAACAGCATAAAAATTCTTCTAAACTTTCAAAATATCTGACTAAAAACAAAGATCCTGCCTTTAGGCAAGATGAGTTTACAATTCTGACTTACAGGACAAAAAACACTTCCTAAAACTTAGTTTATTTGTGTAATTTCACATAATGTAAGTTATAACAATGCATAATATGGATGTCAAAGTTGAATTTTAAAAATACTGTAAAAACTTTTCATAACTACCTTTCACAGATTTAAACTGTAACATGTAGCTGAACATGAAACTTTTTTAAAGAAGCCATAGGCTTTTGTCCAACTCAAAGACTAGCACAGATTTTCAATGAATAAAGTAAAAGTGACAAAATTTATGAAATACTGTACTTTAAGGTCAAAACCATGAGGATACATCAATACTGTAGTTCAGTGAGGTACCCAATGGTCTAAACAGCAAGCCTGCTCCCAAAGTTCACTCCGCTTCTCCCTGCCCCCCACCCCTCATGGATTGTGCTATTACTTCTTTTAGCATTTATGCCGGAGGGCCTTCTAGTTTCTTCTAAAATATACTTATAAGACTTCAAATCACAACTTATTCTTAGCACAGATTCTCAAATCAAGAGAGAGTTCAGTGCACATTTTATGGCTATATTGCATAGCCTTTATTTCAGAGCTTCTGGGGGAAATTCTGATAATGAAATTTCAAGATGATATGACTATTTATAAAGAACTTTCCTCTCTGGAAATGATTTTACGCTTTAGAGGTCATTCTCACCTCCCTGGCAATAAGTAAAGACATTATGAAATACAGTAAAACTTTGGAGTGGTCAAGCGCTCATAAAGGACATTACTGCAGCATGCACAATACTAGGTATGCAATGTGACAAGGCCGTCACCAAGTGCTAAAGGAACCCCAGGATGTAGAGATTGTTGGGTCAAACTCATTAATACCAAGTAAGCAATGAAAATCACCAGGCAAAACAGTGCTCATGAAAGATACGAATTCAGAGAACAAGGCCCACTTGTGGCACCTTCCTGATGAACTTTCCCCCCAATCCAAGGGTATTTCTGCCCTTATCTTCTAGTCAATGATGATTGTGCTTAGGCTCGAGAGGTCTTCATGGGAAAGACCAGGATGACCGAAACATAATGACAACCGACCAGTTTACCCCAACAAAGCTCACTTCACAATTTTCAGAAATGTATCACAGAGCAGTCACAAAATCAAGCCATGAATGCAAGGGATGGGAAAAAAACATGCCTGTGAGCTGGGTCCTACCATTTGCAAGATGCTTCATCCTCCGAACTGCATCCTTTGTCATAATGAGTGAAAACAGCAAGAGTATTCAACCTGAAAAGCCAGACATGTCGCAGCAGCATTGAATAACTGCCTCTTTTTTCCCCCTTTGTCAGTGTAGGAAAAGGTCCCTTTCTGTAGCCACACTGCATAATAGCAGGTTCCTTTTAAAATGAAAAGTGAACAAGTTTCCCAATGTTGGCCTTATAAAGTCTAAAGAGATGATTAAATTCAAACCAGGCTGAGCTCTTAATCAGAGTTATTTCAGCCACTGATTTTTGTAAAATGAAGGGGAAAAAAACCCCAATAGGCAATTTGCATTTGCAAGGACTGGCTTGCAGAAACCATCACTGTTTTCTTAAACACGTAACTGAATCTTAATGCAATTATAAATACCTTCATGAGGTTAATAATGCAGACATCCCTAGTCATATTTCATTCTTTCCATTGTTTTTGACCATTTCAAATATTTCCGTATTGCCCACTGAACTCACTGAAAACGATCCTTTGTGTTTATTCTGCTGATTTCTCTAGTGAGCCAGATGACTTTGACCAGGAGCTCCAAGTACCATTTGAAAAGTTAAGTCTTGAAAAAACCTTCAGTATTTTAAACACTTGATTAGAAAAAAGATAACAGCTACGTGTAGTTACCTAGCTTATGTGCTTTATGGTGTCTTTTCAAAATGAGAGTATAAATCATTGTACACAAAATCAAAATAGTTAATATACATTTTTTTTTTCTGGCACTTTCTAGAAATTAGGCGTTAAACATAAAACATCTTATAAATTTATATAACAAAAATAAATGTTTTACATTTTAATTTTAGATTACCTTAGGGTAGCAGTTAACTTATGAAATCTCACACTGTTAGTGTGGCAGCAGAGAGCATCAGAAATACACATTCAAGTCCGCAGCCCTTCAGAGACGGATGCCATGGCTGCCGTCCAAATATGTGGTGTGTCCCAACATGGAGATTAAGGCTCTCTGTTTCAGAGAAATGAGCTCTGGGCTAAAACAAGTATAGAAGTACCACAATGTTCATTGAAAATACTGAAAAGGCTCTGAAGAGTTTCAAATACTGGGGGGGGGGGGGGGCACGCTTTGACTAGAAAAATAAAATAAAGCATCTAAAAATGACTTCAAGTACTTTGGGAGAGGCTGCCGATGTGGAGTGCCCAAATAAGAAGGAATGAAGACCTAAACCTAAGAGGCAGCCCCGGTCCTGTCCACCTGCAGTGGTCATTTTTCCAGGTGCGGCTCTTGGAAGAGTCCTGTGAGCTGACAGGAACCAGCAACCACAGTTTCTTACCATCTTAAAATCCGTAAGTGGAAGGCAAGGGCCAAGCCTCGGGGGAGAATTTTCTCGGAATGAACCATTAGAAATCGGAAGATTTCACGGGGAAGAAATATTAGGGGCAGACAGGAAAAAAAAAAAAAAAAAAAAAAAAAAAGAAAGGAAGAAAAACCTGGCTCTTCTGAATGGCAGTATTTTAGGCAGGTGGGGTCGTGGTTCTTGATGAACGCAGTTCTTCCTTTCATCTTGGCTTTCCTCACGAATAGGATGAAACCACCGACAGCTGGGACCCTTCCAGAGGGCGAGGGTGCATGAAGGAGATGTGCTTGGGCGTGCGAGCGCCCCCTGCAGGCAGGGACGCACTGGGGTGCACTCGGTACGTACCTCACTGTTTCTGACCCTGCTAAACAGTCTCCACGTTTTCAATCGTCTTCAGGTTACCGGAGCAGCATACAGAGTGTGGGTTGACAGAGCTTCTTGTTTCCCGCAGGAGTGCCCCCCAGGCGGCTGAGCCCTCCAGGCGGCTGAGCACACGGTATCTGGGGTTGTCTTCGGGGCTGCTAGAGCCTGGTGATGTCTCTGCACTGCTGCAAGTCCCCAATGCTCTCATAGTCATTCTCCTTCGGGAGAAGGCCTCGGTGGCCATTGGGCTCTAGGGTGGCCTTTTCTTCCTCTCTGTTTAGAGCCTGTATTGCTTCATAATCGGGCTCGGGTTCCTCACTGGGTCTCACTGCTGCTGGAAGCATGCTACCGCTGTTTGGCGTTTTCTCGAAGTCTTTAACAGTCGCGTAGAGATCGTTACAGGAAGAGGGGGATCTCTGAGCGGCGCTTTGGATGGAGGTGTAGGTGGACTCTGGAGCTTTAAGAGACTGTCCCGATTTATTCCCTGACTGCCCAGGTTTATTTACTGATGAATACATGGCTGAGATCTAGAAAACAAAGGGTGAATTAAATAAATAAGCCTCAAGTTTGACTTCTTTCTCCCCCTTTACAGTGACAAGCTAGATATTTAGCACTATAGGCATGTGTATGCCCCTTTAAGATTTTTTTTTTTTTTGCCAATTCTCCCCAGCTTTAGTGAGATATTATGGACACATAGCATATGTAAGCTTAAGGTGTACAACATGGTAATTTGATACACATATATACTGTGAAATGATTACTACAAAGCTTAGTTAACTCCTTTGTTACCACTATGCGTGTGTGTGTGTGTGTGTGTGTGTGTGTGTGTGTGTGTGTCTGTATGTGGTGAAAACAATTAAGACCTACTTTTCAACTTTCAAGTATGATAGTATACCACTGTTAATTATAGTCACCATGCTCTGTATCAGATCCCTGGAACTTACTCAGCTTACAGCTGGGAGTTTGTACCCTGTGACCAACATCTCCCCTTTCCCCTACTCCCCAGCCCCTGGCAACCACCATTCTACTTGCTATTTCTAAGAGTTTGGCTTTTTTAGATTCCACATCTATGTAGAACATATAGTATTTGGGTTTCTCTGTCTGACTTATTTCACTTGCATAATGTTCTCAAGGTCTATCCAAGTTGTCACAGAAGGTAGAATCTCTTTCATGAGTGAATAATATTCCACTGTGTGTGTATGTACATGTGTGTATACACACATTATATATATGTGTATATATGTATATATTTAAAATGTATACACGTGGATATGTATCTGACATTTTCTTTATCTATTCATCAGTTGATGGATACTTAGGTTGTTTCCATGTCTTGACTATGGTGAATAATGCTGCTAAGAACCTGAGGGTACAGGTATGTCTTCAACACAGTGATTTCATCTCCTTCAGCTATATACCCAGAAGTGGGTTCTTCATGTGCTAATCCTGAAGTACATTACTAGAGAACAATTATATATGTTCAACTTTGTAAGTAGACCAGTCATATGAACATAACCCCGTGACAACCAGGTTCTCTCTGGGTCTTCGGGAAGGAGGAGAGCAGGCAGAATGAGGCCCCCAGGACCTGACTACAGTATCATGTTTTACTCGATTTCTACATCAGAATATTTCACCTGGGGGAAAAAAAAAGCTCTACTGCTTTAAGGAAAAAGGAAGAAGACAGATGTTAGATGAATGGTTCTCAAAAGGCAGGCTTCGAACTGGCAGCAGCAGGATCTGGGTCCCATCCTAGAAGCACTGAGTCAGAAACTCTGGGGACGGGGCCCAGCACTCTGTGCTGATTTTGATGCCCACTAAAGTGTGAGAACCCCCGAATTAGACCGTTTGGTTCACTCTTTCTGCATCGAAGTGGTCTGAAAAGTAGCTCCTGGATTCTGGCTGGCAATCTACTTCTACCTGTAAAAGCCTCATTTTCCATTAATTTTCAACTTCATTGCATATTACTGGTTAAATAGACATTTACAGATGGGGATAAATTTTCTCCAGTGGGAAAAATCCATTCTTACTTGCAACCAGCCAACCCAGAAATGAAATTTGGGGACAATTCACTTACAGGGCCCTCTTCCCTACTGAAAGCGTGGGCTATTTTCCGGACACCCCTACTCAGTCTCATTAACATACTCCGTATAACCTCTACTATCAAGAGGGATTTAATTTTCTTTGGTAATGATAGATTAAACACACTGATTAAGAGACATTTGTGTGTGTGTGTGTGTGTGTGTAGGGGGGGGTATTATTGTTAGAAACCACGGCTGGAAATAAGTAGAAATATCCTTCATTACCTTCATTGGCCATAATGATTGATTTATTCAAACACCCAGGAAATAAATGAACATGCCTCCTGACAGATGCTTGGCTTCCCAAGTGCGGAGAGATATTTCCTTGCTTTCACATATCTTACATACTGTGGATGAAGTTTCCAGCTGGCCTCAAAAGCTTCTTAAGACAGGCCTGCTGCATGTTAACTGGTCATTTGCATGAGAACTTTTCACTACAGGCTGGTGGCTCTGTTTTGCCAGGCCTTGACAATCCAAAGATTTAAAACCAGAGGAATCATCTTTGGGAAATTCTGCCATGCTGGTCTGACCTGTCTAGTGAATAGTAAATTAACATTCTCACCTTAGAGATCTGAATGGAAAATTACTCTTGAAATGAAGAATGATAATTTCTTTGAAGTTAGGAAGAATAAATCACCTGCTTTTCACAGTGAGGTGCAAACATAGGGAACTTATTATCTAAAAGGTCGTCCAAGCCAAAAATGTGGACAGATTATAAAGGGTGAATCATGGATGACAGTGAAGAGGGGAGCCAGCAAAGTAGAAATGCACTCTGTGCCCTCAGGGGCAACACTGAGGAGGACAAACACACCATTTCCTGCCCTGTACCGATGAGGGGGGCACACTGCAGCTTCTCTCCTCAACTTTCCTCCCCACGATGCCTGCCATTAATGCTCCGCTCTTTGCAATTACTTGGGTTTTCTTGGCCTTTACACTCTTTTTAAAAAGTTAAAGGCTCTTTCATTAACTTGCAACTTAATATTGTCTCTGGGCACGAGCCTAGTGTGCAGAGAATGTTGAGAATCTTTCATAAGTGTTAACATTTACAAGTCTTCTGATGATCGGATATCTACCTTCTAGGACTATGATTTCCATTTCGTATACAGGTTCCTTTCAAGCCCTGCTGCTATTTAGTGTCACAAGTTTCCTCTTTTAAATTTTTTTTAATGTTTATTTATTTTTGAGAGAGAGACAGGGTATGAATGGGGGAGGGTCAGAGAGAGAGGGAGACACAGAATCTGAACCAGGCTCCAGGCTCTGAGCTGTTAGCACAGAGCCTGATGCGGGGCTCGAACTCGCGGACCGCGAGATCATGGCCTGAGCCGGAGTTGGACGCTTAACCGACTGAGCCACCCAGGAGCCCCTACAATTCTTCTCTTTTAAATCTCTCATCTTTATTATTTAGGCTGCAAATTGTTATTATGTTCTTATAAATTACCCTCTTCCTTTCCCCCATTTCTCTTCCTATAACCAACCCTTTCCCATCATTCTGTTAAATTGGGATAATTGTACTTAAAACTCATGTCTCAGTGTCTGTCTGGACTGGCTAACACTATAGTACAAAAATACAAAAATAAGTGACTTCCATAATTATTTTTTGTAAAGCAGCTTCCTAAAATGAATACATGTGAATCACCGTTCTTTAATCTATGTTAAAAATTCATCAGTATAACTAGGTCCTATTTTCTCAAACCACAAACAATGTCAGATTAGAAGAAAAGTAATTTAAATTTTTACATAGTCTCAACTTTATTTTAAAGGATTTGTTTCCAGATCTCTCATATATTCTTCTTTTTGGTCCCAAGTGGGATGGGCCTGGTGCAGTGGGGACAAAAGACTGCTAGAAGAAGGTGAAGGCGCCACCAGGCTGGTGAGGGGCGGGCACAGTGGACACGGACAGAGCAGCATGTGAAGGAAACCCTTTGGAGGTAGAATTCAGGGGACCTGAGTCTGAGGACATAGAGGAAATGGGGGTGTCATGGATGATGCCCAGGATTTTGGCTCATATGAACAGGTGGCTAGATGGCAGGACCTTTCCCTGGGGCAAGAAACACAGAAGCACATGGGCAACATTGCCTATGGAAAGCTCTCTGCTCTTTGAACTCCCAATGTGGGATTGTAGTCTATTTCATTTTTTAATACTCTACACAAAGTCCTATGATGTGAGGGGATGTCCCTGCATATGTATGTCATTTTCCTACATGCACAAAATTTACCATGCTAGGAATTCCAGATAGAAGCTATAGACAGCCAGATAAATTGAGGTGTTCAGCTCTCTGAGCCTAGCTTGATATAATAACATATATACCGGCTTGTACGATTTTGACGCTTCACTGAAAAGTTTAGCTGGTGAATATTTAGCCCAGGTACTTGGAAGAAGACAGTGCTTTCTTGTTGGCTGCTATGTCTGACTGTTGCTGCAGCCTGGAATTGTACTTCCCGGAGTTAGTTACCTGCTCTCTGCCTCCGTATTCCTCATTAAATCCTTCCCCCTCCACTTCCCAGGCTGGATTAAATTCCTTACACCCACCTGTTCCAGTTTCCTGTGTTTTCCAACCCATGATTAAGTGCCTTCGAAGGTGGACTTCCTTCCTGACTGCTCACTAAAGCTCTCGCACTTAAATCTCTCTCTTGTCATTCTATTTTCTCCCCTGCTCTTCCTATCTTTTTTTTCTGTTCCTTCTTTCCTACTCTGTTTCTTTCACTTAGATGACCTGTTCATCCTGTCTTCCTTTTTCTCCTACCATCTCCCAGTCACTTGAGCCACTATAAAGCCAACATTCCCAAATCCTGGCCTCTACACATCTGCTTACGAGTGTTTCAGCTTTTTCAGAGAAGAGTTACATAACAGTGCATTTATTCAGGGAGAAACGCTCTATTCTTTAAAGTTTTCTGGTTATTTAAAAAGCAATAAAACTCACCTCTTCTTCTGTGAGAGTCGGGTCCTCTTCCCGGGACTTGTACGACAATGAACTAAATCTCTGTTAAAACAAACACAGACCAAGGGAAGATATAGTTTGAAGTCAATAATCCAGCCTTTCTTTTGCATTTGTTTTGACACATCTATAAAAATGTTTTCAAATTATTTTTAGGGAAGATATTATTTTCTACAAAGAAATTATGTCAAGGGGTGCCTGGGTGGCTCCGTCAGTTGAGTATCCGACTTGGGCTCAGGTCATGATCTCACAGTTTGAGTTGGAACACTGCATTGGGCTCTGTGATGACAGCTCAGCCCTCCCCCGCTTGCACTCTGTCTCTGTCTCTCAAAAATAAATAAAAGAAGAGGGGCGCCTGGGTGGCGCAGTCGGTTAAGCGTCCGACTTCAGCCAGGTCACGATCTCGCGGTCCGTGAGTTCGAGCCCCGTGTCGGGCTCTGGGCTGATGGCTCAGAGCCTGGAGCCTGTTTCCGATTCTGTGTCTCCCTCTCTCTCTGCCCCTCCCCCGTTCATGCTCTGTCTCTCTCTGTCCCAAAAATAAATAAAAACGTTGAAAAAAAAATTAAAAAAAAAAAATAAATAAAAGAAGAAACACTAATAAAAGAAATGCTGTCAAGCAACTAACACTTATAAACACTTGTAAGACATCTATTGTGTTGGGGCGCCTGGGTGGCTCAGTCGGTTGAGCATCTGACTCTTGATTTCGGCACAGGTCATGATCCCAGGATCGTGGGATCAAGTCACATGTCAGGCTCCATGCTGATTGTGGAGCCTGCTTGAGATTCTCTCTCTCCTTCTACCCCTCTCCCCCTCTTGTATCTATTGTACGATGTTTTTCAATACCCAGTAGTATTAAATACCCAATGCCCTTCCTGGTCACTGGTGAATTCAACCTTCAGGTGGGTTCTCAGCACTGCTCTGTGTTGGACCACCCTTGCCAGTATATCCGGTCCCTGCTCGGCTGTTTACTTCCCACCTTCCCCTCCCTCCCCAGGCCCCAATACCTCCTCCCCCATCCTCACTCTTACCTGGTGACCTGGAGAAAACTGAAGAAATCAGAAATTTCTAGGAACTTATACCCTACCCCACCCCCATCTCTGCATTCACGAATTGTCCTTCCTCCCTGTCACCAAAGAACTCTTCAAGCCCCTCTTAAAGGTGGTCCCCTCCTCTTATACAGGAGATCCTGCCCCCTCGCATCTACTCATGAACATTCACTCCAGCAAGTCTCCCATTCAGTTTATATCATCAGCTTTTCCCTCACTGTGAAATCATTCCCACCCACGTGAAACCATGCTGTTATTTCTCTGACTCTGAAAACAAAACAAACCAACCCTTCTTCCAGTTCCATCTATGGCCTCATCCCTCTATAGCAAAAACTCTTAAGACTTGTCTAAAAAAGTTGCTCAAATAATCGTTCTCTTCCTATTCTCTCTCTAAACCATTTCAGTCAAGTTTCTGCCTCTGACACTCCAGGACACCAATGTCCACCATGTGACTAATGTGACTGTCAATCCTCAGCCCTCATCATTCCTGACCCGTCGCCGCGTTTGCCACAGTGGCCACTTCCCGGTCCCTGAACCTTCTTCACGTGGCTTCCAGGACACTGAACTTTCCTGTTTTTCTTTCCTATTTAGGTGTCCTCTGCTCGTTCCTTTTCTTTCCTAGACCTGCGCCCTGGGAACTCTTCTAGTTGTCATTTACACTCAATCAGTGATCTCATTCCCCCCTTAAAGCAATGTCATGGCTGTAAGAAAAAATTTCTGCTGATGACTTCCAAGTGTACAAATCCAACTCAGGCCTTTTCTCCTAAACCTGCTCATCCATCCAGCTGCTCTCTGCTGTTTCTACTCATACATCCAGTATGTATCTCAAACGAAACATGTCCAGCACCGAATATGCAATCTTCTCCAAAAACCCGCCTGCCTGCAGCCCTCTCCATTTCAGTGAATGGTGACTCCATCTTGGTAGTGGCTCAGGCCAAACCTGGGACTCGTCATTATCTTTTCTTTCTTTCATCACACATCTGGTCCACCAACCAATCTCTTGGCTCCAGCTTAGCTTCTCCCATTACTTCTGTCCTATTCTAAGCCACCATCATCTCTTGTCTGGTCTGTGAGAATGGCCACCTGGTGTTCCTCCTTGCTCCTCCCCTTTACAGTTGAATCTGACAGTATAGTCAGGGGCATCTTTGCCAAAGATCCAAAGAGTCATCCCTTCTTCTCAAGATTTTCTAATGACCCCTGTTTTATTCAGATTATGAGTAAAGGCCACACAGGATTGGGCCCCTGGTTACCTTTCTCTCTACTACCCTTTCCTCTCCAGCCACACCTGTCCCGCTCCTCTCCCTTGGACAGGCCGGACGAGCTCCAGCCTCAGGCCCTTCACACTGGCCATTCCCTCCGCTCTTCCCCCAAATATATACAACTCATTCTCTCACCTCCTTGAACGTTTTATTCAAATGCCACCTTCACAGTAGGGATACCCTGACCACTTGATTCATAATTGTACTCATTCCACTTTCCTAATCCTCCTTATTTTGTTCTAATTTTTCCCTATAAACTTTAAAGCCTTCTAAAGTGCCATATACTTTAGTTTTGTGCATATTTATGTCTCTCCCCACTAAAATGTAAGCTCCACTGGAGCAGGAAGTTTTGTTCAGAAGTTTTGCTCACTAGTGGATTCTCAGCACCTAGAAGATTATGTGGCACGTAGTAGGTGCTTGCAAAAATCTTGTGCATGAATAAAAAAATGAATGAATATTAAATATTTCAAGTTATCTGAGTTGCTTAAAATTAAGATTGTTTATATGAAGATGATGGGTTATTCATTCTTGTATTACTATTGATTCCCAGATGGGTATTTCCATTTTCTAATGGGATATCTGGAGAACTGCTTAGTGGTAGTGGTTAGACAATTGACCTTATCTTTCAAGTGCTTATAAGTAAAAAAAGCTTGAATTTTTTTTAGGCATAATAGACTTTACATTAGTTTCATTATCTCTGCTTATATGAAGGGCAAAACAATAGACTCCACTTTTGCATTTAGGACTAGGTTCATGAACACTCTTATTGGGGCTCTCAACAGCTGATTTCACAGATAATATGAAAAGTTGAAACGCATTCAGAGAAGACCACAAAGAATGACTTACTGGGTATAACCTATATAGCCACAGCCAGGGTTCACATTTTGATCATGAACTCCAGATGTTTTTTTTAAGGCTACAACTGTATTGACTGACTAACCCCTACTTGTCCTTCCCACCAAAACCTGAGATGAGAACCTTGCTTTTTCCTGTGGAGAGGACAGAAATCAGATAATAGTTGACTAAAGAAGACTGGGCCTGGTTAAATCCCAAGGAGATACTGACAACTGGAAATGTGAATTTCAAGTTATTGTGGCTCATACATCCAGTTATCAGAAACAGGTAAGGCCCGGGGATTGTTAATACATTTGAGAGCTTTGTTGAATATCTAACCTTAAGAGTTATTGGCTATTGTTTTGAAATTGTCACAAAATAAAATCTTTTACTTGATTTTATAGAGAAGTATGCATATAATCAGATACAACCAGTGGCAACTGTGAGTCTGTTCCCACTGTGTGTGTTCCTATGCTCTGACTTCTGGGACACCACGCTGCTTGAGGCAGCAGCAAACAGAAAAGGCTAAACACGGGGCAGTCTAGTTTCCATTTAAATTCCTGGTCTTCAAAATGAAGACAGTAATACTTAGCCCCGATTAGATAGGATGTAAAAACTGGAAAATATCCAAGTAAGGGGCCAAGAGAAAATATTTTACAAACAAGAGTTTTTAGCATTTTATTATTTGGAAGGGCGGGGGGGGGGGGGCGGGGCGTGCGGGGAGAGCCACACACAGAATGATGAAGCAGCTTTCATCATTCAACGAACCTGAAAGTGTTTATATGTATTTCCCAGAATGATGTGCCAGTAAAAGCCCCAAGAGCAGCTAGATTCCTAATCGTGACAAAAGCACATGAAGCACAAACATGGGGGCCTACCTTGTTGGTTTCACTGGTCCCCTCTGTGGCTCCTTCGTCTCCTGTCTTGCTCTCTCTCTTCTCCTGAAGGTTTTCATTCTCATCCAGAAGTTTAACGGGGACAGGTGGTGGGGCTTCCTCTTCCAGATCGCATGAATTTCCAAGAACAGTCTCTGCATTAACACTCTGTCGATATTTTTTGTTTCTGTCCACCGAGGCATACTCAGCAAAGTCTGCTTGGGGGGCTTGAGGCCCCGGAAGCTCTTTCAAAGCGGAAGTTGACTTTGACCTGCTGCCATGGCCTTTCCCTGGGTTCACAGCTGCCGCCACCTCCTTAATTTCTTTCACAGTTTCATACAAGCAGTCCTCCACCATATTTTCTTGGGAGGAACTATCCTTGAGTACTTCGTACGGCCCTTCCGTCCCCAGGCCCTGGTCCCCATCCACGGCTCTCGCGTTGAGCATCATGTCCACGGCGCTGTCAGGAGGAATTCTGGGCAGTTCCCGGCTCTGATGACATTTTGGCTTCCCTGAGCTGTCCTGGGAGTCCAGCAGATCTGAAGCTGAGGTCTGGACTTCCTCATAATGTTGCATGCAGGTCAGAGTACTGTCTTCTGAAAGAACTAAGGCAGCAGAAGTATTAAAAATGAGGAAAGACAATTCTTTAAATAATTATTACAGTGAATTGGATAATGCAAGGTTAGGTTAAATCAAGGTGCTTTTTATTGGACTCTAAACTGCAAATTACAGATGGTATGACTGTTACTTGATATTCTTATTTCAACCACAGTTGAAACTAAAACCAGCTATTACATCTTTCTAATACAATATTTAATAAGTTGTCTTGGCTATTAATTTGGTTCACAGTTACTTTCATTGCTTATTGGTGGGACTCTGGTAGGCAGAGTGCCTAACGTGACCAGAGGAAGAAAGTGATATTCCCTGGAGCCAGACCGTGAGTGGCTGGGCACCAAAATGGGGGGCATGTATGGTGGCCACCTTCCCTGGCCTTACCGGCCTCCTCCCGTTTGGAGGGAATAACTGGAAACCATTCCCTTTCAGTGGTCACTTTTGTTTGACAGACACGATGGAAACAGGGGGGCAAAAATGTGCCCTAAACCAGTGTAACAAAGGGACTGCACGCCTGTGCCTCTTCCTTCCATCTCACTGGCCCTTCCCCCTACCATTTCTACCTCAAATTAGAAAATCCAAATGTGAAATCCTTCGATTTGCACAGAAATGTTACTGTGTGAAACCATTCAGTCATGTTTTCTGAGTGCCTACTGTGTGCCAGAGATGGTTGGAGTACATCAACAAAGCCAGCCCGCCCTTCTGATACCTACATTGTAGTGAACAAGTTATTAAATTACTGTTGCTCTATTATATGTTCTTTATATACTATCTATTCTTCATGTGTGAGCATAAAAAGTATAAGTATATACGAATAAATGTGTACTAAAATATGTATATTTATATTCATACATTTATCTTACATGCTCCTTATATAATATATAGTTCTTATATACGATATATAGTCTTTACATATGTACGTATGTGTGTGTTTATAACTTATGAGTTTTAATCTTTATTGACTAGACTGGCATTCTCTGAGACCTGCAGCCCAGGACAGTGTCTGACACAATGGCAGGTACCACCCTAGGTTTACTTACTCATCACAGAGGGGTTGAACTTCTGCCCTCTGGCCCCAGACATGTGTCATGGTGGTCAGAGAACAAGCACTGGAGTCTGCAGATTCTGGGGTAGATACTGCCCCCCCCCCCCCACTCCCCGAGTTTCCTTAGCAGGACACGGGGTACAGGACAACCTCCTACCTCAGGTGAAAGCACTTTGTAAACTGGACAGTGTGAAGCAAATGTAGTTGCTATTTTTGTCAGGGACAGCACTCCGTGCGTGCAACAGGCGGTGTGCAGAGTGGATCCAGAGGTGTGCCCAGCACTCAGATTACAGATCGTCAGCACACTGACTGTGATCTCAGGCAAAGTATCAGCCTCTCCATGGCGGGCAGAATTATGGCCTCCAAAAGGTGTCCATGTCCTACCCTCTGGAACCTGTGTGTGTGTTATGCTACGTGGCCAGAGAGGAATTAAGGATACAGGTGAACTATCAGCTGACCCTGAGAAGGAGAGTAGCCTGGGTCACCCAGGTGGGCCCAACGTAATCATGAGAGTCTTTTTTTTTTTTTTAATGTTTATTTATTTTTGAGAGAGAGTAGGGCAGAGGGGAGAGAGAGAGGATCTAAAGCGGGTTCTGAGCTGTCAGCACAGAGCCTGATGTAGGGCTCTAACTCATGAGCCGTGAGATCATGACCTGAGCTGAAGTCAGATGCTGAACCAACTGAGCCACCCAGGCGCCCCAAGAGTCCCTTTAAGTGACAGAGTGGGGCAAGAGAGTTGGGGAGAGGTGTAAAGATGGAGGGAAAGGCTAGGAATCAAGAAATGCAGGCAGCCTCTAGGAGCTGAAACAGGTAAGGGAACAGATTCACCCCTAGAGCCTCAGGAAGAAGTGCATTTCTGCTGGTACTTTAAAGCTGTAAGTTAATACACTTCAGTTCTTCTAAGGCACTAAGTTTGTGGTGATCTGTCGAAGCAGCAATGTGCTGCGGTTTCTTCACCTCTAAGCTGTGGACAGTAACAACAGCTATCTTACAGGGAGTGAGAATATTAATATCAGTAATCTTATAGTAGTTGTATGGATGGGTTAGTATACAAACAGATCTTAGAGCAATGGCACAGATAAACCAATTAATAAATACTAGCTTTTCATCCAAATGAGAGGACATTCACTAAAACTGGTAGAATACCAAGAGTGGGCAAGAACACATTTGCTAATTTTTGAGCTACGTTTTTTGAAATGTGATGGGGTCTGCATGGAAAGCTCGTATTTTTGCATAACTTACTGTCCCCATTGGTGAGTATTCCGTTCTGTTCACTGCTGGCAGGTGCATCTGTGGCCAGGCTAGTTATTGAGCGGCTGAACATCTCCTTGTCAGAAGGCTGCAAAACAAACATACCACATGAACAATCAGACTGCGGGCAGAGGAGAGTGGCCATGGCTTTTTCTAAAAATTAAAACCACAGCAACAAAAACCCAAATCCACTTAAACTAAGTGAAATTAAACAAAATTGAATTGCTAGTCACACTCTGAATGCTGAATGCTCATCAGCTACAGGTGGCTAGTGGTTACTGCAGATCAGGTACAGAACACTTCCATCACAGTGGAAAGCTCTATTGGACGGAATTGTTCTAGAATCTTTGGGGCACTGGGAATCTTCAAGACCATTTGCAGAGCTTTCCACCTGAGGTCTTCAACTGGGCTACAGGTAGGTCATGAGGGATCAGTCCCCTTAGCTTAAGGTGAGAAGGTGGCCAAAAGGCCCAGTGCTGGTCAGAACTGACCCCAGCAGAGAGCAGCCGCATCCTTCCTTATACCACAGGCTCTGTAAAATGCTGTTTTTTTTAAAAAAATTAATTTTAGGGGCGCCTGCATGGCTCAGTTGGATAAACGTCTGACTTTGGCTCAGGTCATGATCTAGCGGTTCGTGTTTGAGCTCCACGTCAGGCTCTGTGCTGACAGTTCAGATCCTGGAGCCTGCTTTGGATTCTTTGTCTCCCTCTCTCTGCCCCTGTCCTGCTTGTGTTCTCTCTTTCTCAAAAGGAAATAAACATTAAAAAAATTAAAAACATTTTAAAAATTTTATTTTAGACAGAACATGTGCGCATGTGATCAGAGAAGAGAGGCAGAGAGAGAGAGAATCTTAAGCAGACTCCACACTCAGTGAGGAGCCTGATGTGCATGGGGTTTGATTCCATGACCCTGTTATGACCTGAGCTGAAATCAAGAGTCAGATGCTCAACCGACTGAACCACCCAGGCGACCCACAAAATGCTATTCTTAAAGGCATGCCACACCAAGACAAATACGCCATCTGAAGGGAAGAGGCTTAACTCTGGTCGAAGACAGATACTATAATCGATTTCTGAGACTTTCATAACCAGCCAAGTCTCTGCTTTAAGGTTCACAAGAACAATCATGTTAAATAGTAGGTTTGCAAATCTTTCTCATTCTCACAAATTCTGGATGCTTAGAGGAAAGAAAGTCATTGAAGGTTTTTTTCTACTGGGCTCGAATACGGAGATACTATATGGAATAAACAAGTAGTCAGAAAGCACATGTTTCTTTAAATGCCCAACTGGTTCCATGTAGCAGCCTGAATCACTGCTAATGTGACCTGTCCCCAAATCCTTCTCGCAGAATACAGTGTGCATGACCCAGGAGGCCACACTTGGCCTATGTTCCAGGATTCCACATGGAAATTCTGATATAAACAGCACTAGAAACTTGGCTAGTTGGCCTCACAAATTCTCTGACTTCTTACTGGGAACCAGATAATAATAATAATAATAATAATAATAATAATAATAATAATAAAGCAAATAGCTCATGCTATGTCATGAACCCTTAACTGAGAGTCCGCTGTTTCAGTTTCACGCTGCTCCTGAGTGAAGGGTGCCAGGAAGCGGGTCATTGCGTAAGGACGCCAGGAGCTTAAGGTGCAGGCTCTCATATCCCAGAAAGGTTGCACCCAGACAGGAGTCAGGTGTGAGGGGGGGAAGCTCCCAGGTTGGCTCATCACAGCATAAGTACCCATCGCTGCTGAAGCAGCATAACCTGGGTCCTAGCCACCACTTCTCCTCTCAGCTTCCATGAGAAAATGCCCCCAGAGGAGCCTGGAGTGAGCCTCCCTCTCTCTGTAGCACAAGGAGCAAACTTCAGGACACCCCCATGCCTCTGGATCTTTTCAGGCTAGGCTTCAGTGGTGGCCCATCTGGGGCTTAGGAGGGAGCAAGGATGTACAAGAGCTGGGATCAGGGGTGGGGTGCGGAGGCGAGGCTGACTTGGAGGGCTTCTTTGGTCTAAATGGCGAATCTGCAAGTTGAATAAGATCGAGCAGCTGAGAGAGAAGCTCTTAAAGAGAGCTGGGTGGAAGGCTGTGGTGGGTGTGTGTGAGCTCACGTACCACGGCCCGTGTGAACACGTGCTTTTGCGTGCTCTCCCCCACACATTTGTAGAAGAGAGGCTGTGCGGTTATTAGTTAAGGATACGGCACGGGAACAGCCTGCGTTTTCCTTTCATCCCCCGTGACACTACCTTCGACCTCGTCCCTGACCCTGGGCCACGCAGGCATTGAAGGTCTGCAGCAGCAGTTCTCACACTGGGGCACGTATCAGAACCACACCGCAGGGGGGCTTGCTGATGGCTCCCTGGGCCCCACCAGGGGTGTAGCAGCACAGGGAAGGAATCTGGGAGGAGGACAGAGACAGAAGCCCTTCCTCTAGCCCCAACCGGCACCAAGGAGCACGGGGGGTGGTGAAGAAAGCCAGGACCAGGGACCTACGTGTGGGAGAAGCAACCGCAGAGCTAGCCCCCCATCTCCCCCACCTTTTTAAAAAACATTTGTTATTTATTTCGAGAGAGAGAGGGTGCACACGTGTATGTGTGCATGGGCTGGGGAGGGGCAGACAGAGCGGGGAGAGAGAGGATCCCAAGCAGGCTTTGCCCTGTCAGTGCAGAGCCCGACATGGGGCTCGAACTCACAGACCATGAAATCGTGACCTGAGCCTAAATCAAGAGTTGCACAGGGCGCCTGGGAGGCTCAGTCGGTTAAGCATCTGACTTCAGCTCAGGTCATGATCTTCCCATTCGTGAGTCTGAGCCCTGCATGGGGTTCTGTGCCCACGGCTCAGAGCCTGGAGCCTGCTTCACATTCTGTGTGTGTGTGTCTCTCTCTCTCTCTGCCCCTCCCCTGCTTGCACTCTGTCTCTCAAAAATAAACAAACATTAATAAAAAAAAGAGTGGGAGGCTTAATCGACTGAGCCACCGAGGCGCCCCTCCACCCTCTCGATGCCACCACAGCAGCGATCTGCGCTCTGTGCGCTGGACGGGGGCGCTGTGCACAGCTGAGAAGTGGGGTTGACAGCCAGAGACTGGGGTAAGAAAGAGGGCAAAGGGAGAGCTGAGAACGCAGAACGGCAGCGGGTGAGGTGTGCGTGCAGAGGAGGAGGCAAGGACACCCCAGGGGCTCCCGGAGGAGAGAAGCCCCAACAACTCCAGCCTGCTTGGGATACAAGAGCCTTGCACGCCCTTGGGCGGGGGCGGTGACTGGGCCCGGAGACGCCTCCTGGGTAAGCTCTGTCTGCTGGCTGCCTATTTCACACCCTCTTCCCGACCGGCAGATTTTGCCTGATCTTAAGGAATTATGTCAGCGAACGGAGACACCTTCTCTGTTTTAGCACCGCCATGGGGCTCGAGCAAGACTGGCGAAGTCAGCCCTGCGAATATGGGGTGGCCCCCTCCCCAGCTGCTGGAAGTGCTCAGCCAGGTAAGGGCATGACCCCGACACTCAGGGTGCTCCTCACCAGGGTGGGTCTAAGAGCCCCTTGTGGCTCGACAGCACCCCATGTGAGAGCTGTGGAAACCCAGCCGGGCCACATCGAGGCCAACGGGGGTCCTACCTTTTGGTTAGCTTCATGACCAGCTGTTACTGGTTGAACTGGATACTCCCCAAATTTCAGAGGTGAAGTCCTAACCTCCGATACCTTAGGAATGTGACCTTATTTGGAACAGGGTCCTTGCAGATGAAACTCAGTAAGATGAGGTCACATTGGAGTCCTTACCAAATGAGGAAGCTTGGACAGAGACATGCAGAGGAAAGGCCACATGGAGAGACACAGGGAGAAAACCACGTAGAGCGGCAAACCCCCAGAAGCTGGGAGACAGGCCTGGAACAGATTCACCCTCCAGGCTCTCAGAAGAGCCAGCCAACCCCACTGATACCTGGATCTCCATTTCTGGCCTCCAGAACGTCAAGACAATACATTTGGTATTGAAGCCCCACTGTTTGTGATCCTCTGTTATGCAGCCCTAGCAAACCAATACTAGGCCGGAGCTGGGCAGGGGCTCCCTGCAGTAGGTTGGCACGCTCTCAGGATCCTTCCGGCAACAGCACGATTGCATCCATTTCTGAAACTCTCCCAACCAACCCGGCTAATTGCACAGGCCTCTAGCCACGCTGAGTAAGAGTCCTTCAGAGGGAGGACTCTAGGCAGCCAGTTAACTCTGGTGAGCTCCTTCCCTCGGTTTCCCTCAGGTTGCCAGCTTGTGGGAACACACTGAGATAAGTGGCCGGTGTTCGAAAGCACACACAGACGTGTATATGGGCTCACCACGTTCATCAGGTTCTCGTGGTCCCCGCTGTGCTGTCTCGGCTTCTTTTCTCTGAAATGGAAGAGAAAACATTGCTGTAACGCCAAACGTGCCGTCTAAGATCAAACAGATGCTCCCCTTGGCTATCTGAATATTTGTCCACATTTAAATCTTTTAGGATCCTGGTTTGTTTTGCCAAAGAAGCAAAAGCTGGACCGTGACTCCATCACTCCTTTGCAGGCGTCAGGGTCTGAGGGGGGTCAAGTCACAGCATGAGACCCGTCACCTCTCTAGCTCTCTTTCTCCCAGAGTAGAAAGTAGAAGTTCACAAGAGGACTGAGGCACATTCCTGAGCAGAAACTTGTCTCGACTCTAGAATGCTAGAAATAATTTTACCTGTTTTTTCCCTTTTTTAAAAGAAAATCCAGACAAACTCAGAGTCGACTACCCAGTGCAATGGGACTGGGGAAAAAATGAAAGAAAATACAAATTTTGGCACGTTGGGAAGGATACATGCTCTCAGGATGAGTCATATGTACTTCCAGTCTATGGAAAAGTCCGTCGAATAAAAATAGAATTTATTTTTACTCAGGACAGTCTAAGGAAAGCCATCCGTACTAGAGAATACATGTCCCATATTTGTCAAGGCAACAGTGACGCCTAGTGGGAGTGTAAATAATTACAGGCAGGCCCTCCCTAGTCCAGGGGAGCAAGCTCCACCAGCCTCTACTTTTGCACCTTCCTGAGCAGACTCAGATCCAGCTGTGGAGCTCCAGGTCTAAACTGGGAGGAGACTGGAAGGCTACTTGGTTGGGAGAGTCCGACTTTCCTCTTCTTGACAGAGACTTCAGGGTAGGAAGTCCTGTCAGATGTGTAAATGACCCTTGTTGGGTCTCTCCTGAAGTTACTGAGAGGAAGGTCTGGAGGTAGACTGGCTGGTTTGCTCCAGCCCCACAGCACCAATCTGCCAGGAGGCTGCATGTATCCTTCTTATTTTACAATTTTAACATTTATTCATTTTTGAGAGAGCGAAAGAGAGAGCAAGCAGGGAAGAGGCAGAAAGAGAGGGAGACACAGAATCCGAAGCAGCCTCCAGGCTCTGAGCTGGCAGCGCAGAGCCTGACATGGGGCTCGAACTCACGGACCGCGAGATCATGACCTGAGCCAAAGTCGGATGCTTAACTTACTGAGCCACCCAGGCGCTCCTGCAAAGTATCCTAACAGCGTCTGAACACCTGGGAAATCACTCCTAACATGTTAGAAAGACCTTTGGTTCTGAGCAAAGAGCTTTTATTTGGGGGGGGGGGGCGTACAGACATTCCAAATGAGGGAGACATGGAAGGGGAGAAGCAGCATAACTCTAAAAACAACCAAGATGATTATTTCATCTCTCTTCTAGGAAAATTAATGTTTCTTTTTAAAAAAAAAAATTTTTTTTTTTAACGTTTATTTATTTTTGAGACAGAGAGAGACAAAGCATGAACGGGGGAGGGTCAGGGAGAGGGAGACACAGAATCTGAAACAGGCTCCAGGCTCTGAGCTGTCAGCACAGAGCCTGACGCGGGGCTCGAACTCACAGATCGCGAGATCATGACCTGAGCCGAAGTCGGCCGCTTAACCGACTGAGCCACCCAGGCGCCCCGGAAAATTAATGTTTCTTAAGAAATTGCAGTTCTAGATCACAAAACTTGAATGGTCCTTTCAAACCACGTAATAGCAATTATAATCAGTAACTGTCAAGTGGCAGCAAAGAGTATCTTTCATGCACATCATACTAAGATTTCCAAATGTCCATCGACAGGAAAACACAATATAAATTTTAACAACGATGTGCTCAAAAGAACAGCAAGAATTTCATATTGGGAAGCTTTGTATACAAGGGTTCTCCCAGTTGCTCCTGAGCAAAATCAAGCATGGATTTTCATTCGATGAATACAAAAAACGTCCTGAGGTGCTCTGCAGCACAGAAGCTAGTTAACTTTAGAAACACAGGGGTTTCTGTCAATGTCTGTGTAGCGGGATTGTGTTTGTAACGTGCTTTTCCTACGAAGAGTCTTCTGGGCACAGGGAACGGGTTATTTCAAGGTTCCGGCGGATACACAGGAGATCTCACCTGTCACAACTGGAGCACAGAAAGACGAGGAAACCGATGAGGAAGAAAGTGACGAGAGCCGCCAAACTGCCCCACAGGACCACCTGCATCTGTCCGCTGCTCAGCACGCTCCCCGAAGGTCCCATGGCGGGAGCAAGAAGTGGCACAAGCTGGTGGGTCAGTCAGTCCTTCACAGGTGGTAACATGGGCACAGAGTGCGTCGTCCTCCTGCGGAGAGACCACTGTGTTTTGAAACAGCTTCTCACGTGAAGTGACACAATCTTGTGATTAGCGCATGTCAGGAGGAAGCCTCAGAACAAAGGCAAGGATGTGTGTGCGGGACTCCCTGCACTCACCTGGACACCTGCCTCGGGGCAAGTCCCCTCTGTTGTCCAGGCCTTTGTTTTCCCAACCTAAAAACGTACAGTGGGAATGCACGAGTACCCAGCAGCGCTTCAGGCAATGCGTGGCTTGTTAGTTTGCTATGTTTGGGGACAGATTCTTAATGTCCTCAAATAAAATTCCAGATAGTCCATAGCAAGTAAGTGCTTATTTGGATTTTTTTTTTCCCAGAGCGGTGTAAAGCATTTCTTATAGCTTTCACAAAAATGCACTTCACATTTCCCCACCTATCTCCCTAGCTCCCAAACCTACTTTTCTTCGAGAAGGTCTAAGGCCAATACAATTAACGAAAGAGAATGTCTTTTATTCACTTTTGTAACAGTTATCTACTGTGAATATGTACCTGTTTTCAGGGCTGGCTCTCACTGCACTTCTGCGAGCCCCCAATAAGTACATTTTCAAACGAACAGATGAAAGTATGTGCTAAGAATACATCACCAGCAGTAAATACGACCTATTTATAAGCAACTACAAATGAGGCATGGGAGCTGTATCCAGGACATTTTCGGACCTGGCATGTCCTGGGACTCTTGCTATAGGCTTTCCTCACTGAACTGCTACAAGACGGTGAGAAGGCCCTGCTCATCCCCATTTTTCAGACAAGGAAGCTGAATGGCGGAGACACTGAGTAAGTTCTCCTACGATGTCACAGATGCTAAGTGGCCGGTGAGGATATGAGTCGAGCCATTTCTGACTCTAAACCTGTAGTCTTAGCCCCGCGAGGAAGGTCCTTCTCAACGGGGGTACAGCTTGCTCCCCATCCCGGCGACAATGCTTCTAAATGCAAATGGCCACATGAGTTCTGGGAAATATTTCAAGAGTGACAGGTTTTGAAAAATAGAGCCATATACCAAAAATTAATGATTGTCATGGGAGATACAGGCTTCCAGTTATGGAATGAATAAGTCATGGGAGTAAAAGGCACAGCAGAGGGAATACAGTCAATAGTACTGTAATAGCGTTGCATGGTGACAGATGGTAGCTACAACTGTGGTGAGCACAGCATAACGAATAGAAATTGAGTCGCTATGCCGGACACCTGGAACTAATGTAACACTGTGTATCAACTATACTCACATAAAAAAGAAAATGTTTAAGTTTATTTATTTATTTTGAGAGGGGGATAGCAGGGGAAGGGCAGAGGGAGAGAGGGAGACAGAATCCCAAGCGGGCTCCACACTGTCAGCGCAGAGCCTGACATGGGGCTCAAATTCATGCAACTGTGAGTTTATGACCTGAGCAGAAACCAAGAGTTGGACACTTACCCCGACTGAGCCACCCAGGCACCCCCTCCCCCAATTTTTTTGAGCAATTATCTCTTGTCAGAGAGGCCTCGTTCATAGAACGTCTGCTTTGCTCAGTTCTAGAATATTCCATCTTAAAAGGAATAGCCTATAACTTATACCAAGTTTCACAAATAAAGTAAGCAAATTATTGTGTTAATGAATCAGAACTCAAAAAACTTTTTTGCCGTGCAAAAAACTGTCCACGTTTACATTTTCATTTGCTTCTCTGAAAGAGCCATAACTGCATCTCGGGAGCCCTGCGTTGTCCGCATCCAGCCAGCGCCTGGAGGGCTTAGTGCCAAAGAGGAGCACACCTTGAGGGCTCGGAGAAGAAAAACCATTTCAGCAAAGGCAGTTGAACTGGACCGGATTTTCTCTGAGTGAAACGCATTGCATTTATCCGCATATTTAAGGTTGAAGAATAATAAAAAGCTGGAGAAAAAGAAACTTTTGTCTACAATGTATGCAGACTATTCTTGATGAAGTCCATGTTTTCCTTAGGTCCCTGAATCAACACGAACACTTCCTAATGCTCTGTAAATATAGAAACGTACAACTTCCGGTGTGATAGGGACCGTCTTCCTATGTCGGTTTGATGTTGCACCTGCAAACACCACACGCGTGCAGTAATGGATGGTCAAATTGCTCTTGTGTGGTTGCCCCTGGATGGCTCCCACCGAATGAAAATGACCAGCACGTCTCTCCTGATTTGTTGAGGCAATGAATAATTTACTTTAAATTTAGACTACAAATTGGCACCACAGTTACTAAAATATAGTCAAGCAGGCACATAAATCAAGGCGACCTACGAATACACAGGGTATCAATTTTCATATACAGGTCCAAAGGATAACACGGTTTAGGAAACACAGACAAAAGGTATCTGTTGCGCAGGCATTTGTTTGTTCCTTCCTTCCTTCACTCATTCACTCATACAACAGATTTAATCAATGTCTATTTATAAAGTGCCAGATTCCTAGAAAATAGTTTGCTGTGTGAATTATTCAAAAGCCAGATATCCATCCAGGAAGCGAGTGTGTAATCTGTAGGGCCTTTCTCTATTTCTGTACACGTTTCCTTCTTTTCTCTCTCTCCCTCATCGGGGAAAGCCGGTAGAATACAATGAAAATACGTGGGGTGCCCAGCCTACCAGCACAGTGTAGGGAGAGAGAGGATGAAAGCGGGTTATTACGAGATACTGAATAAAAGATGTAACTCAGAGAAAATGTGTCAAAGCTCCTGGCACTCTCCTTCAACTAAAATTTGTTGAAAAGCTACTGGAAGGACTACTTTTAGGTGGACAAGAATCTCCCCATGGGAAGAACGATCATCATCATGTTTCTGGGCCAGATACATTGTAATCCCTCAGGATGAGGGCTCCTGGTTTTTGGGCCGCGTCCACCTCTCAGAAGCCTGGCAGAGTGCAGGGGTTTACACATACATGACCTCTGACTCTCACTCACAGCAGGACCTCCCGGGTGGGTTTATTCCTATTTCAGAGGTCTGCACTCATAAATTCTTCTCTCCTGGTCTCTTCCTTTCTCTGGACTTCCATTTCCAAATTCTCTTGCCCATTCCTTCTCTGGTCATCTCCTTAAATTTTGGTGTCTTATCTACAATTAAGACAGGACTGTCCCCCCGACCCCCGTGCCTACCCCCCTCCCCCACATGTGTGTAGATGGGCTGCCCCCTCCTGCACAGATGCACAGATGACTTCCATGTTCTTTTTTCTTGGTGGGGATGGGAGCACAGGCCTTGTGTGGATGGTCCAGGGCTGTCCGAGCAGTGCGATGGCCTGTCTCACGCACTGGTTTCACTGAGGTTAAACGCAGGGGTCAAGTTAGTGTGTTCTGAGGAGTGAGCGGGTCAGTGTCTTTCCATGTGGCCAAAAGGCTTCTCTCAGGATTAGCAACAGAGAGTCAGAATAAGAGGACAGGAGGCACAGTGTGTGGGAAGTAAAAAGTCACCCTAAAAAGGAACGCTCCTGCCACAATGATGACATTTTCCAGACCACTCACTGTGCCCTTTTACCAAGCAGGTTCCATGTGGAAAAGATGGTATAAGGCTCCAAAGTCCATGATACTGTTACTGGTCCTGAGGACCATCTAATTTTCTGCTAATGCCTATATCAAGCGCGGTATTTTCTGAGTACCTAGAATTAATCCATGCCAGCAGAAATACATGAACGATTTGGAGTGATCTCTCATTTAAGAGAGATTTAAGCCTATTTCTTCTAACCCTGTTCTTACGTGACTCAATAAAATTATATTCAACTATAGAATATTATTTTCTCGAAGCTTCAAAGATATTTCGTTGTCAGACCACATGTATAAATATTCTATGAGTTACTTAACATAGGGAAAAGGAACAGCATTCATTGCACCTCAACTAAAATTTATGATGGCACCCAAATGCCGCACCAAGATGAGTTGCAGAAAATCATAATATTCACTTAGAGTAATAGTTGCACATCAGTTATTTTTGTTTTAGAACAGACTTCATTATTGGCTGCACTGATATACAGTCACGGCTGAGACTGTCACTGAAGACAAATGTGTGATATCGTTGTAACATAGGCAATGGTTCCATACATCCACGCCAATTTTATAGAATTCAAACTACTGTGGGAATTTGTCATTTGGCCAAGAAGGGTCAGTACGTGAGGTTATAGAACGTCTGTTGAGGGGCCTCTGAAAGGATCTTAAAAGTTTGCCTGAATAATTATTTTGAGCAAAATTATTCTTCTCCAGAATCTCTTATCCTTTTACATCCATTTATGTTTCTAACCAATAGGTGATTCAATCAGTAGAAACACTGATGGCCTTTTACTTTAAAAAGCAGGTGCCACTATTAACCACAAGGTGGCGGTATAATCCTATTTTCAGCCTCTTCAAGGAGCGACCGCTATACCTGAGGTTGGTGCCTTGTGCTAGGCATTTTGTCTTCATTAGCCTAGACTATCAGCCACCAAAATCAATTCCAACAGGAAAGAAAAAAACCAGATGAAATTAATGAAAGGTGACAACCAGATGACAGCTATTTTTATTTTTTTAATTTTTTTATAACACTCTTAACAGGTAGGTGCTCTGATCACGGCAAATTCTGCAAGTAATAATTTGGTAGAGTTGGGATGGCCGGTGAGATTAGTTGCAGAAGCAGACACTTTAGTTCCTCCGAAGCAGGTTTAGGTTGGTAATGACAGTCATTACCATTTTACAGCTGTCCTGCTCAACTCATAATTAAGTATGATAGAAACCGCCTCCGCTCATGACCCCTCACTGATGAACAAAATGAGGACAGGACCCAACCCCATGGGAATATTCCTCCTTCCTGGTCATTACCAGGTGTGGGAACCATGAGTTAAAATGACGCTTTATGAGCTACAGATTAGCCGAACAAATTTCACAATGGCTGAGGAGCTAAATTCCCTGCAGGGCTCCTGTCCTGTGAGGCACATTCGCAGATGCACGTGCTAAGGCTAAATTAACCTCTCAATAGAATTCTCGAGTGCCCTGAAAGAGTTTGAAGCTAAAATATTGAAATTCAGGTAGATTTCAGAGTAAGGAGACTGTGATACAGGCAAGCCTGTATGCTGTACTCTGGTTGAGCGTTGACCAGCCATCTAAGCAAATGTTTGCCATCCCTCTGGCTAAGATAAGGTCATTACAAAGACGTCCTGATTTCTGGGGCGCCCGGGTGGCTTAGTCTGTTAAGTGTCTGACTGCCACTCAGGTCACGATCTCACGGTCCATGAGTTCAAGCCCCACGTCAGGCTCTGTGCCGACAGCTCAGAGCTTGGATCCTGCTTTGGATTCTGTGCCTGTCTCTGCCCCTCCCCCATTCACACTCTGGTCTCTCTCAAAAATAAAAACATTAAACAAAAAAAAACCAAAGATGTCTTGAGTTGGGGGAAATATATCCAAAGAGCGGAAGGTGGTAAAGGTAAGGTTTTCTTGCTTATAGTTTCTTGAACTATAAATTCTAAAACATCACTATGGAGCAATGACTTGACGTTTCTTTGGTAGCCGCCTAAGGGAAGCACACTACCTGTGAGCACAAGAGACAGGAACCTGGAAACCTTTAGCGTCACTGGCTGATCCTGTTATGGAGGGGTTGCTGCTGAAGACAGCAAGAGCCAGGCATTCATTTGAAGAGCGAGTTATAAATCCTTAAGGCCATCTGTCAGTGTAACCTGATTACTTTTCGTACATACCAAACGTATTGATCCACACAGGAAACGGGAAAGCTGACCCTTTCAGGAGGAGGGGTCTGTGTGGCTCTCACTTGTCTTCAAAAATACATTAAACTTACACTACAGAAGTAACATCATTTACTGTTTATAAAAGCCCCGTCGCCATTTTGGTTTTTTGCCTTCAGAAAAGCCAAAAGGTAAGAGACTTTGATGGATGAGGAATAACTTCTAAGGTTGCTTTTGCTCATATCCTGACTTGAAAACCAATTGCCAAGGTTTTTGGTTTTTTCTTTTTGTTTTTTATTTTTTAATGGCATATCTCAAGACAGAGAGGGAGGAGAGGGAAAGGGGGAGATAATGATTGATTCTGAGAGACCAGAGGAGGTACACAGGTAAAAAGGGGTTTCATTTTGCATAAGCAAGTCTTCATGCAAAATGTGCAGTTCTGGCTTTAGGGTCTATATCTCCTGTGCCTTCCATGTTTGTTCATCTGATCTGAATTCAGAGCTCCCTGAGGGTGGGGACGTGTCCACTTCATCTCCCACCCTATTCTCAGCATCTACAATAAACTGGAAAGTAGGAACCAATCAAGAAATTTTTATTGAATACTTATTTCTGTAGGAACAATGAGGAGTAAATTCCCAAGCTGACTCTCAAAATGCAACTTGAATAATTTATAAGGCAAGGGAGAGGAGGAGAATAAAAGAGACGAGCACATCAAGCAAATAATTAAAAAATACGCCAAGTATGTCTTAAGGCAAAGCCTTAACTCGGGAATGAACACAGCCACCTGGCTTCTTTGTCCTGTCATCGAAGCAGCTGAACGTCTCTCGAGAAAAGACACAGCACTGAGAATGCTGGTGTCTGTGTGCATGGCTGCTCACCAACTGTAGCGTCCAAGCTTGGTGTTCCTCTGACCCCTTCTCAGCAACCGTCTTTCATGCCTTCCCGGCTCTTCTAGCCCTCAAAAGGTGCTAAGTCTTACATGTCTCAAGGGAAAGAGGAGCCTTAACTATTCTTGGCTCTTCTTCCCACGTTTTTCATCTGATGAAAGCCTCACCATTCTTTAGATCTCAGTGTAGTGTCACTTCCTTGGAGCGACTTTCCTGACGATGCACTTCAATCCCCTTCCCCCTGCACTGCTTTAGTTTTAGGCCTGTTTCATAAAAGCCTGAAGAAGCTTTCTCCTTCGTGGCATTATTCAACATGGAAATGAGGAAGCTTTGCGCTGTCTCCTCCGCCGGCCTAAGTGCCATGAACAGACCTATCCGGTTCGCAGCCGCAGCCCTAGTGTGCAGCACACACAGTAGGCATTTAATCATCCGAATGAACAAACAGTTGAAGGAACTAACAGATCGGAAGAGAAAAAGCATCCATGAAGGGGTGGATGTTGACCAGGCCTTCAGAGATAGGAAGGACCAGAAGAAACCCCTTTTCTCAGTATTTTCGAATGATGTTGAAATTCCATGGGGGACGTGAGGGGTTCCAAAAGTCTGCTTGTCAGGCTACCAGGCAGACGGACTTCCACGGTACTGGCTGCATCCTACTAATGATCATCTTGACCCTATCCAGGTCCTGGAGAGACCTACCGCACGCCAGTTTTGACTCAAAGGCTTGAAATTAAAAACACTGAAAACGCCTGAGCACATGCAACACGCCAGCCACTTTCTGCACGTTATGCTATTTAATCCTTATGGGCCTTTGGGGTCGGGCCACTGTATCTATTTATGGATGAGGAAACCGAAGTTCAAAGCTAAGTACCATGTCTAGGGTCATGCGGCTCTAGGTTTCCTGACTCAGTGTCCCTGGCACTTTCTACCCTAGCCTAGTGCCCAGCAGTGTGTTCTCACAGATGGGGCGGTGACCATCCCCATGGTGTTCATAATCCCCAGGTGACTGCCTGTCCGGGACACAAAAGCCTCACCCTCTTGGCAATCTGAACCTCTATCATGACTTGTCTTTAGCACCGGAGAGAAGAATGTTCCCTCTCTTCTGGTTTGCCCACTGCTCATTCCCAGCCACGCATTCATCATGTGTCCTCCTTCCAAGGGATAGAGAATACTTTATGGCCCTTGCCCGTGTCTTGTGAGGATTTGGTGTTAGCACGCAGGCCAGTTTACTGAGGCCAGGATTTCACAGTACTGCTCTGTTAAGCATTGTTTTGCACTGGTTTTATTTGGCTTCTTGGGCACGGTGATTCAGCCACCTTCTCGTGCATAATAGTACAAGACTTAACCAAGAGCAACTTCAGTGTCTTTGCTGTGAGGTTCAGAAATTTACCCTTTGACATAAACGTCTCTCAAATCCTCCATTCATGGCTGATGACATTTAGGTGCTCACATTCACTAGTTGGTTGGACTGTGGTCGGACAGCTAATTATAAATGCTCCAGTATCCATCACACGCTGATTAGCTTTTACCAAGCCCTCACCCGAACCGTGCTGCCTCATTGAGACAGCACATCAAAGGGTGCTTACCCTGGGAAAAGTAAACTCTCAAGATGGAAGAGATACAATTTAAGAGGAGATGGCAATTTGTCGCGTTCCAGGGGAATCCCACTTTGTAGCGTGGGTTTCACTGTAAGCTACAGCAAGGCTGGACAAAGCAGTCGGCTGTCTCTACCGCACCTTCTGATGTATTTCTACTTGTTCATTACCGTAAGCTCGGCTGACTTCAGAGTTCCTGTTTTCCATGGATGCCGGCGAGCATGTGGCTCAACGTGCCACCCAGCGCCTGCTACACCACGGTCATCTTCGTTCTCATCTTGACTAAGTTTTATTTTTATTTATTTTTTAAGTTTATTTATTTTGAGAGAGACAGCATGAGCAGCGGGGGGGGGGGGGGGGGTAGAGAGAGGGAGAGACAGAATCCCAAGCAGGCTCTGTGCCGTCAGTACAGAGCCAGACACGTGGCTCGAGCTCATGAAACTGTGAGATCATGACCCGAGACGAAACCAAGAGTCGGACGCTCAACCGACTGAGCTGCCCAGGCGCCCCTCTTCTCGACTGTATTTTAAAAACACCGTGCGTCCTTTGTATTATAAAACCAGCAGACAACAGACTTTTTATTGACTCCAAAATCTTCCAAAAACATGCGTGTGGGTCACTTGCTGCTGTTACCGGGAACTACTCGGGGCTGGGACTAGCTATGTTAGAGTAAGTCAGAACTTGTATTTGAAAGTGGAGGTTCTCGGGGCTCATCCTCAAGACTTTCTGCCAGGAACAGGCTATAGAAGATTCCCCAGCTCTGTGCAGAGAAGCGGCCGGGCAGTGGTTCTAGTAGGGCAGTGCTTCTCAAAGGTTGGTCCTGGTCCAGAAGCCTCAGGGTCATTTGGCAACTTGTTAAAAATGTAGAATTCTGGGTTTCCCTGAGGCTTATGAATCAGAAAGTCTGGGGTGGGGCCCTCAGTTTTTAACAAGTCCTCCAGGTGATGGTGATGCAGGCTGAAATTTGAGAAGACTGTTCAAGAACAGCACTTCAGTGTGTCTACAGATCACCTGGGGATCTTGTTAAGGTGCAGATTCTGAATTCTGCGTTTGTAACTGGCTGCCAGGTGAGGTCTCGGCTGCTGGCCAAGGACCATTATTTGGAGTCGTACTATAGCGTAGACGTTCATCTTCCTTCCAACAAGGATGGAAGGGCCATCCAGCCAGATCCCTAGTACTGAAGCTTGGACTTCGTCTCATTCAGAGTTATGTGAAAATGAGGTCACAGAGCCCCTGCATCTTAGGACTCTCTTCATTCCCATATAAGTACTAGCTCTTTACCAATCCAGGGTCCCATAAAATGGCAGTGAGTGGACACATCATCTGTTCTTTTCCACGTAATTAACCAAGCCCAAACCTCTCGTGCCTCAGTTTCTCCTGAAAAATGAGGCCATTTATAAAGTTTCTTTCCAGCTCTGAGACTCTATCATTTTATGAAAGTAGCCAGAAATTCCTCAGGTCTAAAATAAAAATTCAGGACTCTCCACCCAGAGGGACTTGCTGTCGACCCAGCAAGAACGTGAAATTCTCAGTGTGATCAATAGTTTCAACTCCCCAGAAAGCACAGTCTTAGTAATTCCCTGGAACACCTGACAAGGCTACAGCAGTTACAGGAATGTTAGGAGGAAGAGTCGCAGGCAGCCTTTTTAGTCCCGTGTCCAGTGCCAGGAATCCATCCCAACAGTGCCTGACCGGAGAGCCCAGCACCAGACACTGGCTGCAGGGATGACTTATGAGTCTCTGACTAGAGTCATCAACATCTAGTTGGCATAGTTACACATCGATAATTCCTATTTATAACAGCCTTTAAACAGAATGCAAAGACAAAACCAAAAATATGCAGATGGGCATACACAGGTATCGGAGAGAGAAAATGCTGCTGCTGGAAGCTTCTGAGGCTTTTTAAAGAGGCACATGCCCAAATTTAGGAAGATCTTACACAGAAAGCAAGTCTGAAAGGCATCTATCTAATTTCCGACCTCAGTACTTGATAAGCCTGAAGAGGTTCCAAATGTAATAGAACATTCTGGAGAAGTTCTCGGTCTCTGTTTTTAAAAATAGTTCTTTGGGTTGGTTTCATTAGTTGCTTGACGAATACCTCTGATGTTTCTTACTCTTTAACACTAAGGCACAAAGTGTATTTTACTCTTTGACACTCTGTAATTCATTAAAAAATAATTGCTAAATCCCTACTATACACTAAACACTGTTTCATCTTCTAATCCCCCCTTGAATATGAGACTAGACTGGTTTGAGGCAATTTAATTGCAAAACTCAATATGCAAGAGGAGAAAAGTGTTTTGAATTAAGGTCTTAATACAGAGCTATATTTTGATCAAAGATTAAGAAAACCCATTGTTGAATTCCAAGCATGTGAAATCAGAAAGAAACAAAAAGCCACAAGCCCTTTCCCTTCCACCATATTGCATTAGTCACAATAACTGCAGCTTGATTCTGTGTAGCCTGATGGCAGAGGCCCCATGGCATGGACACAGCTGCAGTGCCCTTGGACTGATGTTGTTTCAAGCTGAGAACTGTCCTCAATGTGTCTGGTGGATTCCAAAGACAGCCTTTGCATGTTCACAGGGTGCGAAGGACCACTTCCCCTGCACGCACTCAATCACAGTCAGGGTCGGCCAGCCCCTGGGGACAGGCCAGATTTCAAGGACCAGGGAAGGCACGTGGAGAGCCTCACCATGTCCCTACTAAGTGGGAGAATAGCTGCTTTCACTTTATGGTGAGAGGAAGCTTAACAAATATTCACGCAAGCGTTGGCATGTGCATTTAAAATCTTACGAAGGCATAAATTACTGGAACAGACCAAGTCAGCTGGTAAGGAACAGGGAGGGGAAGGAGAAGGATGAGAGGGGTGAGGCCAAAATGCAGGCACTGTGTGTCTGAGGTAGGCAAGGGGAAGAGATTTGGGGGCCTTTTTTTTTGTCATTTTACCGACAGCTGGTCTTAACCCATGGGTTACTTTGTGAATTTAAGAATGACGTATGTACGTACCTGTCTACATCGATACAATTTATTTTCCTCTCTTCCTTTGCCCAATCTAGGGAAGATAAAACCATACCGGCAGAGGTAGGGGAGCAGGTATAACAGAGTGACTACACCTTGGAGATTCTGTTCTTACAAGGTCTGACGTGACCAAACAGGGAACTCCACAACCGGAATGAGTCACCTCCTTCGGAAAAGGTCCACGCTCATTCCAGAGCCACTCGTATGCTAGGCAGCCAGAAGACTCTGGACTAGATATAAAAGGCAACATGGAGTGAACTATAGGATTCTGAGGACAGACACGGCAGGATAGAAGAGTACTGCACTTCTGAGTAAGAGAGTGTTTCCTCAGCTTGGAGGGAGGAGTATTTTGGCTGTGACCTTCCCGAATAACTACCCCCGATGTATTAAAGTGCACGGCTTCCAGGTCCCTCCATCCACTGGCCTCATCGCTTGGCACATGCCTTCCTTCCCAGGCCTTGGGAGAGCGCCAGCCATTGCACAGATGGCCTCCAGAACCCTCTCTCAAGTCCTGCTTCACAACACCCAGGGCACTTGCTATGCTGCCAATGCCCAGGCCCGACCCTCAGATATTCTGACATGATAGAGTTGGGGTGGGGCCCAAGAATCTGTATTTTTAAATGGTTTTTTTTTTTTTTTTAACGTTTATTTATTTTTGAGATAGAGAGAGACAGAGCATGAACGGGGGAGGGTCAGAGAGAGGGAGACACAGAATCCGAAACAGGCTCCAGGCTCTGAGCTGTCAGCACAGAGCCCGACGCGGGGCTCGAACTCACGGACCGCGAGATCGTGACCTGAGCCGAAGTCGGCCGCTTAACCGACTAAGCCACCCAGGCGCCCCATGAATCTGTATTTTTGGCACGTATCCTAAGTGATTCTGAAGTGAGGAGTTCACCGAAAACCCTTGGCTCAGAGTTTGCTACGAGCCCAGTAGGAATCCTAATGAGGTGGAAGTCACTCATCAATTTTTCAAAAGTTCAGAAGCCCTCAAAACTGACACAGCATTTGGCCAGGGAAATCACTGTGGGAAGAATTAGGGAAGGACGAGAGGAAATGTTTTTGTAAACATGGCTTCTATATGCTGTATCGTTTCTATCGGTTCATCCCGTGAAAGGAAAACTCGAATCCCGTATTGAGTCCCAGCGTACAAGAGGTAGTGAGACTCCAGGGAAATCCACAGGGGGATCTCCGCAGGGCACCTCCTCTCCTTACAATATCATGTAGCTAATGTGATTATAAGACCTAATGAACTGAAACTAATGCAATTTTGAAAATCTTCATAGCTAATGAAAATCACATCTTCTCCCTCCAGATTTCCCATTTTCTCTGTTTGTAAATCGTGAATAAAATGGAAGTTATGGGTTGAGGCTGTGTTTATGGAAAGTCTTAGTGTAATCTGGAGAGGGTTTTTTGTTGTTGTTGATTTATGTATTTTGAGAGAGAGAGAGAGCATGCACAAGTGAGAAAGGGGCAGAGAGAAGGGGAGAGAGGATCCCAAGCAGGCTCCATGCTGTCAGCACAGAGCCTGATGTGGGTTCACTCCCATGAACTGTGAGATCATGACCTGAGCCAAAATCAAGAGTCGGGCACTTAACTGACTGAGCCACCCCAATGCCTCAAATTTGGAGAGTTTTATATTTTGAGTGTCACAGTGGCTTCCGAGATGAGGGATCACATTTGGAATTCACATTATATGCCACAGTATTAAGAGATGTGTGGGAGAGACCCAGAATATGGTTCCTAACACTGACATTTTAGAGATAACCTTCTTCCCCTGCTGATGTCAAAGCACTCTGTACCTTAAATAGTCAGTGTAGTCCCTCTGCCCCAATTTCCATTTTCTCTGAAAAGCAGAGAACAAGGAGAGTCTTCAGATTGCACAGTAGGAGCTAATTATCGGGGTAAGGCTTTGACATCCCCCACCCTTCATTTCCTTATGCCATGTTTTCACCTCTTTGGGGGAAGAAACATTTCAAAGGCTTTAAACTGAGAGGTAGGGGAGTGGCCTAAGGTGGCAAGCTTCACAGGATGGGAGAGGCACGTGGTAGAAATGTGCTGTGGTAAAATCCAGAAAAAGGTGCCGGCCTTTTTGGGATACATCTTCTGTGTGTCCAAGTTACTCAATTTTAACTGTAGTAAGAAAAGAAATACAGATGTTTATGGAGTATAAGGCAAAACTATTAGTAACTCCAAAAATGGAACGTGGGAACTCAAATTTTGCACATGGAGTCAAGAATGTGAGTTCACTCTTCTCTGCCACTGAGAGTCTGAGTGGCTCTGCTTGTGCTGAGAGCACAGACTGGACCATGTGAGTGGTGCCTCCTAGAGGTGTGGGGGGTGCACTGCACAGCCACAGCAGCAGCTCTGTAAATGCATACTGTGGGAAATGTAATAGTGGGATCTGATCTCAAGAGGATCATTCCTTTATTTCTCATGCCTCTATGACAGAAAGACTTCAAGAAAAATATACTTACATAAGGAACAAGAAGGTGTGTTTTCAGGACAAAAAGAAAACTCATTAAAAAAATCAAAATAGTGACTGACACCTAGTTATTACTATTGGGGAAAGACGTTAGTATTTATCATTTCAATCCTATTGGATTAAATAATCTAGGCCAGGCTTCATTCCAGTTGTTTTTGTAAGCAATTATTTATAGTGGATATGAGATTTCTCAATACTAATTGTAAAACAATACATTGCTATGGCTGAAATTTAAGAGAAGAAGTTAACCTTTTTTTTACATAACTTTTCTTAGAATTTTCTTCAAACTCTTTGAAATCCGACTTCATTTTATTTCCTGATATACTGGAATATTATATCAGGAATAAGCAAATTTTAGGGACAACTGGTCCACTAGCATTCCCCTACGTCCTATATTTCATCTTCTTGAGAACATGATTAAAAACAATCTGAGACATTCCGAAACATTCACTAATCTATCACAAGTCTTTGATTCTGCAGCCAGGATCCATCTAAGACACCGTGATTTCAGTAAAGTCCTCACACTATAAATATTCTCCAAGACTGTTTCATAGTACTACCACCATAAAAATTGTAAAGGGTAGGGATAGGCTGAAAGATCAAATTCCAATCTTTCATATTTCCTAACAGAGTTGTGACCTGATGCCTTTTCCCATAACCTATTATTGGATATGGCTTTCAGGTGGACTGAAGGACAGTGTCCTACCCTGGTTAACTGGAATATGAACATCCTCCATATTGTCACTGACGTGGTCCTGTTGTCATGAATGAGGGCTGCATTAGGTAGCAGCTGAACCGATTGACTAATGTCTTAGAGAAGTGGCTATTATAAAACAGTAATATCAGAAACTGTCATGATTTGCTAATCTTCATCTTTTGGTAAAACTATTAATGACATTGTTCTATTGTGTACTACATAAAGCTTGGTGTGTTTGTGTGATAAACTCAGAGATTTTAGTGCCTGGAAAAGGTTTTTTATCCTGATAGCTTAGTTTGCCTTTTTAAATAACTCAACTATACATATGAAAAGTCATATTTCCTTTTCTCTTCCCTTCTCATATAGCTGGCTGGAAGCTCAAAGATGTAATTATCCTCAATTATCGCAATTACCGTAGTCTAGCTTTTTCTTTCCTCTCTCTACACCAGCCCCAAATGCAAGTTTTTTATTTCATACATTTGGAAGAGTCTTACATGAATGTCTTTATTATAACAACCTCACTATTTCTTAGAAGTAAATCTTTTTTTTTTTTTTAATTTTTTTTTTCAACGTTTATTTTATTTTTGGGACAGAGAGAGACAGAGCATGAACGGGGGAGAGGGAGAGAGAGAGGGAGACACAGAATCGGAAACAGGCTCCAGGCTCTGAGCCATCAGCCCAGAGCCCGACGCGGGGCTCGAACTCACGGACCGCGAGATCGTGACCTGGCTGAAGTCGGACGCTTAACCGACTGCGCCACCCAGGCGCCCCTCTTAGAAGTAAATCTTAATTTCTAAATATTGCATACATGAAGTTTTAAATTTAATTATCATGAACTATTTATAGATTTTTAAAAGTTTTCAATGTCCAGAATAGGTTTTAGAGGAAGAGACATTTTTTAAAAAGCAAAGGATAAAAGAAGGAAAAAGGAAGGAAGGAAGGAAAAGAAGACTTTCCCACTACGTTAATCTTTTGGATCGTAAGTTCTGATCTTTAAGGAAATGTTGAAAGAAGTATCCAAATGATATATGAGATACAAAGACTAAGATAATTAAAATCAAACCAACTTTATCCTAAAGGCTATACAGAATTATTAAATTCCTCTGAATTAGACTAGAGTTTTCAACCATGGCTATACATTAGAACCACTTGGGAAACTTTTTACAACATACCGATGCCCAGGCCTAACCCCAGAAATTGGCTTCAGTTGAGCAGGGATCGGGCCTGGACACTGACATTTGTAAATGTGTCCCCATAGCATGTGAATATATAGTTAGCGCTGAGAATCACTTAGCTAGACTCTTCATTCATGTTTCTAAACTCTTAACTAGGACCTGCTACTTCACGTTATTTCTTGTAGTACTGAATCATGGCATAGTCAGGATGTGACCGTGTCAAACAGATATAGCTCATTGTTCCTCTGCCCATACGAGTCCACACTGGTAACCACATAAACCAAGTTTTCTGCACATGTATATCCTCAGAGCTTGGGCCAAAAGACAGCATGTATAGAGTCTATTCCAGAAGGTGGCATCTGAGCTTGCAAAATAGAGACCCAGACTCAGAAGATGTGGGCACTGAGTCATGTTGTCTGATTGTCCGCTGTAATGTCTACCTATTTTTCTCTGCGTCCCTCAAACACTAATCTAAAAGTTGTATGGCTAAACATAATTGGGTAAATTAAAATAGAATTATTTTACAGTATATTCAAATATGAAAATTTCACCAGGAAATACAAAAAAGTTCTCCCGGTCCGTTATTCTCACATACCACTGGTTTTAGATTACATGTCAAAGTTGACCTAAAACATACATTCATTATCCTCCACTTGCAAAATGATCTATAATTCTTAGAGGAAGCGCGTCCTGGCAATCAATGCATTATTAAAACAATACCTTTCTTTATGCTTTAGGCTACTTTAGCTCTTCTCTTGATCTCCATTGTTTAAGTGGACACAATACACTTTGTTCACCTCAGTTTGACAAACATTTATTGAAAGACTACCATGGCTTTTTCTTTCTAGCTCTTGAACATAAAGAGTTTGTCCTTACCCTGGATCTTTTATAACTAGCTGTTTACCTCCTGGAATGATCATCCTTCAGGTCATAACAGAGCTGCTTCCTCTCCATTTTCTTCTATCCTGTTCAAGCATCACGTTCTCAGAGAAGTCCACTCTGAGCAGTCATTCTAAAGCTCTCCCTGCCCATCCCTACCTCAGCCTTATCCCATGATCTTCTCTTCCTTTCCCTATATGAAAGCATCTTATATACTGGCCTTTGTATTTATGGTTGCATGATTCCCTTTAGAATATAGCCTCCATGAGCACAGGCACTCTTTGCCCATGCAGCTATAACTCCAAAACCAGCAAGAGTGGCAGTCACTCAGCAAATATTGAGAGAGTGAATGAATGCATACCTTTGCAGTCTGACCAAGAGTGTTCTGAATACAGTCTTATATTCTTTAAGGTTGAAACTACTGATGTTAATAGATCATAAATGAGTATGTACAGTTGCAATTTTAACATGCAGTTCCCCAAACAATATGCACGTACTGGGATTTTAATCAGACCCACAAAGCCAGCCACTTTTGCAGAGAAGGTGATACGCACCCTGTGCCTTGCTGGCTCTAAGCTTCTGCCAGAGAGCTTCTCTGTTTGCACATCTTGCAATGTTGGCTGTTTCTTTCAATTCCCAACAGAAAGCAGCTAGACGTTAATGTTTGAAACTGCACTTCCAATCTTCTGTTGGGGTTTCTTTAGACCACTTTATTGGGGGTAACACCGTGCTTATTTGGCATAGGATCCTCAGCGTACCAAGGAAAAGTTTTTGGATCCCTTGTTATTGGTCATTCCCATACACATCTGGCTTGGGACAGGAATTACATTGCAAAAAGCATCCACTTCATGTTGGTGGATTTATTACAGCCTGGGATCTTTTGTCAGTAATCTTACCCTTCCATCATTACCACATGATACTAATAGATCTGGCCAGGAAGTCAGCTGTAATATCTTCAGGACAAATCCTACTGACATATGGAATCGACAGTTGGACACTACCTCTATTTTGAGGCGCTTCTGTTGGGTCTAGATTAGCACTTTAAGCCATATTGATAACACACTCTGCCAGCTTTCCAAATATGTGCTATGCTTGCGTGTCAGCTCCATTCAGAATCTTCAATATTTCAGTTATCCATTCAGTAGAGAAAAGTACATTGGATATCACTATCAAAGTCAGCTACGTTTGTATCTTGTGAAACATGCAGTTTCGTGCCCTTGCCCAGAAAAGGCACCTGATAAATACTAGTTCCTCCTTCTGCTTTCCTCGCTATTTATATAAGAAGAATATGCATCTTAAAAAAATTCAATGTATATAAAGTACTTAAATCTATAGCTTGTATCTGATTATTTCTCTTTTTTAAAAATGTTTATTTATTCTGAGAGAGAGAGAGCACAAGCAGGGGAGGGGCAGAGAGAGGGAGACACGGAATCTGAAACAGGCTCCAGGCTCTGAGTTTTCAGCACAGAGCCCAAAACAGGGCTCAAACTCACGAACCGTGAGATCATGACCTGAGCCAAAGTCAGACGCTTAATGGACTGAGCTACCAAGGTGACACTGATTATTTCTCTTTTTAAATAGAGTTAAATTCAAATGGCAAACTGTAATCATTATCAATATCAGAATTAGCTGATTCAAATGAAGAAAGTTTGCTCACACTATAAAGTTCTAAGAGATGGTGTTATCTTGCTTTAACCACATCCAATACATATAAATTTCTATTTATGAAAGAGTGAAATGAAATGAAATGACATGGATGTTTTTATAAAAAAAATATTATTTTAAATCATGACCAACTCAAATTTGTTTAAAACATAATTCAATTTCAAATAGACTTTCATGGAAACTTACAGGAACCTATGTAATGCATACAGTAGGCCATAAATAGTCACAAAGCCAACACATAACTAACCATTATTTCTCAGCAATGATCATCCAAGCCTGTTCAAACTACAGGGTTGGGCTGATAGGAAACTTTGTAGTAAGTGAGTCAGGATGATTACACCTGAACCCAATGATTAATCTTAACGTCATGAGTGGAGGCACAATCAGACATGGGGTTCTATTGTGTGAGAGGAGGCACTAACTATGAAGTCTTCTTGCCAAAAATGTGAACCTGAACTGATTAACCCTCTAGATATAACCACCAGGATTTTACTCATTTTTGTTGTTGTTGTTGTTGTTGTTGTTTTACTTCCATCACTGAAATGATCAAATTACAATCAAGGATTTTGTCTCCCCAGGTCAGTTAACTCACACTCACAAGATTGTGAGGTTTCTGATTAAGTTTATGTATGTGTCTTTCTATGAACAAGAAAGAACAAATTTTATATATGCCACTTGTATAACTATCCATAATGACTGTTATCAATGTGTCAACTAAAATGCCATGGACTTGTAAGGAAATGAAAATGACAAACTGTGGCATTAACCATACACTGAGAAGACACTCCTAGGGCCTTTCTTGCTCCTTTCCATGGTTGTATAATTTTGTGATTCTTCTCTGAGGTTCAGTCTTAGCCCCTTTTCCTTATTTCCATCATATTTACTTCCTGGAGTCTTACGCAACAAAATATGTGTTATGTAAGTCCGACTTGGCACTTTTTATGGCAGACCATAGAAAAAAGGCAATAACCACAACATTATTAATAACACAGGAGATGTACATGGGTTCAGGGGGTCTGAAAGACACAGGTTAAATCCTGCTCCACTGGTAAATCACCCCATGATCACCCCATGATCCAGGTGGAGTCTCTCAGTCTGAGTCCTTTACTCATCTACGAAGACCCAAGAGTCCTCACCTTCCCTCACCCCACAGGGCAGTTTTTTTTTAACTCTAACTTCAGAAAACCACAGCACACAGGGCATGGTGGTTAACACTCAGCTTGAAGTTCAGGGCAGCCATTATTATCACCTTATTTTTGTGTAATAACTCCAGAGTTTATCAAACATTTTCACAGACATTTTACTTTTTGACTAGCTCAACAATCTTATGAGAAACCTTTAAGGCAGCGTTCTCCTTCTTTTAAATCATTATTGGTGTTTTACAACAAGGAAACAATAGACCAGAGGGAGTAAGAGGCTGGCCGAGACCCCACCTAACCCAGGAAAACAGCAGTGCCATCCCTGTCTTCCACTCTAAATCTGATGTTCTTTCCTCATGGTATTGAAAATGCAGTATTTAATACATGGTATTTAAAAAATGTGGTTTCATACAAAATGACGTTCTCATCAACAAGCCAGGAACGCAAAGAGCACACAGCTGTCCCAGCCACCAACTCCAATGCCACAGCGGCCTGGCAGGTACTGCAAACACAGGGGCAGGCCAGATGGGAATTCACCACGCTGAAGTATTTTCTCTTTTGCAAAGACACGTAATGTTTCCCATTTTTCTTTAAAGAAATGTTTATTTCTTTTACACAACTTGTTCATTCTATCTTCTGCTTTTTTGCTTAACTCGAACTTAATAAAACCACGGCACACGGGACATGGTGGTTAACACTCAACTTGAAGTTGGGGAATAACAGCGTAGGGTGGAGCAAACCATGACTCCACACCCTCCCACTTTGGGTGCTGGTTGCCGTTTTTAAAAGGCATGACATCCTCTCGAAGGGACAAAATTCTATGGTCTTAAAAGGTAGAATGGTGGTGTATTACTCAGTGTCAGCCTGTGAGAACTTGCATTAATACTGGAGATGTAGAAGACAGAACCAGTATTTATGTCTTACTAATCATCTAAAATCTAAATAAGACCAATTATGCCTCCTAAATCTGTTGATGGCTTTCATTTGAATAGGGTTTCCGACAGCTTTCAAAGTGTGTGTTTTAGGTAAAATGTTTAATATACTGTAAATTCTTTATAGTAACAATACCAAAAAACCTCAGGATCTCCAGGGATCTCTGAGACTGAGCATAGCACATTTGCATTTAACTTTTATTTATAAAAAATCGTTGCAGTAATTTAAGATATTTGCAGGGTAAACTTCTCTGAATTGGGTTCAGAAGCCTGTATACAACTTCTGGTTTGCCAAAGTTAAAAAATATGGAATTCCCCTTAAAGATATTAGGTATAAACAGAGCCATCAAGTTGAGAATAGCAAGCCCCAGATGGTCTATTAGTATCAACAAAAACCACTGTCCTTGCCAACATGAATTTCATAAAGCAGAAATCACTCTCAGGCATGCACAAACAGACAGATCACGTCCATGAATACTTATTACCATATGCTCGGTACCAGGTAAGGTACTTTATTACACGGTCCGTAAAACATTACTTTAAACACAAACACCAAGTGTTCAAATGAACTGTTTACTCTTACGGCAAAGGCACTGCACTCCCGTGTCTTAGGGTGAGACAGGGTGGTGATTACAGCTGGGACCGGCAGGCTTTGAAAGCAAAAGCAAGGCCATCAGCAAACGTGTTTGTGCTGGGCTGTCTTGAATGTTTTAACTTCTATTCTCTTTTTCTTTCTGATCATCTAAATTTCCGGGAGGCAATGTTTGTGTTGTTAATAACCAAATGACTGTAAATATGATGGAGCGGCCATGTAAACCTAAGTGTCTTTGTACAATCATTGCTGGTGAAATAAGGAACAGAGGCTTCTAGGGTTTCAGTAGCTCTTCACGCCCATCACTCAGAGAGGAAGAAAGTGAGACAGGTAAGGATGAGGATCATCGGTCTCAATCACTCCGCCTCAAGAATCTTCTAAAATCATAAAAGGAACTACAGTACAGTGGGAGCTCGGCACCTGGAAATCAGTGTTATCAGGTGGACATGGCCTTTTGAGCGTCTTGGGGCTTCTGGAGGTGGACGGCTGGCTAATAGAGGCTGGATTTGGGATGCAGAGCCCAATGATCATCTGAGATCCTTTAAGGAGCTTAGAAGCACCACAGATGTAAAAAGCAGACACCATCCTCAATCAACATTTGCCATTTTTCTATACTACACGTTCTTGAATCACCTCTGATGTCCTATTTATTTCAAAGAACATAGATTTTTTTTTTTTGACCCAGTTCACATCACTGATTAGAGAGAGTCTAGCTGTCAGATAAATAAATCTCCATTGAATCCAATTTATGGGATCCAAGAGCAGTTTTTGGATCAATCTGGAACTATATGGGGCTACGCTGGTTTTGTGAAAATACTTATAATGCAACAGTGAAAGAAATCAATAAAGATTTATTAAGGTTTTCATTCTTTGCATAGGTTTAAAAATGGGTTCTAACCCATTAAAAGGGCCTTTAATATTTTTGGAATTGAAATACTATACTTTACTATCTCTATTTTTTTTTTCTTCTCATTAAGTATATCTTTCTTCTGGGCAGCTGTGAAGATGCCTGGCCCCACTGCTAGGTTTTGTCAGACTCATCAGGTGACAATTCCTGAATACTGTGCCAAGATACACACGCACTCATAGGCAGTGAGCTTTTCTCTACTTATATTACTTTTCTGCAACAGGGAAAGAAAGCATAACATTTATGTAACCTTTGTGAATACCATTTGGTGGTTCATCTGATGCTCTTTAAAATAGGTAATTAAAAGAATCTTGCTGAAACTCTGGTTTCTAATATATGTAAGAAAAAGTTAATGGCTTCTACTTACTGAACATCCACTATCTGCCAGACACTTTTTAACTTGGAGCCTCATCTAGAAAAATCAAGTTACAGTTAACTTATTCTTCACAGGACTGTTACAAACCATAGGCAGGTGGAGAAGGTTGTGTAAGTGGTTACAATTCTTCTCTTCCCTGCATCCTCACCCCTAGCAATATGACTTTGTAGCCCCTTACAGTAAACAATGCTGCCCATTTCTCTACTCTTAATTCTCACCTAGCCTTGCAACTCACTTTGTCTAATGAAACGCAGTGGAAGCAACAGTGTGTCAATTGTGAACCTCGCCCATAAGCTATGCGGGTTTCTGGTCTCATTCTTGGAAGCCTGGGGATCCTCTGTGTGACCCTCTGTATGAATAAGCCCAGACTAGCCTACTGAATGAGAGGCAGGTGCCCAGGTATATCCTCACTATACCCCCAGCTAGGTGCAGACACCTAGCTGACTGTAAGATGACTACAGACACATACGTGAGCCCAACTGAAACCAGCTGCCACGCTGGGCCAGCCCACACTATAAACCTACAGAGTAAGGAGTCCAGTAAATGGCTGTTGTTTTAAGCCATTAAGCTGTGGGGTGGTTGTTATGCAGCAAAAATGAACTGACACAAAAGACATTACTCTCTTCACTGTACTAAAGAGAGCTACAGAAGGTAGTAACTTGTTTAAGGTCACTCAGATGATAAGTTATAAAGCTATCAGATTATTACATCTGTCTTATGGGCCCACCCAATTTGATGTAAATGATGTAAATGCAAATGAAAAAGTACATGCTGAGTGCCTTCTAAATGCTCTGTGTTGGGCTAGCCATATTTCCTATATTCAGGAAATTTTACAATCTCCATTTTGTTTTTCACTAAGGAAACCGCAACTTGACAGTTTCACTCATGCTATTGTTTTCATCTCGCACTGTTTGTTTTCCAGGTTTGAACCTGCTCAAGTCATCTCTCAGAAATCTCCCTTCACGTCCCAAGACAGAATTAGAATTTCCATCTGTGGTTGATTGCAAAAATAATCACAATTACTCTACTCTTTCCTTTATCCTCACCCTTTGTAATAGAACTTTTCAGGACTATCCATCAAGAGATAGAGTCTATTTCCCTAGCCCTTGGACCTAGACCCGACTTGTGACTTGCTTGGCCAAGAAATGTGGCAGAAGTGATCGTGTGCCAGTTCTGAGATGAGGCCTCTGAGATGAGGTGCCTCATAACCCTGCATTCATTCTCTAGGTAACCCTAACTCCCTCGAGTGATGAAGACTAGGCTAGCCCTGTTGAAGGATGAGACAGAACGCTGAAGGATGAGAGATAACATGGACCAGAGTTCTGTCAACCAGGTTATCCCAGCCCACACCCCAGACACGTGAGAGCCCAGCTAAGATTAGTAAAGCCAAACCATAGCTGAACATTGTTGTGTGTGGGAGCCTGGTGGGGACCAGAGGAATTGCCCAACTAAGTCCAGCCTTCATTGCCAATTACAGAACTGATGGTCATACTGAGTCACTAAGCTTGTTATGAAGCAAATGATAGCACAAACAGATCCTTCGTACTTTAGAACTTAAAGTACCTTTAAAGCTTGTTTTTGGAACAGCACATATATTCAATAAATGTTTACTGAATGAATGAATAAGTGATCAAATATCCAATTACACTGAGATAAGATTTCTCTGACAAAACAAAACCCTGGCTTTTTACTTTTATTCTGAAGTGACTAACTTTTTCTTTCCTGGCTGGGAGGCAGAATGATGTATATAGTACAGGGACTGAAACGTACCGGATGTGCTAAGTGTTAGCTCTCACTGATCTTGTATGGGAACTAAAAAACCACGTGAAACAAAAGCCACAGCAAACACTGTAGCACTAAGGCATGCAATTTCAAAATCAGGGCAAACTCTCCTGGTATTTGTGAGGTGGAGATTTAGGGCAAGGGACATGCTTTTGTTCCTTACTACTGGCAGACTTCTTTCTCTTTGGAAGTAGACAGCAGTCCCCTCTTATCCATGGTTTGGCTTTCGCGGTTTCAGTTATTCACAGCCATCTGTGGTCCGGAAGCAGATGACCCTCTGATACGTTGTCACAAGGTCAGCAGTAGCCAAACGCTACGTCACGATGCCTCAGTCATTCCCCTCACTGCATCTTATCCAGAGGCCTTTTAGCATCTCTCATCATCATCACCAGAAGGGTGAATATAGTACGACAGGGTATTGTGAGAGAGAGAGCACATTCACATAACCTTAATTATAATGTGGTTATAACTGTTCTATGTATTATTAGTTATTGTTGCTAATCTCTTACTGTGCCTAATTTGTAAATTAAACCTTACTGTAGGTATGTATGTTTAGGAAAAACATAGTATATCTAGGGTTCAGTACTACATGTGGTTTTAGATATGGAGGGTCTTGGAACGTGTCCCCTGCGGACAAGGAGGGGGACTACGGTTCACTCTTTAAGTGACTAACAGCTGCTCAAGTCACCCAATTTCGAAGGGCTGGGGAGTTCTGCTGGACGGAGACCATCACAAGGCCTGAAGGCCAGGAGTCTCAATTTTTGCTGCATATTGGAAGCACCTGGGAAGTTTTAAAACAATGCCTCCAGAGATTGGTTTAATTAGTTTGGGGTACAAACTGCACACGGGCATTTTTAAAAGCCCCCTGAGTGATTTTATTGAGCAGTCAAGGTTGAGAACCACTTCCATCAGTCAAGTGGTTATTATTCGATTTAACTTTCAAGGCAGACCTAAGTAACCTTTCTTGTTTTTATATGCCTCTACTCAAAATACAGCACTGAAATACTAGAGCTAGGAACTAATTTCTTATGGACAATGGCTGACTCAAAAGGAATTAAGAAATAATTATCAGATGAGTAACTTCTTAATGATTAACTCAACAAGCGTAATATGGATACTTGGCAGGATCTTAAGTGTGTTTAGAGGCCTTAAGCATAATTAGGTACTCAAAATTTTATTATCATAAACTAGAATACCACAAATAAGCTATCAATTATATTAAATAATAAATTCAAACTAAATTACATTTAAGTGTATGATCCAAAGGCACATTAACTGAAAAAATTTGGTTTGAGATGTACCTTATATTTACTTATATGTACTTCATCACAAATTAAGGTATAGTTTAATATTTTAATAGGATTTTTAGTTCAGATTTGATGCGGGTATTTCAAGAAACTGTGGTCTTGTCTTCTTTTAATGCATAAGTGACTCTCACGTGGCAACAGTATTATTTTCAGGGACTATTTCTTTTTTGGCAGAGTTCAAAAATGCTGAGAAAATGATGGATAATCTCATGCTATAAACTATCATAAAGTATGCAAGTTGGCTTAGTGCCACAATTTTATCCTCAATAAATTCCATAGCTACGATCACAAACAGACCTGTAGCACACAGGATCAGAAGTTTGTACGCCACAGATTCCCCGAGAGAAAAATCTGATTTGGTCCTCTGACTTCCTAGAAATGGAAAATGAGGTCCAGAGAGGTTAAACAAGTCAAGTAGAGCCGCTAACCAAACGGCTGGGAATCCAGCCCGGGGAGCCTGAGCCTGCACCCTCTCAGCCCTCTGGAGATGGGCACGAGAAAGAAAAGCAACACATGTGCGAGCCTGACACAAATGGCAGCTGGCTGGATCTGGCCCCAGATGTTGCCAACCCCTGCTACAGACAGCTATGTTCAAAGAGGACCTCGGCAAAAACAGAACCAGTTATCACTCCATACTCTATTCTTGTCACAAAACAGACTGCAGTCAACTCTACCATTTAATACATTAGCTATAGTTATTGTAATTTTTCTAGTTTACTATTAACTTTGTACGTTAACATGGTACATTTGTACCATTAATGAGCCAACATTGGTACATTAGTATTAAGTAACGTCCATACATCATTCAGATTTCCTTCGTTTTCAGCACTGTCCTTTTTTTGTTTTAAGATCCCATCCAGGGTACCACATTAGATTTAGCGTGCTCTATTTTTTTTATTAGTTCAACACTGTGTGTGTGTGTGTGTGTGTGTGTGTGTGTGTGCAAGAGAGAATGAGGGAGAGAATATGAATATCTCTCTTCTGTTCAGGCAAGTAAGAGCAGAGAATTACTACTCTCATATTGTCTAAGGTAAAAGGAAAGGGCATATTTTAATAAAGTAATCTGGAGTTTTAATTATGAGAAAAACACTGTGGAGACATTTAGATTAAAAGGAACTTGACATTTGGAGAGACCCAGAAACATGGTGTCTGATTTCAGCATGGGTTAACAAAATCGAAAAAGCAAGGAATGGGGCAGAGTAGTGTGAGAATTTAACGCAATAAAAGGCAGTTCACATAGAACTAGAGTAATGCAGAAGAAAGAAGTAATATTGTGCAATTTGTCATTTTCTTTAGGGGAGTTTGCATTTTTAAAATCCACAGAAATGCAGTTACAGTTTCCTTGCCAATATTTGTATAAAACATTTTCCAAACAAGACTGATTCATCTTACTCTGAAATGAATTGTTAGATCACAACAGAGAATGTTAAAGAGTTTGCATCCCTTATAGAAATGCCAAACATTTTACTCTGCCTGATGCTGTACTATAAATAGGGAAATTCAAATGCTAAAAATGTTCTCCGAGTTGCCAAACATAGTTCTTCAGCATCTACTTCCTAGTACAAATGACTCATTCTTCCAAAGTTTGAAAATGAAAGCTAGTTACAACTCACAGAGAAATATTGTAGCTTACATCAATTAATTAAATGTAAAAGAGATTTCATTTATATGTATTTCTTTTTCCTTAGGTCCAATCCATTGAAATGCTTTTTCAGACTTTTACTGAAGCTTTATTAAAGAGTAGCTATTTCGATGAAGGTGGGTTTTTAAATGAACAATTAGAATAGTCAAGCAACATTAAGACTGTTGGAAAATAATGATGCTGATTGAAATCATTTTGAAATGCATTAGCTGCATTTGAATGTAATAAATGTAAAATTTATTTACTGTACTAAAAATAAGTTAATAGTGAAGTTGGAACATGAAAACTAATAAACTCACCTAACAAGACAGTACAAATAATACTCCAGTGACCAAGAACACAAGGAAATGAAACTCTGAGAAATTTAACGTGATTAAGAAAATGAAGACTTCTTAGGAAGAAGTCAGCTTTTGTTGTAAAAAGAACGATAAATAGTGGAAATGCCATTGATTTATGGTTGGTATTTCCAATAGTGGAAATGCCATTGATTTATGGTGTATCTTACAATAAGTAAAGAGAACATAATCAGCACGGGGCAGGGGAGGTTGGAACTCCCTGAAAGAGGTAATCGCTGACTTTCCCTGAGAGCTGGAACAGCAGATGTTCCTGTCATGTAGGGCGGGGGGCATGAGGCAGGCAGGGCAAGAGTGGTTTCATAACATTTTCTTCTAATCAACTGACTCTACCGGTGGCCTTTAATCTTCTTTCTGCAAATCACCATACCTCATATTATCTCATTACCAACCATTTACTCCAGAACAGCAAGATTCTCTTTAAACTGCACACAAATAATTATTGCAACGTCTTGTCCAGGCTGCACTAAAGTCTTCACCTGTTTTGACTTGCATAGTTCTATTTTTGCAAGCCTCCATCAGATATGTTTTGGTTAAAAATTTTATGGTATACAAGACAGAGATGACTTAAGTACAATTATTTTATTTTAGATGGGTTATTATGAAAGTTTGTATTATTATGCTCATTTACATACAAACCTTAATAATTCTGAGTGTTTCCTATTTAACAAGTGATGTGCTATTCAATGAGCTCTAAGTTCCTTTTATAATAAAATACATGACTTTCAGACAAATTTTTGAAAAGGCATATTGGTGTATATCACATATATAAATATTTTCACATGTAAGTTTCAAATATATAGGTTCCAAATTATATTTAATATGTTACAGTACCAAAACAGACAATAATTGCTTTCATTAGCTAATGTTTGAGTATTCAACATTTTGGACAAACATAATCGACCTATGATAATTTTTGTGTTTACTGTTAAAATAATGAGACAAGATAAAAAGGTTGAGGCTGCTGTTTGTAAGCATTTCTCTGCAACAAACATATATTTTGTCTGATCTGACCGTGTTGTTAGCTTGCCAACAGGAGCTTGAGGACATATATATTAACGGTATGGATGATACTTAATTCTAATAAATGAAAAGCCAGATTATATGATTGTCACTACTACTTTTTCTTTTTTTAACATTGAATTTTATACCATATTCCTTTTTTTTGGGGGGGGATAGAAAGAGAGAGGGAGATCAGGGGAAGGGCAGAGGGGGAGAGAGGGGGAAAAAAGAAGAGAGAGAGGGAGAGAGAATCTCAGTCAGCCTCCTCACCCAGCACAGAGCCCAGCACAGGGCTCGATCTCACAACTGTGACATCATGACCTGAGCCAAAATCAAGAGTTGGGTGCCCAACCAAATGAGCCAACCAGGCAGCCCTACCATACATATTCTAATAAACTAATATAAAACTTACCAAATATATTAAGATATTTAAGATTCACAAAAAGTATGATATAACAAATACTCATATAACCACTACCCAATTTAAAACATAAAACATTATCGATACTATGATAAGTATATAAGAATTTTGACCAGATATTTGAAGTTTATAATATAACATTGATACTTCTTATGCCTATTGTCTCACTAATCAGCTATCTGGTGTGTGTGTGTGTGTGTGTGTGTGTGTGTGTGTGTGTGTGTGTATATATATATACATATATGTATATATATACATATATATACATATATGTATATATATACATATATATACATATATGTATATATATACACACACACACATATATATACATATATATACATATATACATACATATATACATATATACATAGACATATATAAATAAACAATACATGACTGTATTAATTAAAACTGCATTGGAAACTTGCAGCATTTGAGTGAGCATATTTGTTCATCTGACTGTCATCAGTGGCTTTCTATGCTCTTAGAGGTCCTCCAACAGTTTTGTTTTCTTTAAAAATATTTACATAATCATGCCATTTACTAATACTTTAAAAAGAGGCCTTGGACTTGAACCTTTACCACCCTAACAGTGTAAAATCCCTGGGACACTTTTGAATCCCAAAGATCTTCTGAAGAGGCTGTAGGGAAACCCTGATCCAGGCTACGACAAAGGGTAAGAAGTTGGACATGAGTGGGGGACAAGGGGATGAGCGTCCTCAAAACTGAATGGATGTAATGACAGCGTACAAGGGAGGCCACACAAATGGGCTCTGCTGTATACACCGTGCACCCCAGCACAGCAATCCAGACCTTGGCCTCCCGCCACACAGCCCTCCAGGTTCTAGAGAATACTCCAGAGTCCAGAGAAATGAGACCCAGACACCTTCACATACAGCAAAGCAGAGCTGGTCTACAATGTGTAATGATTTAATAAATGAGGACGATGTATCCACAGCTACCTATGAAGCACATTTATAGACGGCCCAAATCTCTTTGGGACCAGCCTGTCACAGAGCCAAAATTTCTATCTAAAAGAGTAAAAGGCCACAAAATATAAACATCATGAGAAAAATTTGGTCTCAGAACTAGGAACAGTTGTTTCTGCAGGAAAAAATGTGTTTTTAGCCTAGGACCCTATTAATCACAAGGCTATGATTCTAGTTTTCTCTTCAGACTGTTCATCAGAAAGCAGTGAACAAAACTTGGTTCTTTCATATTAACCATGAAAGATTTCACAGAATTCATTCTGCATAGTAACCTCCCTCCTTCCTCTGTGTTTCCTACATTACATTCCCTGTGCCTCATTTTACCTTCACCTGTTTTTAATCCACTCTGTCTTAATGTGTTATATATTGTGCCTTATTCTTACAAACCCTTCTGGAGCAAGCTAGGATATAAACAAACAGTTGCCAGCTTTTCATAAAGATGAAAAGAGCTTAGAGATAATCCAGCTCTATCCTCCATATTTTACGGATGAGAAATCTGAAGTTCTAAGGTTGCAATGATTATTGGTTTAAAGACGAGCTGGAATTTAGGGATCCCAAATGTAGCTGACTGATCTTTCCTCAATACCTGATTACCTTCTAGGACCCATCTGTTGTCTCTCCTTTTCTTTTCTTTTTTCTTTTCTCCTTTTCTTAAGGCAGCACTGCCCAAGGGGTGCTGGTAGACATTTCTCCCCATAGGCGGGAATAAAAAATTGAGGAAATTCTGCATTCTGCATCTTGCTCCGGGGAGTCCCAAGAAAATTCTGAGAAACCTGCAGTAAATACATCGATTTAATTTCGTTTAACCCACGTCTCTCAAACATCTGATCGTAAATAAAACGTTTTTCCTTTTCTCTTTCAGGAGCAGCAGTAGGGAGCTGAACCTATTAACATCTCTCTTTGGGAAGTGCTGGGTTAAGTAAGACAAGACCGACCTCCCAAAGCCAGCTGTCTAAATCCTCACGGCGGGTGAGAGGAGAGTGGTCAAACATCCAACTGACTGACATATCAGCTTGAATAGCGGCGTCTCTCAATGTTGGCAAGTTCAACACTGCTGGCCTCACGGCTGGAGCACATCCCACCCAGTGAAAGAGGTGCGGAGGCAGAGGGACAGTGGCCGCCCTTGGCCTTCCTCCTACTGTTGCTGGGGGGACCCTATGCAGGCGTGCTGCGGAGTCCAGCTCACCCTGACGGCCGTGGAATGTAGTGGCTGGAATCCCGGGTTTACCACACAGCATTAACCTGTACCCACTCTGAATTCTAGAAGGACAGAAATCAAAAATGCTTCTCCTGGGGCGCCTGGGTGGCTCAGTCGGTTGAGCGTCCGACTTCGGCTCAGGTCATGATCTCGCGGTTCGTGGGTTCAAGCCCCGCATCGGGCTCCGTGCTGACAGCTCGGAGCGTGGAGCCTGCTTCTGATTCTGTGTCTCCCTCTCTCTCTCCTCCTCCCCTCCTTGTACTCTGTCTCTCTCTTTCTCAAAAATAAAAATAAACATAAAAAAAACATTTTTTTAAAATGCTTCTTCCACCGATGTAAATAAACGCCAAGAGACAAGGGGTGCACAGTTTGAAAACCAACAATGTAACACATCACGTGCACTTCCATGGGGATGGCATGTGTGTTTACAGATCCCCAAGGGACATGGCTTCGAAGCAAGCTCTGTCGTTGGTACACGTACAGGAGGTACCTGTGATTGGGCGCATGGAGCCCTAACACACTCTGGCACAGACAGCCCCAGTGCACATGCCATCTTCCCTTACCACCTGCGGAACCATGGATAAGTCACCCACACTCTGTGCGCTTCAGTTTCGTCTTCAGTAAAACGGGAATAATATTAACGGTAGCAGGAGTGGGAGAGTCAAGTGGATTAAATGAATTAGTATCTGCAAAGTGCTTAGACCACTGCCTGTCTCACAGGAAGAGCAGTTTAAGTGTTTGTTAAATAAAATAGTTAAGCATTTACTCCAATTTCCCTCTATTGGTATAGGTTTCCTTTTGCAACAGACAAAGATGAGCTGTAACTGGTGAAACAAGACCCTTGCAACTCCTCGTTTTAAGACAGGGATAGACCTTGTCTCCTAGTTACAAGCCTATGAATGAAGCCAGACCAGGCGATTCTGCCTCTAGAGGTGCACACACTGACTTAGCTGCCTGGGAGCTCCCACTGCTTTCCGGCAGGCCGTGGCCGCATGCTCTGGAGAGCCAGTTGTCACTGGTGCATGCTAATGATCAGGCCTCCAGTGCAGCGGTTACCGGGGATTCCAGCAGAATAGGAACAAGAAGGCAGGATGGGAGCCGGGGCCACCAAGGCACAGAAGCGCTAGCAATTCCTGCAAACTGTCTTCTGAGGCCCGCGGGTCGTCTGCCCCAGGCAGCGTCTCCAAGGAGCCGTTGCGGGGACAGGAGGGACTGGCTGCACCTTGGCCTTACCTCCCTGGGTAGCCCTTCACTGGGTTGTTAAAAATAATAAAATAAAAACGACTTTAAGAACGGACAATATAAACGTACCCATATACTGAAGCAATAAACAGAAACAGTCCTGGTTAATTTTTCTTGGTTCCTTTGGTATTTACTTGAAAATATCATCATATAAATATATTTTATATATTTTTAAAAGGTTATACAAACACATCTTTGAAAAGATTGCCAAACACACTTTAAAAGACTGAGAAATTTAAAAATTAAGCAGATAACGTACCTGAATGATGTCATAAGTAGCAGAGTAAAAGATCTGCTTTCGGTATTTAAGGCCGACCCTTATATAGGTTACACAAAAAGCCGAGAAGGGTTTGCAATAATCTAATGATTGAGTGTACTGTGACATTATCACAACTATAATTTTAGAAATGTCATAATTTACGTGATATAGTCCTTATAAAAACATGCAGAGAGTTCTTACAAATATAAGCCAAGACTGGGGAATATGATAAATCTCTCTTGGAGCATAAGGACGAGGGGCCCTTGAACTTGGCTGGGAATGGCCCCAGCACACCTGCTCTTGGAGCTCTCCTGGTCTGGCTCATGTGCTCTGAGAACATAGGAGCCTGCAGCCTGACAACATCTTTTTCTGCTCTAGTAAGAAACACACAAGCACACATAAGAAGTCCCTGGACACCAGGGGCTGTTGGGGACCATCGCACCACACAGTTCCTGTGCTGGCGGGGGGAGGGGGCAAGTGGGGTGAACATAGAACCTCAAGAAGAAGAAACACTGGGCCTCAGTCTTGCTTTGCTTTCTGCCGTTTCAGTTTCCAAGGCAGGGTTTGCACACTGCTTTGCACTTTCACTTCTACAGTTGTTAACTTTAAAGTTCTGAACATTTGGGGCCTGGCACCTCTCACAGAGTCCCTAGCAGTGTACTTCTTACCTCAAAGCGTATCTTCTAATGGGTCTTTTTTCTCTTACCTTAGGCAGCCCACACCTGCTTCTGTGAAATCATCAGATGAGGCACATAGGTTATTTTTCATTTACACTGACATGAATACAAATGCACAGGGAGCAATCTCAAAGCAGGTCTGGTGTGTTCATAAACTTTCATGATTGCAATTCTTGTTACTACAGTATTTTAGATAGGCACACTGCTATCTTGAGCCTTTTTAATGTAATACATGCATAATGTAAGGTAAGGAAACCTATCACTTAAAGGAAACTATTTCCCCAAATTGTGACTTGCATCTGCAATGAGAAACTACTGAAATATATATATTATATTATATTATATTATATTATATTATATTATATATGTATATTTTTTTTTTACAAAACCTCTAAGCTAATCTGTTGCTCAGGATTTTGAGATTCTCCACTGCTCTGCTATTTTCCCATTCTGTATGCACAGCACAGATTCCTGCCAAGCCTATTACAGTGAACAAACAATGTCTTCTCTGTCAGAACAGACAATGAATAGTATCAAAAAATTCTCCTCTAATGTACAGCCTCCATTTCCCCCACTCAGCCCCTTCAGAAAAGAACCACCAGGATGAGGACTGATGAGGAAAACATTACTCGCTCCTTGCCATCTGAAATTGCATTCTCACAAGCTAAGGACTAAGTAACGTCAGCCATTTATTAACTGCTAAACAGAGAAAGCTGACAAGTTTATTTTCTTTTAAATTGGATCATATATTTTTGCATGTCTGTGGGTTGTGTACGTGGGTATCTTTATCAGGAAGGAAGGAGGTGTTTTATCAGATGTAATTTCAGGGCTTAGCAAAAACAGCTTTTGGCTAAAGACTGAGCAGCAACAGGGGAACTTCATAGAAATGACACAGCGATTTGTGTTAAAATATTGGCAGCCAATTCATGAATGCTAAAGCTGACGGTGAATTCAGCTGCTTCTGTTAAGCCTTTATTCCCGCTAAGCTCATGATTCATAAAGAAAGCGCCTGGAGTTACTCCTCTGAAATGTACAGTATGATGCTGACAGACTCCTTTTGGGGTCTCTCTCTCTTCTTTTCTCTCTCTCTCTCTCTCTCCCTTTCTCTCATTTTCATTTTCTCTCTCATACGTGTACCCCTCCCCCTCCCAAAAGAGGTATTAAAGATATGATTTTCCCAACCAAGAACTTCATGAAGTATTTGTCACCAACCAACCACAGGCTCACTTGGTAGGTAAAAGGAGAGCATGGATTTTCTTTAAAATCTTCCACACATTTGTAAGTCTTCATTGGTGTAAAATATTATGATTCCGCTCCCTTTCCCTTTGTGACACGGGCACAGCATAAATGGTCTGGTAACCTCTAAGAAGAAGGATGCCACACGTTCCCCATAAAGGACAAAATGCTATTGTAATAACCAAACTACACCGCCTGTCGCTTTCATGAACACCAGAGAGAGATTAACACGAAGCAAAAAGTACAGCTTCCCCTTTCCTCCCTTCCTTCCCCCCACATTTGAAGCACAACTCCATGAGCTCCCGGTTCGGCCGCCATTCTCCCGGCAACACAGTTAGGAGACACTGCAGGGTGTCCCCACGGTCCTGCTTTCTTCTCTCCCTCCCTCTTGCCATGGCACTCTGAGTCTGTGTTAGGCTAAACAATCCGGCCTTTGTGCAGGACCCCCGCAATCTGCAAATCCTAATGACGGGCCCCCTTCTTGTTACAATGGGAATGTTTACCTTGGAGAAATGTTTGTCCAAATAAGTAGCCAATATTCTGGCAATGTACTGCCTCGGAAATGTGCTGAGAGGCCTCTCTTCCTCCCGACCTATAACCAAAGAGAAAGAAAGTTAGGGGGAAAAGGCAGATAGACATAGACTTTGAAAGACACCTGTCCAGTTTGCTGTACAAATGCTCGCAAATTTACGCCAAATGCTGAGTTTTTTCATTCCTTCCTGAACAAAGCTAGCTGCGAGATCGAGGAAAAAGTACAAACAGCAGTAGGTAAATAAAAATTGTTTTCTAATACTCAATGGCGAATCAAACACACATCAACTTATTGGTTCTTTCCATATTTCCCCTAATATTGTGATAAATAAATCTATGTGTTATTGTGGTTAGTATTAAAATTCAGTTCCTGAATTTGGGATAAAAAGCGATTTATTTGAAGAGTATGGTTTTTTTTTTTTTTAACATTTATTTCTGAGACAGAGAGAGACAGAGCATGAATGAAGGAGGGTCAGAGAGAGAGGGAGACACAGAATCCGAAACAGGCTCCAGGCTCTGAGTGGTCAGCACAGAGCCCGACGCGGGGCTCAAACTCACGGACTGCGAGATCATGACCTGAGCCAAAGTCGGAGGCCTAACCGACTGAGCCACCCAGGCGCCCCGAAAAGTATGTTTTTAAATAAAGTAAGCCACGATTTAATTATGAGAATGTCATATTAAAAGGAGCATTATGGGGGGGGGGCGCGCCTGGCTGGCTCAGTCGGTTGAGAGTCCGACTTCAACTCAGGTCGCAATCTCACAGTTCATGAGTTCGAGCCCCGTGTCAGGCTCTGTGCTGACAGCTCGGAGCCTGGAGCCTGCTTTGGATTCTGTCTCCCTCCCTCTCTGCCTCTTCCCCGTTCATGCTCTCTCTCTCTCTCTCTCAAAAATAAATAAAATAAACGTTAAAAAAATTTAAAAGGAGCATGATGGGTACAGTGTGAACTGTGTGGCCTGAATGACACGCAGATCTCCTAATCCCAAATTGCTCCTTCGCCCATTCCACTGTGGGCGTGAGGGAGCTGTGCACAAGCAGAGGGGTGACAGGCAGGGATGCTTTCCCTCCATTTCCCTCCTGATTCATGAGCACCCTTCATCCCAACCCACCCGTGGCTTTGCTCTAGTTTCGCTGCCCAGCCTTTCCTCCATCCCCCTTTCCTCTCCAGATCTCTTCCCATCCCCTAACAAATACCCCCCGAACCGAACCTCTGTTTGATGGAAGACACCGCAGTAAGTGCAGTGTTGGGGGGGTGGGGGGGGGGAGGCATGGAATGAATGAATGACCTCACACCCTAAGGGAGATATCCTAGCTGTTAACTAAGATTCAGAGCTTCTCAATGGTTTTAACAGAGATTCAATTCCTGATTTATAATATAAAAAGCTGAGGAGAACATGAGCCTTCCAGATCTGCATGTAGTGATGTTCTATTATGAGGACCCCATATGATCATCTTAAACTGTATGTTGCTTTCTCCCATAGCAGAGTCAGCAGATTATTTATATTATCTCAAGGTACATCTATTGTTTGCCTGACAGTTACTAAGTGAGAAGTGGCTGCCTTTTGTTTGCCGCTGCATTCAGCTATTATTATTTTCTTTTTTTTAGTAAGTCTAAAAAGACCGGAATAGGACACACAGTCATGGGCTGTCTTCTTCCAACTCGACTCCAGGTCTTTCCACTGTCAATCACGCAAGCTCAGAGAGGTCTGGGCGGTTTCACTGGGTGAGGGCTTGACAGACAGGAGCCTTTCCCAAACCACCTTTCACTCTTTCATTAGATTTTAAAACAAACCTCCTCCTGAAACCCTGCCATGCAGATATCTCTGGATGCGGATTCCAACTGTAAACACCTCCACTTCCGCATGTCATCATGGTTGCTCCCAGAGAACTCTCTGGGATTTGTTAAAAATAGAAGCATGATTTGATTATCTAAATCAAATTGCTGCAGCAAAATAAATAAAATGAGAAGAATATTCTTCTTAAAATGCCAAATCTTATTAATATGTATTAGAAATAATATTTTTGCATATGCTTTCTCTATTACTAGATGGGAGTAAAGAGTCTAATTTGAAAATTGAGCACACAACTTGACAGTTATTTTAATAGCCTAAAAGTGGTGCATAATTTTGCACTTTCAGAATATGCATCTTGTGACTCAAAAATATTTCAAAGAAGCAAGGTAATCAGGACACGGTGGTACTGGAATAGGACAGACATACAGTTCAGTAGAAGAGAATTTACCATCCAAAAACAAACCCATATATCTATGGCCAATTAATGTTTGACCAGGGTGCCAAAATTGTTCAAATGGGGAAAAATACTCTTTTCAACAAAAATATCTGGGACAACTGGATAGCCATGTGCAAAACACCGAAGGTGCACCCTCAACTCGGAGCATATGAAAGTTAACTCAGAATGAATCAAATCTACATTTAAAAGCGAAAACAACAAAACTCTTACAAGAAAGCATAGGGATAAATATCTTCATGAGCTAAGATTTGGCAGTGGAGTTCTATATATGACACAAAAAGCGAAAGCAACAAAAAATAGGTACCTTATCAAAATTAAACACATTCATGCTTTAAAGGACACTATTAAGAAAGTGAGCTGGGAGGGGCACCTGGGTGGCTCAGTTGGTTAAGCGTCCGACTTTGGATTATGTCATGATCTTGCAGTCTGTGGGTTTGAGCCCCGCGTCAGGCTCTGTGCTGACAGCTCAGAGCCTGGAGCCTGCTTCGGATTCTGTGTCTCCCTCTCTCTCTCCTCCCGTCCCCCTCTGTCTCCCTCTCTCAAAAATAAATAAACATTAAAAAAAAATTAAAAACAAAGTGAAGGCAACCCCCCAAATGGGAAAAAATATGAGAAAATAATATCTGATAAAGGACTTTTGTCTAGAATATATAAAGGGGTGCCTGGGTGGCTCAGTCGGTTGTGCGTCTGACTTTGGCTCAGGTCATGATCTCGTGGTTTGTGAGTTCGAGCTCCACGTTGGGCTCTGTGCTGATACCTTGGAGCCTGGAGCCTGTTTCAGATTCTGTGCCTCCCTCTCTCTCTGCCCCTCCCCGGCTTGTGCTCTGTCTCTCTCTGTCTCTCAAAAATGAATAAATGTAAAAAACATTTTTTTAGAATATATAAATAACTTTTATAACTCAATAATAAAAAGACAACCCAACCAAAAATAGGCAAAAGATCTGAATAGACATTTCTCTGAAAATACATACAATGGCCAATGAGCACATGAAAAGATGCTCAGCATTATTAGTTATCAAGGAAATCGAAACAAAAACCACAATGAGATGAGACAGCGCTTCATCTCCAGTAGAACGGTGTTAATCAGAAAGTCTACATGGTAACAAGTGTTGGTGAGGATGTGGAGAAATCAGAATCCTCCATACTGTGCTGATGGGAATGTAAAATGGTACAGCCACTTAAAACACAGCCTGGTTGTTCTTCCAAAAGTTAAACATAGGAGTTACCATGCGATCCAGTAATTCCACTCCTAGGAATATCCCAAGAGAAATGAAAACATATGTTCACACAAAAACTTGTATACGGATGTTCACAGTAGCAGCATGCATAATAGCCCCAAAGTGGAAATAATACAAATAGCCATCAACTGATAAATAAACAAAGAAAATGGGTGTACCCATATAAAAGAATATTACGTGGCCAAAAAAAGTGGAATGAAGCACCGACATGTTACAATATGGATGAATCTTGAAAACATGGTAAGTGGAAAAAGCTAGTCACACAAAAAGCCCAATATTACATGACTCCATTTACATGAAATGTCCAAAATGGTCAAATATATAGATAGAAAGTAGATTAGTGGTTGCTTAGGGCTGTAGGAGATGGGGATGATAGCTAAGGGGTGCAGAGTTTCTTTGTGAGGTAATGAAAACGATCTAAAATCGTGTGGTGGTTGTGCAGCTCTGTAAATGTACTGAACACCATTAAATTGTACACTCTAAATGGGTGAAATGCGCGGTGTGTGAATCATATCTCAATAAGGCTGCTACCAAAAATAAACTCCAAGAAATGTGAACATTAAAACATCAGTCATTTTCCAGGTCAATTTGAAAGAAATATGGCAAACCCAAGTGTAAATCTAGCTGGAATCCATAGGTTACTGCACGAAGCAGGATCACTGGGGTCCACTGCCAACTATCATATTCTGAGATAACCTGAGCATAATTCTGCATGGATCAAGTGTCCCTTTTAGATTCTCTTTTGTGTTCATGACTATCTGGAAGTGTGCACAGCAGTTAGTCACTGCACACGATGACAGATCCAATCAAATAGAAATCATATGCTTTCCATGTTGATTTCTTTTTCCACTGAATGGAGTTTTAGGACTTCTGAAATGAGGGATCTACTCAAACATGACCACCTGCCACTGCATATACTATGTCAGTGGAATGCCTAACGCAGCAATGTTTCTTCTATATCTACTGCACTGACAGAAGTTTTCATTAGGGCTGTTAGCAGGTTCTTAACATGGATGATGACATTCATAAGGCGGCTCAAACAAGTGAACTCTGATAATTCATGATGCATTTTGTCTGCTAACCTGAAGGCTTGTTCTAGCTAAAGTCACTCAGAAAAACTGACACAGAGTTCAATTTCTGGGCCACTGGGATCCTGCGGGTTTGGATATGCACCTGACAGATGGCTTGGCCCAACCCACAGCTGAGTTGAGGCATTGCTGAGAAGAGGTACAGGAAGAGGAATGTTCTTGTTGTTTTGTTTTTTGTTTTTGTTTGTTAAAGTTATGCCCTTACAGTCCCTTCTAGGGAAAGAGTGATGACGCTGATAGCATATTCCCCTGCTATCTGGGTAAATACAGGGACTTGGTAGCAGTGACTTGAGCAACCCAATTCCAAATTCACATCTGACTTTTTTTTTTTCTTTTTTTTTCTTTTTCAACATTTATTTATTTTTGGGACAGAGAGAGACAGAGCATGAATGGGGGAGGGGCAGAGAGAGAGGGAGACACAGAATCGGAAACAGGCTCCAGGCTCTGAGCCATCAGCCCAGAGCCCGACGCGGGGCTCGAACTCATGGACTGCGAGATCGTGACCTGGCTGAAGTCAGACGCTTAACCGACTGCGCCACCCAGGCACCCCACACATCTGACTTTTAAAAACTATACTTGCAGGTAATCCACTCACTGTGGGACTAGAATCATGAAGCTCAATTAGGGATTTTTAAATTTAAAAGAAATTTAAAGATGATTTACAAATCAACCCCACTTGATACTTGGACCCTTTTTACAATGTCTGTGACATTGCAGGTTATAAATACAATATCGAAAGGACTTGGTCAAACATAACAGTTACACGTACTGAGCACAGAATGAATCACAGTGCCTAACATATAACTACTCTTTGAGTTGTGGTAGGGTCCCCTCCCTAAGGAAAGAAAAAAAAAACAAAACACAAACCTTAAGGCAACCTGGCCATACACATACGTGACAACATCCCTTGTACACGACCTTGTAACATGAGACCATTTAATCAGACTACATGTTTGTGTGTTACCATATATGGGAGACAAAGAAGCAGAAAACATATAGAAAGAAAAAAAAAAAAAAAACTATGCCATGTGGCGTTCAGGGCTCAGTTCTTCGGGTACGAACCCAACTGAGCGGGGCCAGTACCAATAAAGTTGCTTTTTGGAAACTAGATGTCACCACTCTCTGTGTGAGAATCCTGGTACAGAGTGAATTAATTTAAAAAATTCAGAGTAGATTTGAGGATATTGCTATAATAAAGCTGCTCTCTCTCACAGTCCCTGTGGACAAGGAAAGGAAGGAGTGGGATTGGGGGTCACTCATGATTGGCGTGTGACCGCAGCAACCTATCACACATGCAAACGCCACCCAAGTAAACACCATTTTTATCCACGTTGCAATGGAAACAAACTAATAAACAAAACTTAGATCTGCTAATTGAACCTATGCCAGAATTCCTTCCCTAATGAAGGGTCCCCAGAAGGCATTCATTTCTGTCTCTGGGAAATGCTGTTAGATTTGGGCTGGGGTAAGGAAGGTTCTTTTTCACCCAGCGACTTAGTAGCCTCAACCTAGTTGGAGTCCTGGTTCTAACTTCTAGGGCCATACAGACCAAGTCCAATAATTTCCCTACATGGCAACCTTTCAATGCTCAAAGACACATATTTAAAGAAGTTCCTCTTCTCCTGCCCTTGAGCCTCCCTTTCTCCATTTTAGAGAACATAGTTCTGAGTACCAGCTACCCTAACTCAAAAGAGCACACAGGCTGTAAGAAGGGAGCTAGGCCCTGGCCAGGCCTGCTCACAAGAATGGAGCAGGCTGAGAGCTTATTCCAGCTGTAAAGCCCAACTCAGGAGAGTGGCCAAGCACAATGTCCAATGGACAAGGTAACCTTGATCTCATTTAGGAAACAGTCCTTATGCGGGTTTTGGTAATAGTGCTAGGGGGATGCTTGGGGACCAGATATCATAAGGAGACAAAGCTGTCAACAGGGAGCAACAGGCTGGTGAACCCAGAACAGTGCCATTATCACCCTGGGGTCTAGTCACACCTGCAGAATCTGGCCACTGGGCACTGATTCAGGGTATGAGCCACAATTCTTGAGAAGACCTCCTGGCAACATGAAGACAGACCATGGTACCCAACATAGACGGTCAGTCCCACACATTTAGATACATAGGAAGAGAAAGAGCTGAAACTTGCAAGGTCAAGGAGTGAGTATCATGGGAATCTGGAAGTCATTCCTGAGACACCAGATCCTACGCCTGGGTGGCAATACAGGCCACTTGGAACGCAACACTGGTCATCTCAGCGGTCAGCACTGGGGCAACACGATTGTCAGCATGGGAGCTTAAAATTCAACAAACAATTTAGCTAGTATGGAGCAAAACTGTATTGTGGGCAAGGCATGGTGGAGAACATGACTAGAGATGTGTTGCACTGCCCTGGGGGCTAGGTTTCAACATCTTTAGTACTTCCTGTTTCAGTGAGAACAAGCTCAGACTCGGGGAGGGCAAGATGATGCATGCAAGAGGAACAAGGAGAAGAAACGGGGAGGCAGGAGGAGACATGCTGGGGGCCAACACTTTCATTTTTGAGTTGTTCTCTTCCAAGTGACCAACCTCAAAGGCAGTCTCTAAAAGAAGTAGCACTTTGTCACTGAAGAGTACAATAGGCTGATTCGTGTCAGTGCAGACACTATACTCTTATTTAGGAAAACCTGTGATCACAGGAGCTTTTTGCACCAGCTACACTGTACTATTGGGATATATGAATCTTATACTTGACTTAAACAAAATCTAAATTTCTTTCATATATGAGGATTCTAAGCCATACCTCTGCTACTGTCCTTCTGCAATTTCATTGGTGGTGGTGGTGGTGGTGGTGGTGGTGGTGGTGGTGGTGGTGAGGTGCTTACATCATCCGTGTGCCCTTCCTGCCTCTTAGATCTGGATCACTGAGGTAAAGGTCAAGATGTCCTCGAATTCGGTTTCTCTACTTTGTTATTACATTAGCCATCTCTCCCAACTTTGGGCCAAGCATTGGTACAGTTTCACCCAAGTGAGGCTCAATGTTGACTAGGACAGGATTTGGTTAAAATACCAGAAACCTTTCTCTAAGGAGAGAGCAATTTATTAATCAGTTCCCTCTGGATATACATACCAAACCAGTTATTAATCTAGCTAATTATACATACCCCTATTTGTCCAAATGATAAATGTTAGCAATTTGATATACTTTGGGTACAGAAAACCACAAATATATCTATAAATTAATGCATATTTCTTATTAATCCATTTGATTTTTTTTAAATTTTTAAATGTTTTATTTTATTTTTGAGAGACAGAGAGAGACAGCATGAGTGGGGGAGGAGCAGACATACACACACACACACACACACACACACACACACACACACACACAGAATCTGAAGCAGGCTCCAGGCTCTGAGCTGTCAGCACAGAGCCCGATGCAGGGCTCGAACCCACAAACTGTGGGATCATGACCTGAATCCAGTCTAACCGACTGAGCCACCCAGGTGCCCCAATCCATCTGAATTCTATGATAAATTAGTAAATCATCAATAAAATAGAGATCAGTCTCAAAGCACAGACACTTGCTTCCATGAAAATGTCAATATCCAGTCCTTCACAATAATCATGCAAGAAAATAATACCGAATATGCTCAATAGTTAGAGCAATTAAAAGGGTAGCTAAAGCCAATGTATATGGGTTACGATGTCCTGAACAATACTGGAAAGCCATAATTTACCATGGAAGCTTCTTCCTCTCTCATCCCAGGATTCTCGATTCCCTCACTGCACTTCTCCCCTTGCTAAGCTCCCTTGCGTTTTCCAGCCATTTTTTTCTTGCCAGATCTCCCAGCTGTGTCTCCAGTCTCTTCCACCCCCCAGCTGCTTTAGCTTACACTTCCAGCTTTCCCGGGATTTTCTGTGTTAACAGTTCTGGTTTTCATGCCATCTGATGTCTCCTGCCTCATTTCTCACACGTTCTAACAGCTGAAATCCTTCATGTATGCGAAGCAACAGTCCATTAAGAAAAGAGTGTTTTCAGGGAGTTAATTTTCTTTACTGAGAACAGAAAAATGGGAGAGGCAAGAAAGGAAAGCTCAGAGGGGCCAAAGAGAGGCTACTATGAAGATAAGATGAAAGCAAAAAAAGAAAAAAAAAATCAAAAAATTTTTAGGCCTCAGAAAGATGTACGTATGACACTGGGATAATAATTCCTTCTGAAAATCCTCTTAAATGGTGTGGTTTAATAAAAATAATCCTCTTTCCAAGGAGAACATATTTTTCTTGAATTCTGGGGAACTGATGATAAAAATCCTTAAACACGTATCCTCATACTATCTACAATATACAGAACCCAGGTAAGCACACATACAGTTATAATACACACGCCGAGTTATTAACAAATGACATTGTATTAGCAAAAACCTTCTTTTCATAAGAACATTACCTGGAAAGAGGTCTAAAATGACACTATTTCCCATAAGCCTTATCTGTAAGCATGCATCCTAAGCCAGGCTTGGATTTGAATTCCTTGCAGTTTCAATATTAACAGAGAAAAAAACAAAATGACCAAAGTGCTCAACAGGAAAAAAAAATTCTTTCTTCCTGGCAAAAAATCGAATAGTTTACAATATGCAAATTTAATGTATTTAAAGAAAGGTGCATGCTTCTCAGACATCTGAACATAAAGCAAGGTAGCACAAACACTAACAATAAAAAGATTAGCTTTGGGAACTTAAATGCTGCTTTGGTGAGCAGAAAATACATAAATTGACTCCTCTACTTACTAGTTAGTGAATTGGTAGTAAAATAAATAAAGACATCCTCCTTTAGGCAGTGTAAATAAGCATGGAATAATAAACAGGGCAATTAAAGAAGTCAGCCATTCACTCATTCATTCATTCATTCTTATTCACCTTTCAGCGTTATTTTCCTGCTAAAAACAAAAAGTAAACACTACTCCAGTCCCTTCCACTCTGTTTTATCTGAGAATCTGCCTTTTGCACTGGAACTTAAGCTGCCATTCATAGAGCCTAGAGCTTTGGCTTGTCTTTGCCTCATGATGGGTACCTGACTGCGTACCCACTTGGCACACTTCACTGTCTATCACAGAGCCTCAGATCGGCCTTCAGACATTTCCTGGTGAGGGGTAATTTCTGTTCTATCTAGTCTTGGGATCATCCAAGAGATAGTGGAGTTGGAGGATCGCTGATCACCAAGCCTTCCCAGACGTTGTTTGAAGGGGTGGGTACGTACGGGGTGAGGGAAGAGGGCATAGGCAAGGAAGACTTCCCCTTCCCCAGGAAGCAGAGGAAGGTGTGGGATCAAACACTAACTTGAGCTTTGCCCAGGGATGCTTTTGAGAAATCCCAAGATTCACAGAAATCCACTTCCTGTTAGAAGTCCTGGCTGCAGAGTAAGTTCAGGATAGAAAGAGCCATTCCGCCTATTATTAAGGTTCTGCAGAACTGGCTGTATTATTTATGCTGGCCTGAGGTGATGGCTCTGCCTGTGGAGTCAAGAAGGGGGATACATCTAAGCTCTGGTTGTCCTCCTGGCAGCTTTCCACATTACTAAAGATTGCGGTCTGTAAAGTATCTTACAGGACACTTTTAAAGGAATGCGTTTTAAAGGAATGCGTAAGGGTGTGTGGAGGGGGCAGGTGGGTTAGCATTTTGCAGATGGATCTTATAGGACCCAATAATTCACAGTGCCCCCTTCTTTCTGTATATGTATATATATGCATGTATGTTACAGACTATAAGTCTATATCCACCTCTCTCTGTATACATGTACGTAAATAGAATATATATTTTGTATATATGCAGAGGGAGTATACACACTCAGACACATTTGACTTCACTCTGAGACTTTCAACACTGCCTATAGATAGCACGCCAGAACTGTGTCACTGGTATACTCATGTGGCCATTCTCTTACAAACTGAGGTAGGTTTTATGAGATGCTATCGTTATGTATGACATTTCAATCTTTTCTCTGACGGAAAACAACTACTAAATGACCAAAGTTGACCTTTCGAGAAATTCTGAGACACTTAGTGAGATGTAATGCTCAGTATCCCAGAGAAAGTCAAGGAGATTCATTTGAATGGAAATAACGTGTGACGTAATCATGTATGCTTAAGCACACTAGCAAGAGCCTTGCGACTGTCAATGCTCTATTATGATTTGTGAACATGGTGCGTTTAGAAGAACTGGAGGCATCATGATGGACTCTGATCTACTAAGCTGCATCTTCTCTGCGGGGTGGCTATACTTGGAATACTGGACTTTGCACGTGTAAGCGTGACCATGTGCTGCCTTTTTAGCCTGTTATGGGTTGAAATGTCGTCCCCAAAGGTCAGCCCCCAGAAGGGCTGAAGTCCTAATCCCCAATACCTCAGTATGTAACCTCATCTGGAAATGTGATCATTACAGATGTAGTTAGTTGAAGTCATAATGGAGAAGGGTGGACCCCTGATCTAATGTGATCGGTGTCCTCATAAAAGGGGGAGATTTGGATACCGAGAAATGTATACAGGGAGAATGCTCTGTGAAGACAGGAGGTTTGCAGCCACAGTCCAGGGATGTACCAGCAGCTTAAAAAGAGGTGTGGAACAGACAGAACCTTTTCCTGTGCCTTCAGAAGGAGAATGCCCTGCTGACACTGTGATCTTATATTTACAGCCTCCAGAACTGTGAGATAATCCACCCAGTCTGTGGTACTTTATTATGGCAACCCTAGGAAACCAATACAGAGCCAGGGCATGGAAAAAATGGTCAAGTTCTCTAATATGGAGTCCTGACTTAAATGCACAGAGGTGAGGGTGAGCAAGGCAGTGGTCATTACTCTGCATTTCTCATATCAAGAAGGTTTACACATCAGCCCAGCTGCTATACCAGAACTATTTCTTAATTATATAAATTCAAGTGAACATTGAAGTAACAGGGATGTTCACATAACTCGTGATACAATCTCAAAGAGGGAATCTGTATTTTTAAATGCTGCTTTCAGTAATAGATGAAGGGAACAGTCACCGAAACAATAGGAAGTAGAATTAAAGAGAAAACTTTCAATATTTTTTTTTTTTAATTGTGAGGAACATTTTGAAGGGGCTCCTTAGGAATTTGGACTGATGAAAACTCCTAAGGTATTTCTGACTTCATTGGGACGTATTATATTTAGACTGATATGACAGATCATTTACTTTTTCTTTGACTCCTGCCCTTGCTTAATTTATGCTTTTCTTTGTCGTTGAAAAGTCCCTCAAAATTCATGCTTAAAAGCCTGCTCTGGCTCCCCGTCCAGTGTTCTACTGTGTAGCGCCTGTGCCTATTTCAGAATCGGATTAATATAATTTTAGAGTTAAAAGCAAACCCACAATATTTCGGCTCAACTAATTTTGGCAATAAGAAAACCAATGCCCAGCTGTGATGACACAGTTCTTTAGGGTCTGAGCCATGAACAGAACCCAGATCCCTTTTCATTCATTACCTTTCTGTAGTGGTGCCCTCATCATGTCTTATGTGTCAAACACATGTCTACCTGTGTCGTGTTCTCCCTAATCAGCTGATTTGGCTTCAGGGACGGTGTCTCTTTTTGTTTGTTTGTCTAGAAATCTCATCCAAAGACTCTGCTACACTGCCATATCCAGAACAGGCATACCGAAATGCCTGTTTAAATATGTGTTATTGGGGCGCCTGGGTGGCGCAGTTGGTTAAGCGTCCGACTTCAGCCAGGTCACGATCTCGCGGTCCGGGAGTTCGAGCCCTGCGTCGGGCTCTGGGCTGATGGCTCAGAGCCTGGAGCCTGTTTCCGATTCTGTGTCTCCCTCTCTCTCTGCCCCTCCCCCGTTCATGCTCTGTCTCTCTCTGTCTCAAAAATAAATAAACGTTGAAAAAAAAAATTAAAAAAAAAATTAAAAAAATAAAATAAAATAAATATGTGTTATTTATGATCTAGCTAAGTTTCTGTAATAAGATACTAGCAACGGATAGTTCATGACTGCCCTTTAGCATATTGTTATTTTAAGTCCCTTCAATTTACTTAATATCTAGAACATATGTCCACTAACCTGCCTTGTATAACTAATTGGCATTATATATAACCCAGGTTTTATTTTCTTCATTGTTTTGATTTGCAGACCAGTGGCATTTTAAGTGAGACGTGAAATATGGGCTCTGCTACCGTGGCCCTTTGTCTGTCTGGTCAAAGAAGGAACATAAACCCATCTAATTGATCAAGTAGAAGGGAAAAGGAAGAGGGAAGAAAAAAATGAGAGAAAAAGAGAAGAAAAAAAAAAACAAAAACCCAGGCTTTCAAGACTGTGAACTCCTTGGAACAAAGACACAATCTCTATTAGAGTTGATAAAAATCACCAGGAAACAAATGTTCCAGGAGGTTATATCTTGGCACATAACACAGAGAGAGCTAAGAGCAATTTCCATATCAATCTGCCCAAATGGAAAAACTGGTGTCACCTACAAGCCTAGAAAGAAACAAATACGTCCCCTGAACCTAACTGTGAGAGCCAGAAGCAAGAAATACAGAAGCAGCTTCCTCATGGCAGAATTGCTTTTTTTTTTTTTTTTTTTGGTCTGCCATCAACAGGTATTACCATGGTAACTATCCTGTAGTTAAGAAGTAGTAGAGGTAAGGAAATCTCTACAAAACCACCATACAGGAAAAAATAAGAAAAATGTGCTGTAGCAAAACTAACCTCAGACCTAAAAGAATGAGCAACAAAAGACTTTCTTGGCCATTTGTCAGATCTTTATGTTGTTTGAAAGGGATGCTGCAGGGGGAGGGAGGGTCTCAGCCCAGGAGCATATTCCTTGGAGGAAGCAGGGAACTCTCAGCGGGGACGTTGTGGCTCTCGATTTTATTTCAGGTGCTGATCTATACGCCCATTCCCATGTGCACATTGTAGCTTTCTGAAGATGCTGTGGGGAAGGTTACAGCTGAGAAGTGTTGTGTCTGGAAACTGCTAAAAAGTGAACATCTATCAGCGAATGGCTTCCTTACTGTACTTCTAACTCCTGCAGGGAATATATTTAGTGACATTTTCTCTGCTTTAGCCTTCAGATAGAGAAGCTGGGTTTGCATGCTATGAATTAGTGAAACAGTTGATAGTATTTCTTCATATGAACAAATGTAACCAATACCTGTAAAGCCAGTGTCAGGAAATCCCTCAGAGCCTGGCTAAAGCAGAACCCCATAGCTACAATCGTTCCTTCATTGCTCATGGCTCCTGATAACACCCTCTATGTTTAGCATCATGAACGAGGAGACAACTATTTCTGAAATTAAATTCTACATTTTTATTTTGTAAGCTATTGTTGGTTCGCACCCCTCAAAGGGCACAATCTATCCCCTTTTATGTCAAGATTTTTGTTGTTCAAATGACCACTCCACTTAATAAGTGACATGAATTAATATACTCTGCTAACTTCTATGATTCTTCCAAGTTAGGACAGCTGACAAAACAAGTTTTTGAAGGGTAATGTCTGAAAGGTTTAGCTTGAGAGACAAATCAGTGTGGTATTAAGGATATTCTGCTAAGCCAGGCAGACATCAGACTGTCGTACACAAGAGACAGCTGAGATGTGAGCAGATAAGGCTCTGAGACCTAACTACCTCTCTTGCCCGTTTGTGAGACTCGGTATCCCCTTTCATAAAGAGGTGTAAGCACTCCCTCCTTCAAAGGGTTGATATGAGGCTCACATGAAATAATGCGACAAAAGCGTTTTGTTCATAAACAGTAAGTAAGAGCGGATGTTGGAAATACTATTGTCCCTTGTTTTTCAAGCTTTCAGCAGTGTTAATATTACTTATCACATTTTTGATGCTAAGTAGACCACAAAATTTTCACATAATGTTCTTGGAAGAAGATCTCTTTCTTCATCATTCATAGGAGGTGCTTATCTGATTTGGATGTCCCAGTCTTCTATTAGTTCTTTTTCTTTTACCTTTGTTTTCAGTCTGGCAGATTTGTATCACAGGCACGGGTGTGTGTGCGTGTGTGTGTGTGTGTGCGCGCGCGCGTGTGCGCAAAGGAGGAAGGGGTAAAGGAGGAAGACAGAAAAGAGGGAAAAGCGAGAGGAACGCATGAGTTAAAGGGGGAAAGTTTTCCTTTCCATTCCACAGATAGGCACCCATCTTCGCTAGTCTGTTCTTTTATCTGCGATCGATAAGTGGCTAGCACTAAGTTACTGGTGGCCTTATACACTCTTCAGGAGAAGCAGTTCTGGGGATGACACTAATTTCTGCAACCAACTCTCAGCTCATGGTGAAGGGCTTTGCCAACTGTAGCTGAAGATGAAGAAATCCTATTTCTCAAACTGTAACACGTACATCTTTTTTTTTTTTTTTTTAATTTTTTTTTTCAACATTTATTTATTTTTGGGACAGAGAGAGACAGAGCATGAACGGGGGAGGGTCAGAGAGAGAGGGAGACACAGAATCGGAAACAGGCTCCAGGCTCTGAGCCATCAGCCCAGAGCCCGACGCGGGGCTTGAACTCACGGACCGCGAGATCGTGACCTGGCTGAAGTCGGACGCTCAACCGACTGCGCCACCCAGGCGCCCCATCTTTTTAATGGTAAGATACACCTTCTATCTTTTTTGTTTGCTTCTTTTATTAAAAAACAAAACAGCTGGGGCGCCTGGGTGGCGCAGTCGGTTAAGCGTCCGACTTCAGCCAGGTCACGATCTCGCGGTCCGTGAGTTCAAGCCCCGCGTCGGGCTCTGGGCTGATGGCTCAGAGCCTGGAGCCTGTTTCCGATTCTGTGTCTCCCTCTCTCTCTGACCCTCCCCCGTTCATGCTCTGTCTCTCTCTGTCCCAAAAATAAATAAAACGTTGAAAAAAAAAAAACAACAAAAAAACAAAACAGCTTTCTCTTTAAAATGTTGCCCCTTTGCTTCTGAGGGGTTTTGAATTCTCGCCTCCCCATTATCCCTTCCATTTATCTCCTGCTTTCCCTGTTCCTTCCGTCCTGCTGTTCAGCACATTCACCTACTGACCAAGTCTCATGGGTTCTACCTCCTTGAATGTTTGTTACAGTAAATTTTCAGTTGCTATAATACCTGTGTATTGAAAAGGTTCACAGAATACAAAAAAAACCTACTATGAAAAATGAAAGTTCCTTTTTACCTTATTGCCCTAATCCTATTTCCTATCCTACAGGTAAGCACACTTAGAATTGAGTAAAACACTTAAAAAAGCCTGGAAAGATATAAAAATCTAAAGTTTTTTTTTCTTTCTTTGCTACATATTTGGCAACATAAAGCATCCCTACGGTAGGCATTTTTCAACAGTTTCATTGTACTCATTTGCTGTATGTTAGAGAACTTCTCATTCTAGCACATATGGAGTTATCTCATTAAAAAAATTTTTTTTAAACGTTTATTCATTTTTGAGAGAGAGAGAAAGCATGAGCAGGGGAGGGGCAGAGATAGAAAAGAGACACAGAATGCAAAGCAGGTTCCACGCTCTGGGCTGTTAGCACAGAGCCCGATGTGGGGTTTGAACCCACAAACCATGAGATCATGACCTGAGCCAAAGTCAGACACTTAACCAACTGAGCCACTCAGGCACCCCTAGAGTTATCTCATTTCTTTTAATACCTACAGAGCATTCAATGGTATGGAGATACTATATTGGGGCATTTCCACGCCAATGGACATTTACATTGTTTTTGGTATTCCTCAATTAGAAACAATGTTATATGATTGCTCTTGCCTATATATCTCTGGTTGTGAGTGAGGATATTGATAGGACAGATTCACAGACATGGAATTGATGGGTCAAAGGGCATGTGTACTTTTCATTTCATTCTCCCTCTCCTCACTGACCTAAAGCCAATGTTGTATTAATATACTGTCTATGAGGCTGTAAAAAAGAATGTACGTCTCTGTTTTGTTGGGTTTTACCACCAATCAGATTAATTTATCTTAATACCTTCTGGCATTCTTGGGTATCTTTGTCTGCTAATGGTATATCTGCCTGGCCTTCCAGTGCTGCTGTGGATTTGTTGGTCTCTCTCTCTTTCTCTCTCTCTCTCTCTCTTTTTTCAATTTGATGAGGGAAGAATAAAGTAACACCTCATTTACTTGATCAGACATCCAAGATCCATAAGATTTCTTGCCTGGACAAGGTCAACAGGTTCCTAACTCTTCTTGACTCCTTTATATTTATCCTCCACAGCTGACCAAGTGACTTACTAAAATGCAAATATAGTCACTTAATTTCTTTGCTTAAATTCCTTCAGTAACACACGCTTGGTGGGCATTACAGTTTGCGTTTTCTCTCCTAAGAAATGGATGTTGATGTCTTAATCTCCAGTACCCCAGAATATGACCTCATTTGGAAATAGAGTCTTTATAGAGGTAATCAAGTTAAAATGAGGTCATATCCAATATGACTTACAAAAAGAGGAAATTTGGGCACAGAGACAGACATGCATGGCGTGAAGATAAAGTGAAGAAGCACAGGAAATACATCATGTGAAGACAGAGGCAGAGAGTAGAATCAGGCTGACCCAAGTCAAAGACTGTCTGGGGATACCAGAACTAGAACTAGCAAGGAAAGGTCTTTCCCGTACAGAATTCAGTAGGAGTGTGAACCCGCTGACACCTTGATTTGGAATTTCAGCCTCCAGAAATGTGCGATAATGAATTTCTGTTGTTCTAAGCCACCCAGTTTGTACTACTTTGTAATAGCAGTCACAGGAAACTAATGCAGAGGGCCAAGTTCAACCTCCTAGATACCTCACATAGCACCTCTCATGCAGTGTGGCTCACTGCCTCCGTATCTTCCTTCCAAACCTTCCTGTGGACAACACCCTACTGCCTTATGTCTCACGTGCAAAAGATGCTTCCTACCTCCTTGACTCTGAACCTCCTTGCTTCCGAACACACTGGTCCCTCTACCCAAATGCCGTTCTCCATGCCTGCATGCACTGCTAATGTGCCTCAGCTGATCTCCCAGGGCCACCTCCTTCAGGAACTGTTTCGGACATCCCCCTTCTCTGCCAGGCTTCCCGGGCATATCTGACTGTCCTGTGAGTCCCCTCTGTGCTGTATTCAGAGCATCTGGACATTATTTTGTAGCTGTTGTTTACACACATCCATCTCCCTCTTCTCTGCTGTGAGATCCTTGAGGGGAGACCCATTACATTAGCAGCAAAGTCCCTACATAAAGAATGTCCAAAATGGTATTTTTCTCGGTAAACAGTGCACAGTGCCATGACTATAGCAATTTATCATAGACTTTATCTTATTAAACATGTCTTGTGGAAAGAGTGGAGGTTGACTGCAAATCTGATGCACACAACAGATAATGACCGAGGAGTACTTTTCCACATATGAATATGTGACTGCGCTCGGGCTTGCCATTATTTTTTATGAGATTCATTCTTTGTCACACTTAGAAACTTGAGATGATTGCTTCCTTCATTAGAGTCTTCATTAGAAACAGAAAGTATATCAGTGCTTGCCTAGGGCTGGGGGGGAGTGCCGAAGATGGGGACATTGTGTGACGGTGAAGGAACGAGGGATTTCCTTTTGGAGTTATAAGAATGCTTTGAAGTTGACTGTGATGATGTTGCAAAACCCCGTGAATATACTGAAAGCCACTAAACTGTATAGTTTATTTTTTATTTTTTAAAATGTTTATTTTGAGAGAGAGAGAGAGAGAGTGAGAGAGAGGGAGGGGCAGAGAAAGAGGGAGAGAGAAGCCCAAGCAGGCTCCCCGTTGTCAGCACAGAGCCCGACGCGGGGCTCAAACTCACGAACCGTGAGATCATGACCTGAGCCAAAATCAAGAGTCGGACGCTTAACCAACTGAGCCACCCAGGTGCCCCTAAACTGTATAGTTTACATGAGTGAATTGTAGGACATGCGAATTATAACTATTTAAACACGTTTAAAAAAAAAAAAAAAAAAAAGCATGATACATTTAATTCAATCCAGTCTGCAAGAACTGCAGTCAAAACAAGTTAACTCTTCAGTTGCCAAACGCCTGCATAGATAAAATAAATCTTCTGCACTAATTCAAGAGAAAACAAACAAAAACCATATCCTGTGAAGTGTACAACATCCTAAAGAAATCACGACAGACACCGGGACGTATCACACCAGGCCCGCACACTCTGACCATCCTGTTGCCAACATACAGCAAGTTCATTAGGCCTCGGAACTTCTCCTTTCCCTCTGTATCATATTAGAGATATATTTAGTTCAATAAATACAAGAACAAGGAAGGAACCAAAATGATGAATGATAGCCAAGAAGGGAATTACTCAAATCTACCAAGTTTTAGATAATGGAGGGGAAATCAGTTATGTGTTGAATCCAATGACCTCTGTACTAAATCAAGACGGTAACATTTGTCAGGATGTCAGGCAAAAGAACACAGTATCTTCAACACTGGCCAAACGGTTCAATATTTTCTGAATAGACAAGGCAAAGAATGACAAAAGCAGACATCCTGGCACTTACTCATATACTGTTTGTATTTACCACCTATGATGCAAATGCCAGTCACACTTTCCCAATGAAATTTCAAATTCTAGAAGACAGAGAAGGTATGGGGGGCCTGGGTGGCTCAGTCGGTTGGGCATCCGACTTCGGATCAGGTCATGATCTCATGGTTCGTGGGTTCAAGCCCCGCATCGGGCTCTGTGCTGACAGCTCAGAGCCTGGAGCCTGCTTTGGATTCTGTCTCCCTCTCTCTCTGTCCCTCCCTAACTCACGTTCTCTCTCTCTCTCTCTCTCTTTTTTTTCCTCTCTCTCAAAAATAAATAGTAAACATTAAAAGGCAGAGAAGGTAGCTAATGAGAGTTCTCTGCTCTCACCATTCCATCCCCAGAGCATTCAGCAAAGAGTTAACAATTGCTTTATGGGGTACAGGATACAGCCATCTTAGAATCTCATTGTACTAAAGGGATTTTTTTTTTTTTCCTTTTTAGTAACTAACACTGTTTTGGAGCAAATGTGATTTACTACATGGAATAAAAAATCTATGTAATAAATGACTCCATAATTGATTGTTACTGTTTTGAGGCCCCATTTCTAAGGACTTTATTTGGGAGAAACGTAGGCTATAAAAAAGCCTTCAAGATCAATAGGTTGTTGGCTCATGAACGTATCTGAGCATGACTCAATGAGCAGGATTCCACTGGGTCCACCCAGATTGACACACTCTACAAGTTCAGCTTTGAAAACTACCTCAGAACTAAATCTATTTTAGAGAGCACTTTTAATGTAACCACAGAGATGTGCATCATGGAAAAGGAGGGAATAATTACGCTCTGCAGCATGTCCTTATATAGGTCACATACTCCAAAAATGATACTCTTTGCTATTGAAATCTGATGATTAGTTACCAAGTTCGAGACATATCTGGAAAACATACAGGTACACGTAATCAGCGAAGATAAGTTATAGAGAGAACCATGCAAATATATGAATAAATACCCCAAAACATTCCCAGAGTTCAATGCAATCAAGAAAAAAAAAAAAAAAAAAACACGTCTCACACACATTCACAAAGAGATACTCAAGTGTGCCACTTCTGAAGGCTCCTCAGTCCCTATGGAGGGACTTCCCAGCCCCCTGTAACCTCCCTTCCACACAATCACCTTCCCTGTGCCTCTGCTGATACCATTCACGCCAGGAATTTTCTCTCCCCTTCTCTCCTGGCCACTTAGTTCCAAGTACTGAAGGTCCTTCTTTGTAAGACATATTCGTTTCCTTCTGTCCTTAGATTCTGCTCAGCTCATTTGGCATCAAGTATTATCTTACCTGTCCTATATCGGGAGTGAATCCTTTCTCTACACAGTTCAAGTAGATAACACTCTGGGTTTTTCCTGGGTCTTTCTAATGGGTGACTGGAGAAAGCACGAACGAGGTATCCTAGGCTCAGCAACTCCCTTCATCCTCTAGGGAGTGGGGCTGACCTCTGGGAAGATGTGTTTTCCTCTGATCTTCATGCCATAGTTTGAGTTTGCTCCTTTGGGCCCGCAGAAAGCCCTGTCCCTGCCAGTGTGGCCTGCACTTACTTCTGGGTTTTGGTATCAGCACAACAAAAAACCCTGCACTCCAACCTGAGCTTTACTAGTAACAAAAGTGATATTTAAGTCTTACCTGCCAATTAGTTAACCCTATCTCTTATTTTTTCAGAACTTGGAAGGGTCTGAGGGGTTTCACTATTGTGGTTTTCATCAAAGACTCCAGCAGCATTCATATACATGAGAGTGTGTGCGTGTGTATAGATACAGATATAGGTTAGATAGCTTAAAAAATGGACGTGAGGTTGTGTACCATGTCCCTGCCTGGACATGATTTTGCGTCATGTCTCATAAGTCTTTGCCACCCAGGGCTTCACCACAATGCCCAGGGTATGGTAGAAATAAGCTCAGAAGGGGTTAATATGAATACATCATCCAATTTATATAGAAGATTAAAAGCAAAACTTAGGACTACAAATACCTGTGAGTCTAGCTAATGGTTATGACTTTACTAATGCATTTTTGGTATCACTTAGCAGTGTTAGCATAAAGTTAATACAGGCAATTAATAAATGCTAAACACTGTGATCCTGCAGAGCAAATTTAACAGCACACGGAGCAAGAAGAGAGAATAAAATATAAGGCAGATACTGATTTTTTTCATCAAAACCCACAAGATCTCATTTCAACAAAACCCTGTCATTGAGTTTACAGCACATCTAAGAGTGAACTGTATGTAGGGTGTATGCAGGTGTATCCATATCTAATTTCCAAAGCAGTAATGGTAATCCATCATAAGCCAAATTTTCATTTACCTGCACCTTACACCTTCCTATAATATATTACGTTATCCTTTGCTTGCTTTTACATAAAAAGCCTCACATAGACATATAAAGCTACTAATGTGCAATGTTACTGGGGAATAACAATTTGATTCTCTAAGTGTATGTTTGTGTCCTCCATGAAATAACAAAAGTAAATGAAATGCAGAAGTGATTACAATTATGTAAAAAAAGAAACACAGTATTTCAATACAACTGTAAAGGTCAATTAATGTGATAAATTACTAATTCCTCTTCATTTTTATTTTTGGCATGCAATCTCTTTTTTACTTACATATGCATTTATTGAATGCTAACTGGATGCTAGAACCAACAAACATATGGTACTAATGAGCAGTCTTGTAACGCAATGATAATGCTAGTAAGGACTACTTCTAGAAAGCCCTCTTCAGTTTTCAAAGATGTGTCACGCATTTTTCTTTAACTCCCACGGTATCCCCTGAAACAACAGGGTAAATATTATCATATTCACTTTACAAGTGGGGAAACTGAGGCTCAGAGAGGTTCAGTGATATTCCTAAGAATCGGCAGGGCTGGTACTCCATTTCAGATTGCTGATTCCCAGTAGTTATTCATTTGGAGAATCAATAGTTACTAAGCGCCTACTGGGTAATAAAAAGCACGTTGGTGCTGGGTTAAAGATGGTCCCTAGCCTCTCCCAGGTCATCCTATTTGACATAGGATCAGTCATCAACATGCATATGGCATATTCAATGTACTATTTTAATTATATATATGGGTAAAAACACAAATAAGCTTGCAAATATTTTTCCTATAAGAGCAAAGCTAGGGAAGACTGCTTTAAACTTAATACAGCTTAATCATTTACTTTAGAAATTAAAAACATGTTTCATTGTTACTCCTCGATGCTCAAATTCAAATGATAGTGTTTCAATTAAAATTGAAACTCCAAATTAAAAGTATCCTTTGGCATTTTTAAATGAAGCATTTAATCCATCAAATGAATGAGAATTTAATCACATAAATTAGTCTACCTCATTCATGTACCAAAGTGTCAAAATTTATCTAATGAAACAAACTTGGATTTGAACATTCACAGGAACAGTGACGGGAATGTTGCCGGAGAAGACCCTTTTTGATGTTCCGTTTTGGGTTTTCACATATCCGAAATCACAGGGAAGCACTCTGTAGCTTTCAAGCCACAATTTTAATGTGAGATTGCCTCTTCATAAGTGCAGTGGTCATAAAATGTCAAAGTATGAGAGAGAAGACCCGTGTTTAGTCCTAAAATGAAAAGGAATGGCATCCCCATTGCTTTTTATCTATCTTTGCCCATAAATTTGTATGATACTTATTGTATCAGTAAGTGGTAAATTTGTATGATACTTATTGTATCAATAAGTGGCAAATACATTTGGATTTAAGGCAGGTTCCCTGCCAGGCAGGAATAAAGACCAGCAAGCATGATGTAGAGAAACCCAATGAAGCAAGGAAAAAAGGAGTGGAGGTAACTGAGTCAATCGGCCAGTGAGCTGACCCCACAAGCGTGGCCTCGCTCTCGCTGATCAGCTGGCAGAACACAGAACTTGCGCTCATTACAAAGAAACAGTGACCGCCACCTCATACCTTCACGGGTTATCAACCTTCTGGAATTGAACAAGGAGAGAGGTGCACCCAAGTGTGCTGTACCTGTCCATCCCTTCCACCACCTTCTTCCTCTAGAGGACTGTAACTTTATATTTGCCTTATGCTTTTTCCTTGTCTTGAGATGAAGTCCATCTACGGTTTAAAACACTCTTAATAAACGCAGCATTATATCTCAGTGTGTATTCCCTGTCAATCTGTAAGCTACCTCTGATATTGTCTGAATGCTGGGGTAGGTAATTGTGATGCCAAGGTTATCACAAGCCCAAGTATCATGCACGGTGCCTGAGGGCATGGCTCTCTTATGTAAACTGAGCACAGCCACACTAGAGTCCCTGTTAGATGTGATGAGAGGGAAGGAAAAATGAGAACACAGTGAAGTCCTAATTTATATAAATCACTGTCAGCTGCCCTTTAAAAGACTACTTAAGCTTTTTCAAACCATCAGGTCCCAAATTGCCACATAAATTACTACAGAACGGTACATCTACTTATGCATTTCTCTGTTTGTATTGGATTAATTAATTGGATAAATCTTCTGTTCAACTTTCCCACCTTCTTTGGCTTATCAGACACAGACAAGATTTTGGCAACCCAGAAAAATAAAAAACAGAAGAGGGGTAATTTACAAAATAATTTCATTCCAGAGTTCATGTTCAAACCTGTCATTAGGAACACAGAATGCATGTTCTCATTGGAATGAGTAAATGAAAGTTATTTACGTTCTTAAGACAGGTCATAACATTTATAAAGTTAAATAACTTTGTGGAAAATAAAGAAACCAATGAACATAAAGACCCTGCTTATCGTATTCTGAAATTTCCTTTGCTCTTTAATTTTATAGAAATATTTACAAAGTTGCTATCGGCAAAGAAACACCGTAATACACCATTTTCAGTTATTATATCAGATATGCAGTTCCATGTTTCAAAACAGCCTCTATATGCCATTTTAAAAATTATAAAATATTATCTATTTTTATATCCTTGGCCATGTCCTCATTGTTGAGGCAAGTAGTTTCCTCATCTTCATTTTGAAAACACTGTGCTGTTATGAATACCTGCATGACTTCAGCACATTTTTCTCAATGATATGAAGTCATGATCTCATACGATAGAAAATATGGCATCCAGGAAGACCCATTTATTCAGAAAGATTGAGATTACTCTTCCTTCCCTCAGCTCACGAGAGCACCTGTGAGTGACAAGGCTGATAGCAGAAAACCGAACAATTGTACAAGATGTACAATTAACGAGTGTATTGCCTCCAATATGGCTGTGGCTGTTGTTACTGTTGCAGCTGTTGTTGTTATTATTGTAACATCAACCACCACTACCACAATTTCCTAAGCATCTATCACCTGCCAGGTGCTCTGCAAATATTATTCCTATCCTTTACACCTTTCATAAAGTAGGGATTAATATTCCCCTTTCACGTATGAAGATGAGCTAAGGGGCCCATCTAAGGCTACACAATCTCCATCAGAGCCACACTTGTAACAGAAGCCTCGATCTCTTTGTTCTGCCCCAAACTGCCTAGTTCTCAGAAAAAGATGACTGGAAGGGACTATCAACCTGCTAAAATCTATTCACTGAAGACATTGATTTTTATGTGAGACCTTGTAGGGAGACTCTGTGGGGCACCCTCCAGCGTGGGTGGCAGGTCCCGGGGGTGCCACTACCACAGGTGGATGGAACAGTGAAATGGTAATACAGGGCTAGCAGTCACCTTCGCTGCACCAGGCTGCCTGACCCTCAGGGTATCGAGACAATAGTTTAGCTTAATGTCCTCAACCACTCGCTTTCCTTCTCTAAGTACTTCAGCTATTTTGAAGTCTGATGGTGGGTGGCATTTTTCTCTAAATCAGAATGTAAAATCATCCTTAATGTGACAGTAATTGAGCTACGTTGCTTCTTTACATGTCTGATCAAAATATAGCTTTGAAAGTCTACAGATAATTAAATTTTCAGGAAGTATTTGGAGAAGCTTATTAATATATTACATCATCATTAACCAAAGAAAAATATTAATCTTTAAGATCACCGTTCAGCACGGGGAACTATTATTCTTGGGATTATTTTGTGTGAACAAGCTCAAATCCTAATGTTACACAAAGGCTAATGTCTTTGCTCAGAGGATTAGAATTAATTTATGACCTCTGCTTTTGACGTAAATGCTGTAAACATTTCTGTTGTTCTTGAAAACAAAGACTGCTCCTGCATAATTTTTCAGATAGAGAAACTGAAATTAAAGCACTATGAAAATATTTGCCAGATAAAACAAACGCCAAGATCAAAAACGCTAAAACACTGAGTGGATATTTATTATCCCCACTAATCCTTTTGCATTTCAAAGTTTATTTATTTTTACTGTGCTCTTCTATGGTCCTCATCAGTTATTATAAGCATAATTTTAAATTCATAAAGGAGAATGCAGAGTTAATAATATCATGAGCTTTAAAACAATATTCAAGTAATACTGATGAGGATAGAAATGCATTTGTTATCTGAATATCTTCTTTGGATGAACCAGAAAAAAAGGGTAATCCAATGTTAAGGTTTTAACTCCTCATGCCCCAGCCAGTGAGGCCCTGCATAAAGAACAAAGATTTAATTTTAAAACATCAATGAATTCTTTTGTTTTTTAAATGTTTATTTATTATTTTCAGAGAGAAGACAGAGCTCGAACGGGGGAGGGGCAGAAAGAGAGGGAGACACAGAATCCAAAGTGGGCTCCAGGCTCTGAGCCATCAGCACAGAGCCCTATGTGGGGCTTGAACTCATGGACCGCGAGATCATGACCTGAGCTGAAGTTGGATGCTTAACCGACTGAGCCACCCAGGCACCCCAAAACATCAAGGAATTCTTTTAAAGTTCCAACCCAGTAAATCAAATAGCCATGTTGTCTTCAGCATATTCAAATAATAAACATACAATATTCTGACTTCCCAGCACATCTAAATCCTTATTTGTGACACAGTATCTGAAGTTCAGAAATGGACCCATCTTTCCATGACTCAGTTCATGAAAACATTCCAATAATTCCTTCTCACTGAATATATCTTATGGCAACTTCTAAAAGGCCAAAAAAGGGACTTCTAGTCTAATTGCAGGTGGGGCCTGAGGATATAAGAATGATGAGCACGGGTTAACTAAAAGCCTAGATTACGGTGTACAAGGCACTGGTGTATTCTGAATAGTCAATGCACTGGCTTTAGTGACAGATCAGGCGTGAGTATAAAGGAGAGAAGCATCTTGGGCATATGGTGGTGCCATTAACTGAGATAGGAGACTCCGACACAGCAACTGATTAGGGTGGGAAATAAACAGAGGAACTCAGTTTGGTTATGTGTTGACTTTATGGTGGATGTGGGGCATGGGGGTAAAGGAATCTGGTGGGTAGCTAAATTTAGGAATTAAGATCTCAGGAGAAAGATTGGAAGTAGTGAGCAATATCAGGGTATGCAACTACTTTCTGTAAGGGGTAAATATTTTAGGCTTTGCAGGCCATATGATCTATCACAAGTACTCAACTCTGTCACTGCAGCAAAAAGGCAGCCATAAACAACAGCTAATGAGGGTGTCTGTGTTCTAATAAACTTTATAAAAATAGGTATCAGAATGTATTTGGACTGGCGGTCACAATTTGCCAACCCAAGTTAGAGGACAGTGAAGTCCTGGGATTGGATATGATCACCTAGAAAGAACATATATATGTAAGGCAAATTCATATGATACAAATTTGAAAGCATTTAATTTTCAATTTCTGTGCAGTTCAGTAAGGATATATTTTTACTTTTTTCCTTGACGTGTGAAACAATGGCTAGCATAGGGATACACATATATGGTAGTAAGAAGTACAAGAAAAGCCACTAACCTAAAAAGAAAACATAATTTAAGTTATAAGTAAAAATAATCAATTTCTATATTCTATTTTACCAGTGATACTATTTTTCCATTTTTTTAAAGTTCAATAATCACATGAAACATACTGGATTATTAAATATATTTAATTATAAATTTTTGTTAATGTCAGTTTTTAATTTCTCCAAAAGCACATGAACCCTAGGATGAATTGTTCCCACCCATGAAATGGATGGAGTATTTCAATATTAAAGAAAAGCCAAGGAAGGCACAGCAAGAGAAAATATAATGATTTGGTTATGTAAGGGCAAACAGCATTCATAACACTTAAAGTGTGTCTGCTTATTTCTATAATTATTTCATATAACTATAGATAGCTTTATAACTATTTCATTAATAACAGCCAACATCTTAAACATAGACTCCATTGCTAAAGGACTAAATAAACTTTGTGTCTATTTAAATGAAACTCATAGAAACATTCAAATAGGCCTTGGGTGCTATGTTAATGCCAGGAATTAAATGACCAGTATTTATAGCACAAAAACGAAGCACCAGCTTCTACTTAGAAGGTGCAAGTCAGGGTTTGTTACCTGGGCCCTAGAGATAGATAACCCCACAGGGTTTCTGGCCAACTTTGGGAAGGTCTGTAAACGACCTGCAATTATATGCAAGGCTTTCTGTGCATGTGTCCTTCAGAGACAGTCCAGAATGCTCATTAAATTCCTGAAGGAGTCTATTCCTTCTCCAAAGCTAAACTGGGAGCTGTAAAAAGGTGTCTCTAAAAAGCACATTTTTCTTACTTTAAAAGCCTAAGTATTTTTTTCCAACTTCCTATTTTTGAAAACAATAAAAGACGAGGGGTGCCTGAGTGGTTCAGTCGGTTAAGCGTCCAACTTTGGCTCAGGTCATGATCTCACGGCTTGTGGGTTCGAGCCCCAGGTTGGGCTTGCTGCTGGCAGCTCAGACCCTGGAGCCTGCTTTGGATTCTGTGTCTCCGCCTCTCTCTGCCCCTCCCCCCTCAAAAACAAACATTATTTTTTTTTTTAAATAAAAGAATAAAAGACTAGATTAGTAGTCCAAATTAAGCAAATAAAATTTTGTGTTTCTGCCCCAGACCACTGGCATCAGATCCGAACTCAAAACTGTCCATTAGTGAGAAACCAAGTTTCTGTCACACTATTTACCGAGAGAAACTTACTCCTAGAATTTTTAAACCACTCGTTATTTTCTGGGATCTAAGACACCTTTTTATAAAGCTCAAAAATAGAAATAAATAAATATCCCAAGAGCTGAGCACTTCTGAAATGCTGGACTATTAATTAGTAGACCTTATCTATAAATTAATCTGCAGAGGTAATTCTTGTATAAGTCAAAGAACGTTGCAGTATCAGAATGTTTTCCTTACATGTTGATTTTTAAAAATTGAGAATCCTGCTATCCCATTCATAGGCTATAATCCACCTCAAAAATGAAAGGCATTTTGCATCTCTTGGGAAAGTAACCTATTCTTTCCAGAACAAAATAAATTTCTCTCAAGTGTTAGATTTTTTATTTTTTTAATGTTTATTTTTGAGAGAGACAGAGAGAGAGAGTGAGAGAGAGAGAGAGAGAGAGAAAGAGCGAGAGCGCAAGTGGTGGAGGGGAAGAGAGACAGGGAGACACATTCTGAAGCAGGCTCCTGGCTCTGAGCTGTCAACATAGAGCCTAACGCAGGGCTCGAACTCACAAACTGTGACATCATGACCTGAGCCAAAGTTGGATGCTTAACAGACTGAGCCACCCAGGTGCCCCAAGGATTAGATTTTTGAGAGACTACAGCATTTACAAAAGGCTTTTGATACACCCTCCTTGCTGATTTAATTTTCTGCCTTTTCTGTATTAAGAGCTAAGATCAATTTGGAACAACTTTTCCATACTATTGAAAATCAGTGAGGAGTGTCATTTAATGCTTTCAAGGTAACTAATATGCAAGAGATTACTACTTCAAAGTGTAAAAGATGTTGACCTTTCTAAGACAGGAAGCAAGTATAAGTAGAAAAGGCCCTGCAATTTAAAAGCTGTTTTCTGTCCACCTAAAACTGTCCAACAATCATCTTTGATGACCCCAGAACCAACATCTCCTTGGTTAACCTGAAGCAAGGGCCCATAAAATTGTATGCAGGCTCTACAGCAGCGTCTTTGTTGTCTGAAAGAATACTTCGATTCATACATGTTCCAATTTATATCTATTCTGCATAAATGAAGCAGACTTGTAGAAAAGACTGGATTCATTATCATGTAAAATACAGCCATTAGTAGAAAATCGATATTCCCAGACATAACAAGATCAGACTCAGGCTTCTGGGCTGGAGCTGGGGGTGGAGAGGTGGAATGTTTCCAAAAACGAAAGCCTTCCTTCTAAAAGAGTTATTCACAGGGGTAAGTTAAATAACACTACCAAAAAAGGAAGTTACAACAAGCCATTGCTTAAGTCTACCATCAAAGCAGAGCCCTCTACCCAGTTGACCTTTTTAGTATTAATGCCAGTGCATAGGTAGTTCCTAAATGCGTATGTGTTTATCTCTCAAAATCTTTTGTAAGCTATCTTGTGGTTGGAAAACTTGATAGGACTCACGCGCCTGAAATGCCTATCATATTAACACACAAATGTATTATTATCGCACAAATCAGATGCCGCAACCAGGAAGCAACCACCGGTTAATTACAGAAATACAGAGTTTCAAGTACCATGGATTCTACAGCTAGGGGAGGTGACAGTAAAGCCTGCTTCCAGGCAGTGATGATGAAATGGTTTCGAAGATGAGCAAGAGGGGAAGATCCAGAGAAGAAAGCATATCCAGAACATCTGCGTGCCTACTACATGCCAGGCACTGTTCTAGGCACTGAGGATATAAGATAAACAAAACAGATGAAGAGTCAGCTTACTTCCCTACAGGTGAAGACTGACAAAAGGGATTAACACTGAAGTATCAGATGGGGAAAGTAAATTAAAAAGGCAAAGGAGGGCGCCTGGGTGGCTCAGTCGGCTAAGCATCCAACTTTGGCTAAGGTCATGATCTCACAGTTCGTGAGTTCGAGCCCCACGTCAGGCTCTGTGCTGACAGCTCAGAGCCTGGAGCCTGCTTCAGATTCTTTGTCTCCCTCTCTCTCTGCCCCTCCCCCACTCACACTCTGTCTCTGCCTCTCAAAAATAAAGAAACATAATTTAAAAAAATTTAAAAAAAAGGTAAAGGAAAGGGGTGCCTGGGTGGCTCAGTCAGTTAAGCTTCCGACTTCGGCTCAGATCATGATCTCACAGTTCGTGAGTTCGAGCCCCGCGTTAGGCTCTGTGCTGACAGCTCAGAGCCTGGAGCCTGCTTCGGATTCTGTGTCCCCCTCTTTCTCTGCCCCTCCCCGACTCATGCTCTGTCTCTGTCTCTCAAAAATGAATAAACGTTAAAAAATTTTTTTAAAAAAATAGGTAAAGGAAAGAGGCATCTGGGTGGCTCAGTGGGTTGAGCATCTAACTTCAACTCAGGTCACCGTCCATGAGTTCAAGCTCCACATCAGGCTCGCTGATGTCAGCACAGAACCTGCTTTGGATCCTCTGTCTCCCTCTCTCTCTGCCCCTCCCCTACTCTCACCCTCTCACTCAAAAATCAATAAACATTTTTAGGGGCGCCTGGGTGGCGCAGTCGGTTGAGCGTCCGACTTCAGCCAGGTCACGATCTCGCGGTCCGTGAGTTCGAGCCCCGCGTAGGGCTCTGGGCTGATGGCTCAGAGCCTGGAGCCTGTTTCCAATTCTGTGTCTCCCTCTCTCTCTGCCCCTCCCCCGTTCTTGCTCTGTCTCTCTCTGTCCCAAAAATAAAAATAAACGTTGAAAAAAAAATTAAAAAAAAAAAAAATCAATAAACATTTTTAAAAAAAGAAGGTAAAGGAAAAAGAAGTTGATAGAGTATCTTGAGGGATTCCTAAGCTATGGCTGCTTGGGGAAGTCTTTTTTGTGAAGGTAACATTTTTTTTTTTTTAACGTTTATTTATTTATTTTGAGAGAGAGAGTGTGCAAGTGAGGGAGGGGCAGAGAGAAGGAGAGCCTGAATCCCAAGCAGGCTCCATGCCATCAGTGCAGAGCCTGATGTGGGGCTCGAACTCACAAACCATGAGATCATGACCTGAGCCAAGATCAAGAGTCAGATGCTTAACTGACTGAGCCACCCAGGCACCCCTGAGAAGGTAACATTTAAGTGGAGATCTGAAAGACAAGAAGGAAACATCCTCTACACTTTCAACCTATAAAAAAACTATCTTTGATGGGAATAGGGCATCGCGTGGCAAATTGGAGAAACATAATTTACTCTTGGAACTCAGCAGTTTTCACCATTTTTTTGTGTGTTTGAGGCACACAAAATCTTCAAATATTAGAATATTCATCAGATTATATAAAAAAGATTGTAAGACAAAGCAATCTGAAATCAGTCAACAACAATTTGATCTCACAACAATTCAACTAACAATGCCTCAGTCATCTGTAACGGCGCCCACACTCATCCCCACCGTCACCAGTTGGCTTCCTTTCTGAGTTGCTATTTGCAGCATACGTCACAGTCCTATATCGAAGAGGCAAAAGTCTCCAGTTAAAGTAAACAGGAGATCTTTCTTTAGTAGAGGTTCAAGCACACATTCAACTAAAAATTAAACTTCCCTTATCTTCTGCAAACATAACCTGTTTGGCTTAATACTTGCCTAATACCACCTTAAATTGTACATACACATTTTATAAACCATATATATTCAAATGTGGAAAAATAAATTTTAAACATTAATATCTGGTAGCATGCCTGTGTGCTGTGGGGCATTTACTGGGCGATGGCAAAGGATTATGTTAATGAAATGTCAAACCCTGGTTTGCCACTCTCGAGTTCTTATATTTTCTGTCTGTCCCACTAGAAAATATTTCAGTTTCACAGAACTCTCAACCTTGTGGTCATTCCCCTACAGGAAGTTATAGGAAAAAGTTTTAAGCTCTTGTCTTTCTCCCTGTTTTCTGATTGTTCATAGTTAAGACCATCAGAGACAGGCTCTCAGAATAACTTGCCTGGTGCCTGAAGACATGCGTGAGGCACACACAAAGAAGGAAGGCCCCCCGCACAATGCAGCAACATATTAAAATCAGTAGAAATCATGGCTGATCCCAGAGGTCCACCACTCGGAATAACCATGTGTTAACTTGGACTCAGGGCCATCTAGCTGTGACACCTATCACTCCCTTGATGACCAGCGCTGATTTGATTGAGTTCAGAGGACTCTGAAACACAGGGCAAAGAATGACGTTCCTAACCAGCTTCCTAGAGGAGTGCAAAATTGATTTTAAAAGATAAGGCAAAAGGGTAGCATTAAAGACCATGAAGCCGATTATACCGGAGGAACGTCAGCAAGACTTTGGAGGACTTTGCGAAAGCTGTTTAGAAAACATAACAAATAACCTTAACATAATGCTTAGAGTCTAAACAGCCAACTCCCTCTTCATCCGTAGGCCCTGGCGTGTGCCTTTCACATCAGGCAACCTGGGTGTCAGCTGAAGACCAGATCTCAACCTCTGTGCTCCAAGAAGTAGCTCTCAGTATCTTCTCGTTTTTGCCAAGTAGGCCATGCACTCATGAAATGAACGGCAATGTTCTTGGAGTTAACGGGAGAAACCCTGTAACACTGATATGCCACCAGGTTGTGGGGCAAAGGAAAACAATTGTGACCAGCTGCGAACAGTAACCACGGTACACAGTTTTATATCCTTTCCTTTCTAGTTCCTAGAACCCTCCTCTGAAGAGGTTCTCGTTGCTGCTACCAGGAGACAAGAAACAGATGAGATCCAAAAGGAGAGTATCTTAGAGACTTCTCCCAGAACCCTGGAGGGGGACCTATAGACCTGGCTGGAGGAGGTGCTGATGAACACATCCCAGTCTCTAAACTTAAGATGTGTCCTCAATGGCTCTGAGGTTTCTAGAGAAACTGTGGCTATTGGTAGCTGAGCTAATCATCTGAAATCATTTCACAGAAAATCATGGACCATTGAAACTGGAAAAAGATTTCCCAGGAAGAAATCATCCTTATTTCAACCAGCCATTCTTTTCTCTTTTGTTTCCTCTTTCCTTCCTTCCTTTTTTTTTTTTTTTAAGTATCGACTAGTTACTTTTAAAGGAGAAAAAAAGTGTCTTGATATACAGAAGATGATGGAAGTCAAGTGAATGCTGGAAAATTTCACAAACCTTCACTTACCTTCATTTAAATGGACAAACAAAATGACACTATACACAAAAACTTTAGTCCTTGAGAAGTTCAGAAATTCACCGTGGGTCACCTGCAGCTAGAAGCAAATAGTGAAGCTAGCGTCTAGGTCATCTGATGCCCCAGCCAGTTCTACTGGGCTATAAGATCAGATAGCTAACAGAAAATTGGTATTTACAATTCAAGATGGTGACATTCTAGCCATTAGATACATTTTTAATCTCCTAAGAACCAGCTGACGTTAAAAAATTTAGAACAAAATAAAAATACCCATACCCATGTATGAACAAAAAGTGAATACTTTCAGAATTACACACGACTTATACAGAATAGCTATGCAAAGAGCAGTCATATATTCTTTTTTAAAAAGATACATATATTTTAAAACTTATTTATTTATTTTTGAGAGCTCTGCACTGTCAGTGTAGAGACAGACGCGGGGCTGGAGCCCACGAACCATGAGATCGTGACCTGAGTCGAAACCAAGAGTTGGACGCTTAGCTGACTGAGCCACCCAGGTGCCCCGAAAGAGCTGACATATATTCTTAAAATACCACCAAGTACTCAAAAGTAGTCCAAAGTGAAGGAAGTATCCCCTAAAATAAACACAATTGTGTTGCCTGCCCCTTGTGTAGAAAAACCCACGTTCTGGGGTCCCTGGACTATGAGGCAAAATTACAGGGTTTAGATCAACAGGGCCAGCACATCTTTTGAGAGTAAGCTGATAGATTTGGTGTCAACAAGGGACCGTTGCTGAGGCTTTGATTCTATCCAGCCTGATGTCCCAATTTTAGTTACACTTCATTTAGGTTCATTTGAAGAGTGGCACAAAAAAACAGAGGAATGAAAGTTAGCCATACGCTGAAATGTCCCTTTCACACGTAGGAGCACAGCAAATGCACTTTTTCAGGCTTCTGAAGTAACCCTCTAGCATCATTGATTTTTGAGTCTTACAAAAGCTCTTTGTATTGTGCCTGCACCACAGATTTACACTGCTATAACTCCTGTCAGACATCATCTTAGCTTTATGAATAAATAAAACTATGCTCTAGGGAAACATTGATTTAAGAGGAAAAATCAATACCCATCTAGCACGTGATAGACTTGAGCTTTAAGGCTACTGATTGCCAAAGTACGATGCAATACTGAGTGTAAAATCATACTTTTTGCACCCTAATAAAAGATAAGTGAGGGTATGTGAAGTTGGCAGGCAGGAGCTTGCCTTTCATGGTGCTAAGTCTATCAGGATGCCCCCTTTCCTTTACAAAGCAGTTAGTGGATACTTCCAAAAGGGAAGAGAAAGGGAAAGAGAAAAAAAGAGAAGGATGAACCAATGGTGGCAAAATCTTGGTAATTTGTGAACAGGCATTAGGAGTGTATGAGAACTCACTATATTATTAACTCTGTGTGTGCAAAATTTTTTGTAAGAATTTGAAAAGTACATATGTTTGCTTGGAGAAAACTCTATAAATATCAGCCAAGATGCGGACGATGGTTCTCTTTGCGTTAGAGCCTCCTGGGGAAGCTTTTTTCCTTCCTAGGGAGCTTTGTAGTTTTCAATTTCCTTAGTGAATAGGCACATGGCTTTCATAACTCAGAAAACACACACACAATAAATGTAGGCATAAGGATAACAAAAAAAAAAAAAAAGGAAGAAAAGAAAAGAAGAAGATTAGAGTGACAAGTATTTTGTTGACTACTGGCCTAGAGAAAGCCAAGATTCACAATGTAACACATACTTATATTCAACTCTTTCTTACTGACCTTGGACATTTTTCAGGGCACAAGCAGGTTGCTATTAAAATTAACTGATTTAGGGGCACTGGGTGGCTCAGTCACCCAACTTTTTAGCTCAGGTCATGATCTTGTGGTTCGCAGGTTCGAGTCCTGCGTTGGGCTCTGTGCTGACAGCTCAGAGCCTGGAGCCTGCTTCAGATCCTGTGTCTCCCTCTCTCTCTCTGCCCGTGCCCCACTTGCACTCTGTCCCTCCAGAGGGACAGAGAGAGAGGCAGACACAGGATCTGAAGCAGGCTCCAGGCTCTGAGCTGTCAGCACAGAGCCCAACGTGGGGCCTGAACCTATGAACCTCAAGATCATGACATGAGCCGAAGTCTGAGGCTTAACTGACTGAGCCACCTAGGTGCTCCTAAAAAAAATTTTTTTTAATTGACTCATTTAAAAAATAAAGCTAACACCTTATACTGCAAGTAACCTCATCTTTGTGAGCCAAAGATCAAACTAGACATAAAAGTGGGCTACAGTCATCAATTCCTCAGCCCTGCATTCACCCAACAAGAAAACCTATTTTCACAGTGAAGACAGTTGTTGAAAGTTCTGACAGGCCTGTGGTAACCTTTGATTACAAAGCCACTCCAGAAAGCCACGGCCTTTGCTTTCCTGCTCACAATTAGTTGGAATTAAAAATGAATCCCTTCCTTTTTGTCTGGCTCCTCGAACATGCAGCCTATTGCTAATTGTGTTAACTGCGGTCTCTCAAGAAACACACTTGTTTGTGGAATTGGATCAGGGGCTCACGTCTGACCAAATAGTTACTGTTGCTCTTTGTTCACATCGCTGGTTTTTCTGATAAGTGGAAAGAACGCTGGAAGTTTAAAACACACTTCTAAGCCAAAGGCACATTAGAAGCCTGAAGATGGGTCGGCGTAATTTAAATTTTGAATCTCAAATTCAAATATAATAAAAGCAACTACTATCATCACCCAAGGTGGTGAGAATATTGGCTAAATCCACTTCCAAGGTGGAAATGACACACAGTTACAAGTTTCAAAAGTATGTAGCCACTGTGTGAGTGCTATTAGCAGCAGAAGAGGGAGATGGACCACAGGTTGGTTTTAGTGGCTCATCTTTAATGCATGAATATGAAAAGTAAAATAGAAAGTAAACATTACTGTTGATAAAAAAATGTTTATACTTAGAGAAAAGCAGAGCTTGAGATTACTTTTCACAAATATCATCTTATTTTTTATTACAGTTAAATCTTACCCTCACGCTCAGTGTCCACAGGAGGGTCAGACATACGAGAGGATAATTAAGTACAGTACGACCAGAGATACAACTTAAGAATTCTGGAAGCTCAGCTCTACTGGGAGATAGAGAGAGCTTCTCAGAGGACCTGGAAATTGAGGCGGACCTTGAAAGATGCAATGCACAAAGGGGCAAGGGTGTTCTCAGAAGTGAGAACAGCATGTGCAAAGGCCTGTGTGCCTAAAAGGACATTCGGGTGTTGGAGTATCCTGAGAAATTCTGTCTTAATGAAGCAGAGATGTCAAAGTAGGGGAAAGTAAGCAGTGCCCTGTGTGTGTGTGGGGGGGGGGGGCGGGGGGGGGGTTACAGAACCAGCTGTGGGGCTCCACACCAAAGTGTTTAGATCCATTCTCAAGGTTGAAGGGCCCACAGAAGTCACTGAGCAGGAAACAACGTTATAAATTTGCAAGCCAGGTACCTAGAATGGGTACAGTCTGTTGGAAGAGAGCTATATTCGCTCTAGCAACAGACTGATGCATAGTTATGAGGGCCAGAGCTAATGTAGTGACGGTGGGGGGCAGAGCACAAGGCTGGAAACATATCTACAATGAGCATTTGTGGCAGCTGGCAGTTAATGTGTGGCCTCATCAAGCACCAGTCACTGTTCTTGGGATTTTCAAATATTATCTTAAATCCAGAATCTGATGTGGACCTGAATGCAGAGGGTGAAGCAATGCCAGGTCGAAGATTTCTGGCTTGAGTGGCAGGGTCAACAGTAATGCCTTTAATTGAAATATTGATTCCGGGAGAAGGAGCAGAAGAAGGAAGCAGAAGGTGAGAGAGGCGGGCAGGGGGAAGATGTTTCACTGAACCCATATTAATTTTGAGAGCTGCTTGGAATATACAAATGAAGATAACCAAAACATTGGGGTCAGGAATTTGGCAGGGAGCACACTGGAAATCTGACAGAACAACAACAACAAAAATCCTCAGTAAAATGTAAGCAATCAGCCACGTACAAAAAAGTAGCACACAGTACAATGCTTTCCAAAAACTCAAGAGTGTGATTCCACTATAGAAACATCTGAGACCTATTCTAGAATATATAGATCCTTGAGTTAAATCTTAATTCCCCCCAACTGGAAAATGCTCTGTGTTTCAGCCCCGCAAATAAAATGAGTAAGGCAAGAGGCTCTAGTGGAAATGGATGTGCATTAGAGAAAATATTTAATCCCCGAATCGAGATTCTTGTCAAATGTTGAGAGATCACAGGAAGGCATTTTTGGAGGGTGGATATTCAAAGCTCTTAATGCACTGATTCTTTAGACTAAGTTAACTAACAAAAGGCAGGCTGTTTTCCAGGATCTGTTGTTATATTTAGAAAGACCTTAGAGGGGAACCAAAACGACCCTGAAATTGCTCCCTGTTCTCCTAAGAGGAAGGGGTTACTCTGAAAGAGAAAGAAATTCTCAACAACTTGAAAGAAAGATTTAATTAAGAGACAGTGGCCTATTTTATGAGATTCATTTTGTAAAGAGATTGGGAACATTCAGCCCAGATGTACTCCTTTCTTTCTAGCCCATAGAGGAATTGGATAATGATGTATAATGGATGGGGGTCAGTCAGGTCACAGTGTTTGAGATTTGTAAATCTTTTAAATGGGTGAACATAGCACTTCAAAGTCCAGGATTCGTTATAAAAATTGATAATCATGTAGGAAACTAATTGCTAAAATTCAAAATGGAATGCCCTTGTGTTAACTTGTCCTTTATTTAGGTTGGATGATTTTTTTTCTGGATTCGGTTCTGTTCAAAGATGACCCAAGATCATTAAAGAAATTTGATATAACTTTATCATTAGCACTACCTGAGATTACTAACACCATTAATAACAGCCAACAGTAAACACAATTTCATATATTTTCATTTGGGGTGGTGGTGATAGCGGTGAATAATGTGGTATCCGAGTAATCTCTCCAACAAACCCATCGGACTATCTAATGATTATCCCCGTCTGAAAGACAAGTAGAGAGACTGACAGGGTAGGCATTTTGCCCGGCCTCCCGTTGGCATTAGAAGGCAGAGTGTAGTGCCCATCACCAAAGGGAAAACCATACTATAGAAAGCATAACCATTGGCGTCTCACAGTCTCTATGGCAAAAATCCACGGTGCCAAATTTGAAACGGCACAAGCTAATATTCTTGAGATTTCTCAACTTCAAGGGGGTGCCCGGGTAGCTCAGTCGGCTGAGAGATTTTTCAACGTCAAAGCTGTGTCTGCAGTCCTATGATGCAGAGTCCCCAAATACTCTATTGATGCCTGTCGTGAGTTAACCTCAAAGCAGGCTTGACTAAGCAAGAATGTAGAAAATATCAGATACCATGAATACCTTGGAAACGTTCTTTCCCAGCTCTGGAGTTACACCCAACTGCTGGAATGAGAGAATGACCTCGTGTTTTCTGGAAAGGAAACACAAGGAGAAACAATTTGAAAACTCTGAACTGAAGGACAATTACAATAACTAAGGGTAAAACGATTACCTTTTCATTTACGCATTAAAGTTTTGAGCAGTAAGTAAAGCAACTGGCAAACAACTATATAATGAACCTTCAGTGTTTTCATGCTATAAAAAAAGAACGTTGAAAAACAAAGGTTAGAACTTGCTTTTAAAATGTTCACAGACCAAATATTTACCCTAAACTTTATATATGTAGAACAGTAAAAATGGCACGAATCATATGTGCTCCCAGTGATGAATAATTACGCCCATGCTGTGTTACACTCACTGCTTCGATCTACCTCTCTCCCCCAGACACTGGCAGTGATAGTGGGTTAGTATCGCACACCCCACACATAGACCTTTACAACTCTGCAAGGTCCCATGGGTTAAAACAAAAAGGGCTGCACGTCTCAAGAAGAAGACAGCCTTATTAGAACAAAGGTGGCTGGAACAAAATTGAAAAGAACCATGCGATAATTATTACAACATCGTTAGCCATTTTATTTCGTTTTCTTCTTGAAACATGCTATGTGTTGCATGGTTTCTCATGTGAAAATAAAAACGGTATTACTTATAAAGATCACTTCTTCTGAAAGGAAGTGTGGTTCAAGTTTGAGGAATGTAATCAGAAATGGAAAATTCCGTTTTTGTTGACTATGGATCTAAGAAGGCACCTTAAAGTATGCTCAGTGAAGTAAGCAATGGTTGTGAAAGAATGACCCAATGACTAGACTGAATATTCTCAGAAACAGTATCCACTGATATAAACCAACGCATTTTTTTTTTTTCTTTTTTGGTTAAGTTTAAAAGGGAAAAGAAAGAGCCATTTCTTAGAAAAAAAAAAAAAGATGAAAAGCAAAACAATGCTAGAGATTAAAAAAATAGTAAAATTGACAATAAGCAAGGTTGTGGTCCCTCCATGACCTGCCAGGTCAGACTCTCCAGTGGCCAACAGGACAAGAGCTCCCAAAACTCCTCCTGCACCGCATGGGGCTCCCATCTACATGGTCTAAGAGCCTCTTGGATATAAGTTCCAAGAGAAAAGAGCAGTAAAAGGCAAGGGAGAGTTACATGTTGAGGGAGCAGGAAAAGAGTAAAGATCACATTGGCCAACAGTCTGCTTTCAACAAAGAAAGACAATGGAAATTCTTTCCTCTCTCCCTTTTGCTGGGAAATTCCCCATTCTGAACCACTAAGCATTATAGCTCAGCAATATTACAGGTTCTGGTAGGTTTCCTGAAAACTGATCATTTATAAAACCAGGAAGATGCATTTCAAGCTCTAACCAACTGCATCAGAAACAGATGTTGGAAACAGTACCTGTTCAAAAGCGGAGAACTATTTTTGAGATGCTGCTAAATCTGTCTAATAAGCCTTATTGATAAACCTCTGTGCCAAATAAAATCGATGATGATAAGTCTCAGTTCAAGAGACCGAGTTACCAATATATATGATACAGAGATACAAGTAACAATAAAAGTATGTACAGATTGTGAATACAGTAGAGATAAGAGCATGAGGGCTCCATACGTAGAACTCTCCACAGCTCTTGGGATGAAACCCGAGCCACTGGCATGGTGTGACTAGCTCCCCACCATGGCACCTGCCACCATGCCCAGCACCCTATTTCAACATCTGTCTCATCTTCCTTACCTCCCACCCACAGTTCTCCATGCCTCTGCCACACTGCTCATTTGCCTGTTGTTTTTTCAAGCAGCTAAACAACTAATCTAGAAATGAGTATCTAATAAAGCACTTTTTAAAAATATTCATTTATTTTTGAGAGAGAGAGAGAGACAGGGCGGGGGTGGTGGGCAGACAAAGAGGGAGACACAGAATCTGAAGCAGGCTCCAGGCTCTGAGCTGTCAGCACAGAGCCCAACACAGGACTCAAACCTGTGAACCATGAGATCATGACCTGAGCTGAAGTTGGATAGTTCACTGACTGAGCCACCCGGGTGCCCCAAGCACTTATTTTTAAGCTGGAAACTATTTGTAATGTGCTTATTAAGAGTAAGCGGACCCTGGTACCCAGCAGGTGGGTCCTCTAATCTGTTCCAACCTGGGTCCACCGCCTGTCACATCCTTCTCAATCTCGCCCTTCTTTTACTTCGAGTCCAATGGAGAAATAAACTATAAACACCAGTGTAAAGTACAGAGAACTGGCATTTGGGGCTGGATAATTCTTTGTTTTGAGGGATTGGTGTTCCTCCACCCCTCAGCTGTGACAACCAAAAAGATCTCCGGACTTTGGCAAATGTGCCCTGAAGGGCAAAATCATTCCCCAGTTGAGAATCACTGGTCTCGAATGAATGATGACTTATTAAAACATAGTAATATTTATATCTTAACCCATACTATGCAGAAGTCAACAATTTGGATGGGGACCATCAGAAAGGGCACAGATGGGAGTAGAGAGAGGGAGGAAAATACATATATTGAACAACCTCTGTATTCTCAGTCCTATGTGAGGTCAGTCATCTAATTTAATACTCACAAAACACACTGTGCTTTTTCTTCCTATACTGAAGCTTGCTTACAACCTTGAGAGGCAATGATTTATTCTGGCAATGTTATTAAAAGCAAAACTCTTCAGAATAAAATTAAACTATTTCTAGAACTTCACACAGACACCAATATGCCTTGTCCTTCACTTGCAACAGACCAACTGCCTAAATTCTCATCCTTGAGAATGAGTAGCACCACACATTCTCATGGTGAGTGCCTCTATTGTGGCTCCATAGTATATTTCCTCTACCAGCTTAAAGCCACGTGGTTGTTTTCACAATCGTAGGCCCAAATGGCCCCAAATACCCCCTCTCCTAAATGTACAAGTTAACCCGTGGAATTGTCAAAGGCTAACTAATTACAGCTCTTTGTCAGTGTCCCAAGTGAAGACAACACACTCTGTAGCCCGAAGCAGGTGGTTTGGCTATATCCTGACTTAACTACCAACTTTCCTGAGAGTGTTTAATGAGAGAAAGACAGGAATTCTTAGACAGAATTGGATGTTGGTCATTTTCCCTGCTGATCTCCCAAGGACCTAGCGGGCTCAACAATCTCTATTACATTCAACACAGGTCCAAAAGAGTCCCCAAACAGGGGTCTCCCGTAGCCCTGTGTATTCAGAAAGGATGATAGTGGCTTTTAAAATATATATGTTGATATGTCGTTTTTATTACTTGGCTTTTTTGGACTCTGTTCAAATATAATCACATCTTCTACTCTAATATATCTGCTATCTGTTCAAATACTTTATTTAAGGAGAGTTTCCATGTGCTGGACAGCATTCTAGGTGAGGTTTCAATACTGACCAAGACAGACAAAATTCCCAGCCGTCATGGAACTTTCTAGCAGAGGTGGGAGCCAAGCCATCCATCTGGCAAAGCAGTTCTGATAATTACTGAACAACTGAAGCTAGTTCGGGGCTGGGTACAGCCCTAGGGGAAGGCATGACTTTAAGTGGGGAGTTGGGAAAGACCTCACAGAGAAAATGCTGGCTGAGCAGGGCCCTGTAGGCATGGGGAAGGTTTGGGTAGGGACGTGGGGGAGGACAGAAGTGGCCAACTGGAGGCAATGGCACGTGCCGGACTGTGGTGGGAAAGCAAGTCAGAGAGGAGCCAGTCATGCCGGCCCCTCAGTGTGATCATCATGATGGCACCACTGGTAGAACTGGAGCATGCCCAGTGCCCTCATGGCTCCTGCAGGGAGGACACCAGACATGGGCCCACATGCAGACATGTGGGTGAATCCAGCAGAGGGAAAGTCAGAAGGAAGGTTATCAGCTGAGAATAAGGATGGGGAAGGAAGCAGTGAAGGTTTCCTAGGAGAGCAGAAAGTAGAATGAAGTCTTCTGGGAGAGGGAAAGCATGAATGGACAAGGGAGGCAGCAGTCTTAGGGGCCCACTGAGATGAAAGTGAGACCTATCAGCATAGGGGTGTGTGTTCCTCCAGCCACATCAGCAGCCCAGGTGAAGAGATGGGGCAGGTAGAGAGTCGAGTTATGCAGGTCAGTACAATGAAGAAAGAGAGAAAGAAGCGAAGAGCCTGAGGATGTATGCAAAGGAGTGTTAGAGAGACAACGGGAGCTAAGCTGGGTACCTGGAAAAGAACTGGAAGGAGTGACAGATAGTGGAAATTAGGAGGACCGATGGACCGTAGGTACTGGCAGAATGCAAAAATGACTGGAATTAAGGTATGGGGGTACAAATGAACAGAAAGGTGGTGATTGGAGGATAGGACGCTTGGGGGGGGGGTGGTTACACCCTCACTATTCAAAGTGTGGTCCCTGGACCAGCAGCATCAGAAACACCTGGGACTTTGAAATGCAGAATCTCAGATCTACTGAATCAGAATCTACATTTTAACATGTGACTCGGGTGCACAACAAAATCTGAAGGAGGACTGGCTTGCTTTGAGCCAAGTTAGCTCAACCCCCACTTGACCAGAAGTCACAGGCACCAGACAGAAAGGTGCTACTGAATAGGTTTCTGAGGTTAGGGACTTCCCTGGGGATCCACTTCCCCCTCCTCCACTTTAAACGGCTCCTTTTGGCTTCTTGGGTCTTTATCCAGCTCCTCACGCCCTTGCTTCGTCTTGCCCTAGAGCCTTATGATATCGCCGGCAGGCTTTAGATTCCATTTACCAAAGAATGCTGGCCCCTCCAAGTGCCTCATTCATATCCCCATCCTTTCCGAAGGTAAGTGGCATCCCCTTGCTTCCTGAGACCGATTTCCTGTGGGCCCCCTCTGCTCGAGGTGGCAAGCTGACACTCAGTGCACTCCATCAGCCTACATGATTCCACGCGCCTACAGAGACTGGTTACCAGGCACTGATGCAAAATACACGGTATTGGCAAAATACGTAAGACGGCTTTCTAAAGGTTTACCTTCCTGCTATCATAATTACTCAGGATTTTGTATCTCCTTTAATATGAGCAGACTGCCTTCACTATAGCTAATTTTATAAAACAAAGAAAACAGCGGCTGTACACGACATTACGGAACGGAAGATGAGGCTGGGCCTAATTAATGTAGGCTCTGCTTCAATAACAGCTTTATTCCTAATAAACAGAGTGTGACACTTTCATTAACCCAGACACAAACTCTCACACAAATACGCACGCATGAAATAATATAAAAATTCCAAATTTAGAATCTCTCTCTTCTCTTTCAAGACCTAAATGATTCCAGAGGCTGCACTTCCAATAGTTTCATGATTACTAAAAATTCCAGTTGTGAATCCTACTATTTGCAGTCACTGTGCTCCACACCCCATACATTCTCATCTCATGCAATGCTCATGAGAATTCCATGGGGTCTGTACTGTTGTTATGCTGCAGATGGGGAAACGAAGACTCGGGAAGGTTAAGTAACACAGCCAGTGAGTGAGCCAAGTTTCAAACCCAAGTTTGATCCAAAGCGTGGGCTCACTCACATACCATTTCAGACTAGATTAACATACAGCCGTCACCTAAGGGTATGGCCATATGATTTCCTCTGTGTCTCTGCATCCCAAAGCATATGCACAGTCACTACAAAATATTATATGTGCCTACACGAATCAAGAAGGTCTAAATCAATGGTCTCTAATCCCATTATCAGTAAATATTTGATGATGACCCTCTTGGTTCGATGGGACCATTTTCTAGATCTGTGATAATTCTTTTAGCTGTTTCTCAGCTAGAATAAATGAACGAACTGAGCCAATCTGGCATCGCTCTGATAAATTTTGATATGCATGCAACAAACCTATTCATTACTACAGGTACCTGAATATACTTCCCGGCAGGTGGGGAGCCTGGCTTCGAGGAACAGAATCTGTTCTGCTGTCAGAAGAAAGTACTGACAATGGTCACTCGTCTGACCCCTTCCTCCAGCAAGGAGGCAGAGACCTCAGGTTGGTTTAGCAAGCACACAGAAAAAAAAGAACAGAATCCAAACCTTATTGTGTGAATTAATTGCCACAAGACTTCAGACACACTGGTTTCCTTCCCTGAATCACTGAACTGCCCACGAGGCAGAGGCCACAACGTCTGGCCCTGCCCACTCCCCTAACCCCCTTCCTGAGGGCAGTGTGACGACTTGATGGGCCCAAGGCCCTTGGATGAGGAGAGCTGAGGTTAAGGGGACTGTGTCCACACACTCAGCACTGAGCAATGCAAAATCTGGCCAGGACACCTGCTCATGGTAATCAGAGTTTGGCATGTGAGGCCGATAAAATATTTCTTTTGAAGTTAGTAAAGCCAAAATAAACAACAATAACAACAAAGGAAGCCTCAGAAACTGACCTTCCCATTCCCGAGTCCCTATCCATAAAACAGAAACAGAAACCTCTTCAAATACAATTACAGAACAACCCTTACAGTTTCCCAGCTTTTCAAAGGAACCAAAGCTGTAAGAAAAGAAATACCTTAAGGCTCATGCTAAATACATAACCTTTTTATTTTAACATGTCCTGTATCTGGATGAATATTTATCACTCAATATTTATGACTGTCTCTATTGCATATTTCTCCATCTGTCTTAGGTTGTCAAGTCTGATAAGGCAAGGGCCAAACCTATTTAGTTCTTTTTGTAAAGCATGTGAAATTGTTATGCGTAATTAGGCACTTAAAGGGCTTTTGATGAAGATGATTATGAAGAATGAGAACAGTTAATACCATGGCAGGCATGTTTCCTGAAACCTTCCTGTCTTTCTGAAATGTCGGATGATCACACTCCCAGCCTTGTAGAGCTAATGGGCTTGGGGATCGTGCAGAGCTAGTTAAACAACATGTGGTCTGAGGCCTAGCAGCAGCGTTACCGGAAGCTCGTCAGAAAGGCAAACCTCAGGCCTCAGACCTGCTAAATCAGAATCTGCAATTTAACAGGATGCCTAGGCAATGTGTTTGCACATTAAAGTCTGAAAGCACAGACCAGAGAGCCATTTGGTTCAACAAACTTCATTTTATAGTTGAGGAAGGAAGACACCCAGAAAGCCTCAGTGATGTGCAAGCAGCAGCAGATCCTGAACCGGGCCTGGTACCTTGCGACCCCAATGTTCTACCACCTCTTGCTCCTTCAGGCGTATTCCTCCCAAAATTACTCTTCTGTGCATCTACAGATACATAGCCATCTACAGCTTCTTGAGAACACCGGATGCATTTATTTTCCACCGGAGGCCTTTATTCTTTCAACATTTTGAACACACTTATAAAGATGCTGGAGGCAGATCTAGAAAACCATCTCACAGTAGCAGGCTCGCTCACTACGGGCGGCAGAGATGAGACCACACCATGGCTTCTTGGTCGAAATCCGGATTTCAGGTCCAGGGATGCAGCCCAGGCTGACACGTGGCTCTGCCTTGGATTCCAACTAAATGAATAGAATTCAAACCCTCAACGATATGTATTCTGAGCAAAAAACAGAACGGCTTGAGAAACGGCAAAAAGCTTCTTTGAGTTGCTGTTAACATGCTGGCTTGTCACTGCATCTTTAAGTTTATTTATTTATTTTGAGAGAGAGAGAGAGCACGAGCGGGGGAGAGGCAGAGAGAGAATCCCAAGTGGGCTCTGCACTGTCAGCGTGGAACCCGACACAAGGCTCCAACCTGCAACCGTGAGATAGTGACCTGAGCTGAAGTCAGACGCTTAACCGGCTGAGCCACCCAGGCGCCCCTTGTCACTGCATCTTTTAAGCCAGTTCCCTGCACACCTTCCTGGACTAGCCAGATTACATATTTCCTATATCAGATTAGGAACATTTTCTTTTTTTTTTCTTTTTTTTTCTTTTCTTTTCTTTTTTAAATTTTATTTATTTATTTTTTAGGAACAATTTCTAATTAAATTAGGGGAATTTTATTATGGGTTTCCCCCTAGACTTCAGCCACAAAAAGTGTTTAAAAATATTCAGTATTCAAATTCCATCACTGTTGTGCAATTATTATTTTGCAAAAGGCTGAAAAGGACTGACACACACTTTAATCGGATCTGGACACGACAGACATCTGTCTCGACTCACACATGAATACGAACTGGCACCCTCCCAACATATGGTGACTTTTCTGGAAAAAACAAAACAAAACATGAATTTCTCCAGGTATGAAAAAATTGGCTATATTCTTTCAACAACTCCGAGGGGTTTTTTTTTTTGCACATTTAGAAATCAGAAAAGAATTTGTTGAACATAAAAGAAATGCACTGCATTGGAGAAGGCATGTTTTAAAAACACAAAAGATTAACCAAGTAAGTAATTCAACGTTTAGGCTAAAGGTCTGAGAAAAATGTGAAAATTCTGCTGTAAGCAGAACATTCAGATTAGTTGGGAGCCAAGAACAGACTGACCTATGTTGTAGGTACTACCTCCTAAATAAACCTTGAGAGAAACCACCATATGAGATAGAGCCAGGCTCACCCAGAAGCATTCGCCTCTCTCTCAAGGTAACGTCCTTCATAAGAGTACATCATTTCATCACTTGAAGGTACAAAGTACCCCAGAAAATACCGGAAAAGATGAAGGAAAAAGTACCAAGATACTGCTTGCTGAAATGCATATCCCAAGAAGCCTATCACAAACTAGTTGAGGTATCAGGTTTTAAGAGATTTTCATTGCACTTTTGAGCTTGTGTTAAGTCAGTATATTAAGCACTAAGAACAGGGCCTATGTCAGTAAAATCTACCAGCATTAGACCCACATTCCCAAATTCCCCCAAAGCAGCAACTGAATGAAACTATTTAATTGCTGCCCTTTAAAAAATATGTTTATTTATTTATTTATTTTTGAGAGAGAGAGAGCACACACAAGCCAGAGGTGGGGCAGAGAGAGAGAGAGAGGGAGGGAGACATAGAATCTGAAGCAGGCTCCAGGCTCTGAACTGTCAGGACAAAGCCCGACCCAGGGCTTGAACCCATGACCTGAGCCGAAGTCAAATGCTCAACTGACTAAGCCATCCAGGCGCCCCTTAACTGCTGCCCTTTAAATAAAGCCTATGTTCCCTGTTTGCCACAGTCCTTACCACTCCCTATCATCTCCCAGATACCACACCCAAGTACTAGCTGCTTTTGAGCACTGCATGGCACTGATGTTGTTCTTATAAAGAAAGGGGATGTCATCTTACCCACCTCTTTACCAAATCACTGACCTCCCGGGAGGGCTTTGAGATGCTCTGGCTCACTCAACTCATTTATGGCACCCACCTGAGCTTGTGACTCTTGCCCTGAATAATGCTATCAAGCTGTTACTTCTGCCAGGATCATTCTCTTTTCCCCTTTCCCATCTGCCCAATTAGAATTCACTTTGCAAGGCTTCTGCAGTCTTCCTAACCTCATCAGTCAGAACCTACCGCTTCATTATTACGTGTACTAAAATCTTAGAATGAGTTCTCTGGACTACGAATCATTTTAGGCCAGTGGTTGAATCGTTTGATCTTCTTCCTCATAATGTAAGGTCATCCATTACAACATCCAGCGGCAACTTCTCAACCTCCTTTCTGCTGGAGCCATAGTTATCACCATCCTACACATACACACATACCTCAGAATGGACTGGAAGTGTGAGTGCATATGTGGTGGTGGTGGGGGGGGCTCTGCTGGAAGGGATGTAGCAAAGAAGGAGGTAGGTAAAAAGGGAAAAGAAGGCATTTGTATGCCTTCTGGATTTGGATTTCTTATCCCCACAGGACCTATAAAGAAAAGCAGTGAGTAAGGGAGACTGGAGAAGACGAAGGAAAAAAGTTGCTTCCTTTTCTTCCAATACTTCTGAACTCCCCCTCCCCAGCTTCCACTCTGCAGGTCAGGTCTACGTGACAAGGTAAGATCAAGAATGAGGAAGAGGTGGAGGTGAAGGCGGAGGAGGCAAGAGATAAGAGAAACATCCCCACTTTGGCTCCTCATGACTTTCTAAGTGACTCTCCATAATTCCCCACCTCCGAGATACAGCAGCTCCTGAAAGAACAAAAAAGAGAGATGCCAGAGAATAAGGGGCAGTCAAATCTCCTCACACCAACCTTGCCTGCCATCTCAAAAGCCTTTAAACCTCCTTCATTCCTATGTCCACTTCTCAGTGCCAAGCTTCTCCCTGACAGCATGAATGCCTCTTCCCACAATTCAGTCTGCTCCTACCCTTCCACCTCTAAATGCACTCCAAGGAGCCACACCTGGGGCTGGAAGAGCAGCTCCTTGAAGACCGGACGCACATCTTGCCCAACAGGTGTGTATAATGGTGCCTACCATTGCCTGGCCCAGGAATCAAGGCCACGTGAATGGAATTGGGTCAGTGAAAATTCCTGAACTCAAAAATACTTTTCCCTGTGGGATCACTGTTATAAATGTACTTAGCAAACCTCTTGACATATTGAAGTAGGAAAAGAAAGAAAGAGAGAGAGAGAGAGAGAGAGAGAGAGAGAGAGAGAGAGAGAGAAAGAAAGAAAGAAAGAAAGAAAGAAAGAAAGAAAGAAAGAAAGAAAGAAAGAAAAAAGAAAGAAGGAGAGAGGGAGAAAGAAAGAAAGAAAGAAAGAAAGAAAGAAAGAAAGAAAGAAAGAAAGAAAGAAAGAAAGAGAAAGAAAAAGAAAGAAAGAAACTGTCTGCTAGTATATTTCTTTTAATGCTAGAGTTTCTGGGTTCAAATTGCTCAGTTACATGTTTTTTCTCACGTACTTGTTTCTTGAAATAAGATGACAAGTTTTTTCATCTGTATAATAAAATCAACTGCAAAAAACATTTAAGTCTATTACTAAAGATGCTTTAAAAACAAGCGTCTTGTGGGGTACCTTGGTGGCTCAGTCAGTTGAGCGCCCAGCTTTGGCTCAGGTCGTGATCTCGTGTCCGTGGGTTCAAGTGCCACATCGGGCTCTGTGCTGACAGCTCAGAGCCTGGAGCCTGCTTTGGATTCTGTTTCCCTTTCTCTCTGACCCTGCCCTGCTCACGCTCTCTTTCTGTCTCTCAAAAAATAAAAAGTTAAAAAAATTTAAAATAAAAGAAGTATCTTGAAAAGAATTGAGGTCACTTTCATAGTTAACATCAAGGTTTTTCTCCTCTAGTCCTTAGGCAAGTGGGGATAAGAACTAAGTCTTTTTCCAACAGGGGCAAAGATCATCCTAACATTATATAAGTCATGAGTGGCTGTATTTTGGAAATGAGCAGATATTTAGGTTTACTACAAAGACTAAACCTGAAAAAACATCTACGGTTGGAAATAGGTCTTCAAAGCGACGTCTGAGAATGCTCACACATTGATAAGGGTCCCAAAAGCAAGTGTTGCTTTGACTGTCATTCTTTATCCTTCCTTATTTTTATCTAAGTTAGTTCCCAGGCTCCTGACTCATTATATTAAAAGACAGGCTGTTTCAGATGACCTTGTAGGTACAGAATAAAAAGAGCAATTGAGCAAAAAGAAAAAAAAAAAATGTTCCGTGCAGAGATGTTGCTATTTCTGAAAGGAAACATTGACTGGTGCAGGAGAGAGTGAGCGTGTCTTCTGCCTTTGTCCCTTGAGCCTTCCCTCCTATAACAGCCAACACTGCCAGTGGGCTGACAACATACACCAGGCACTGTTCTATGCACTTTTCATCTGACAACAACCCTATGAGGGAAATACGATTATTATCCCACTCTACAGATGAGAAAACTGAAGTATGGAGAGATTATTTGCTCAAGTCACAGAGCGATTAGGGAGAATGGGAGGTAGACATACCAAAAATGTCTGGCTCCAGAGTCCAAACTCTTATCCTCTCAACGTTTACTCTATTTGACACCCTTTTGCTCAACTGTCCATTATGTTCCTTCCCTCTTGCAAATGCTCGAGTTTTGCCCACGCTAGCATTACGAGCTAAGCAGATGCTGATCCCCTGATCTGGTGAAACCCCAGCCAGGTCTCAACCTTCTTAGACCTTCCCTTCGAATAAAGATAGCACAGATCAGAAGCAAGCTGTGAAATGAGCAGGGAGGGTCCACAGACTAGATAGAGCCCAGCAGACGTTCCATTCCTGAAACCTCCCCCACTTTTCTATCAGCACCAGTCACATGCCCAGCCTGGAAGGTTATCTTCTTCCTGGGCTAACACAACTTATGCAGACAAGGCAGCCTCCTGCCATCTCCTCTTTGATCAGGAAACAAACATAATTGTAATATCGTTTGCAATACCATTATCCTCAGACCATATTGAATTACGGAGGAGTTCAATATCGAACATAATCAGTTCTCTTCTGAATGTGTGCTCTGTACCAAAAATGTGCTAAGTACTATGAAGTATATCAATATGAATAATTTATTAATCCTTCCCTCATGGTAAATTTCCTTCTGTGAGATTCTTTACTCCTATTTCCTACTAGGTCACCTAGTTCAGATTGAATATCTGAGAATGAGGAGATACACTGCGCATTGGGCCCCTCAGGAAACAGTTGCGGCCTCTGAATTGTAAAACTGAAAACACCCAGAGTACTTTGTTAGAAAACCAGATGCAGAAGAAATATCATGCATATTGTGTGCCATGAAATCAGATCAATTTATAAGCACCTCCCTGAAATTCCAGATAGAACTATGAGAAAGTCTTTAGCAAGAAATGTTAAAGTGACTATAACAATGAAGAAGTAACTACACAATACTCATTATTACTGATTTAAGAAATGCCAAAGGAGACATATTTTCTTTCACATATACCTATTTCATTGTAGTGAATAACTTCCATAGATGGTTAAATGCTCCTCCGATTACATCAAAATCTTAGAACAACTGCAAATTCTTTAATAATTGAGATTTTCAGAAATACAACTTTATAACTGGGGAAGATACAAATTACTAAGATAAAAGGTAGAACATTAAAGCCATGAGAAAGAAATGTGACGTGTGTGTGTGTGTGTGTGTGTGTGTGTGTGTGTGTTCACACAGCAATAAATTCTTACTGAAGAGATCAGAAAGGCTGCATAAACCCTGAAGAAGTCCCATTTGGGCAGGTGAGGTGAGGAAGGGTAGGAGAACACGGTCCTAGCAGAGGTTAACAGTGTTGCAGTATCATGAAAGCCAAGAGTCATACGTTCAAGTGCTGACCCCTGTCATGCAGGTACCATATATGAGTGAAGTATACAGGAACTCAAAGCCTTGTCAGGTCCATGATTTGGTAGAGAGGTGGGTAGAAATGTGACTTTCCTCTACTCTGCTTTAAGAAAAACAACTGTGTCACACAATGATAGAAGGGCAGCTGATGACTGGCTGTGTATCTGCGAGCAATAAGGTGTGGTGAAAACTGAGGCGAACATTCCTCATCTAAAGGGGTGAGTCACTGAGCAGACAAGCAGACGTATCCAACTTCTTTGGGGGAACTTGGAAATGTGAACCCCGTGTTGGCAGATTTTCTGTGTTTTCTTAAGAGAAGCTAGAAGTTTGGATTTTTACATGTCTCACAACGTTTTAAATTTCTTTTTTAATGTTTTTATTTATTTTTGAAGGAGAGAGAGAGAGACAGAGCATGAGCAGGGGAGGGGCAGAGAGAGAGGGAGACACAGAATGAGAAGCAGGCTCCAGGCTCTGAGCTGTCAGCACAGAGCCAGATGCGGGGCTCAGACTTGTCAACTGCAAGATCATGACCTGAGCCCAAGTCAGAGGCTTAACCGACTGAGCCACCCAGGCGCCCCACATGTCTCACAATGTTTTAATAGATACTAATATAAATTTTAAAATACTACTTTACAATTCAACACTAAGTAGGTCAACAAAACAGCACTGAGGGTCAGGTCTGAGGGCCTTATTCACTTAGCATAATTCCATGGAGCTTCATTCATGCAAGTTTTTTGTATCAATAGCTTAAGTTCCCTTTTACTGTTGAGTAGTACTCCATGCTGTGGATAGAACAAAGTTTGTTCAACCCTTCACATGCTGAAGGACATCTGAGTTGTTTCCAGTTTGGGCTATTACAAACAGAGCTACTAAAAATACCCATGCATAGGTCTTTGTGAGAACAGAAGTCTTAATTTCTCTGGGATAAGTGCCCAGGAGTGCAATTACTGGGTCATACAGTAGTTGCATATTTAGTCTTTCAAGAAACTGCCAAACTTTAAAATCTTTACCATTTTACATTTCCACCAACAATATATGAGTGACCCAGTTTTTCTACATCCTCACCAGCATTTGGTGTTGTCACTATTTTTTAATTTTAGTCACTCCGATAAGTGTGTAATTATATTTCAGTATTGTTTTAATTTGCATTTTTCTAATAGCTAATAATGTTGAACATCTTTTCATGTGCTTATTTGCCATCCGCAAACCCTCTTCAGTGAAATATCTATTCCTTTCATTTTCTAATTGCATTGTTTCTTTGTACTGTCGAGTTTTATCAGTCCTTGGTTAAACACATGGTTTGCAAAGATTTTCCCCCACTCAGTAGCTTGCCTTTTCATCCTTTTAAGAGGGTCCTATGGAGAGCAACAGTTTTTAATTTTGATTACATCCAATTTATCATATTCTCCTTTTATAGACTGTGCTTTGGTGTCCAGTGTAGGACCTTTATATCCAGCTCTAGATCTTAGAGATTTATTCCTATATTTTTCCCAAGAGTTGTATAGTTTTACTCTTTACATTTAAATCCATGATCCATTTTGGTTTTTACCCATGTGAGACAGGTCAAAGTTCATTTTTTAAAATTATGGATATCCAATTGTTCCTGCAGGATTTGTTGAAAAGACTAACTTTTTCCTGAATTGCTTTCGCATCTCTGTCAAAACTCAGAATCTCTTTATGTTGTTTATAAGCCACAAAGTCTACAGTATTCTGTTACAGCAGCCCAAACAGACTAAGACAATAGCTTAAAATATCTGGGATGCATCATCTTACAGATCCGGAAATCAAAAGATGCACAGCATTCCATCCAGAGGTGTGAGGGGGAAATTTGTTTTCTTGCCTTTTCTGGTGCCTTTTCTGCAGAGGCTGCCTGCAAACTGCCTTGTGACCGCAAGCCACACTGCCTTTACTCCCTCTGCTTCCATCACCACATACATCTCCGTCTGGCCCCCCTGCCCCCCTCCCCCACGCCTCCTGTAAGAAGTCTTGAGATTATTTTGGGCCGGTCCAGATAATCCAGGATATTCTCTCCATCTTAAAATCCTTAATCACCTCTGCAAAATCCCTTTCACTATGTAGAGTATCCATCTCAAAATCCTTAAATTAATCACCTCTGCAAAAATCCCTTTTACTATGTAAAGTAATGTATTTACAGGTTCTCATCATTATAATGTGATATCTTTAGGGAGCCATTATTCAGCCTACTACCCTTAGCTTCCTGCATCTGTATGCTTTAATCTTTTGCCAAATTTGGCAGGTTTGCAACCATTATTTCTTCAAGTACTTTTTCAGCCCCTTTCTCTTTTTCTTCTTCTCCTTGGATTCTAAAGACACAAACATCAGGTCTTTAGTTACAGTACCACAGGTCTCTAAAGTTCTGTTTTTATGATTTCTTTAGCCTGTTTTCTTCTCTTTGTTCAGATTGGGTAATTTTTATTGCTCTTTCTTCCAGGGCAATGATTCTTTCCTCTGTCCCCTCCAATCTGTTGTTCAACACATCTGCTGAGATTTTTATCCTGGTCATTGTATTTTTCCAGTTTAAGATGTCCACTGGTTTCTTCATGATATTACCTATTTATTTGATGAGATTTTCTATTTTTTTTTTTTCATTTGTATCCGGCATGTTCATAATTGCTCAGCAAAGCTTTTTTATGACGGCTGCTCTAAAACCTTTGACGGATAAACCTAACATCTCTGTCATCTCAGCGTTGGCTTCTGTTGATTGCATTTTTTTCATTCAGTTTGAGATCTTCCCTGTTTGGGGCGTGACAAGTGATGTTTATGAAAACCTGGACACTTTGGGTATTATGAGACTCTGGATCTTATTTAAACCTTCTGTTTTAGCTTCTTTCCTCTGAGACCACTCCGGCAAGGGAAGAGGGAGGCTGTGTTATCATTGCCAGGTTGGGGAAGAACCAGTTTTCCCTACACCCCCGCTGACACCTGACAGAGAGAGAGGTTCCTCCCTACTGCCGGGCAGGGAGTTGCTGTGGCTTTCCACTGGGCCCCTGCTCACCCCTTCCTGGCTGGGAGGAGTAGGGTTACTGCTTCCTACACAGTCTCTACTGATACCACCCCGGTGGTTGGGAGGGGTGAAAATCTAGACTCCTCTTGTGGTTTCCACTTAGAAAGAGACGGAGGTGGCAGATTTTGTTACTGCCCAGCAGAAATCAAAGTCTTGGCTCCTTACGACTCAGCCTTCTGTGACATTACCCAGCGGAGGCGGCTGGGGTGCCTCCTTAGAACCTGGCAAAGTGGAAATCTCAGCTTCCCAATCAGCCTTTGCTGGCAGGGTGGGGCCCTGGTTTTTGCTTGTTTGTTTGGGGTGTGTGTGTGTGTGTGTGTGTGTGTGTGTGTGAGTGACGTCTGGCTAGAGTACAGAGTTTGTTGTCTAAAAGTTTTCTGTCTTTGTAGGGTGTCTCTTCTGGTCCTTTGGCTAAAGAGGCCAGGCTTTTGTTGTTTTGTTTGTTCCCATTGGTGTCTGCTGATTGCTGGCTTCTCTAACTCCGAATCTGGGATATAGGAGGCAAAAAGAAAACCCATGTAACTAATCACTGTCATTCCTTGGGTCTTGAGGTTCACGATGCTCTGCTCCTTCTCTCCACCTTTCTCAGTCTTCTTCCGTCTGTTTTACATAGACTGCCTAGGGGTTTTAGGTGCACACTCTGGGAATAACAGGTACAAGGATGTCCCCTCCATCTCCCCAGAAACAGGAATGGTCCTTCCTTTCATTTTGAAGTTAAAACTAGAAACCTTATCAAGTAAGGAGATTGCACTGACTATGCTTGAAAAGCTACATTAAGTAGTAGCAAAAGTTGACATGAAATCAATTGAGAATACTTACCAAATAAATTTAAAAGAAACTTTAGAGTTTCCCTGGCACTTAATTTGTAAGAAAAACTATTTACAAAATATGTTTTAAATGTTTTCAAAATATCCAAGTTGTATTAGTTAACTTTGTATTTTAAGATATTTCGAGAAAAAGAAAGGGACTTTATCTCTGTGGCTGATGTTTTGCAATTAATTAAGTAGAATACTGAGGTTTTTAGCTTCCCCCCCTCCCCACTTTGGTAATTATTTGCAGGTGTCTTTCTTTCCTAAGCTGTCTGTATAAAGAAGCTGCACAGGTCTTATGCATGATTATATATACATTATCTGAAAGCTTTTCTCCCAAACGACCTCTTTATAGAATTTAAGAGAACCAGATGTATACTAAAGGATGGCAGGCATTATTAAAGAGAAGACAGGGTCCTAACATTTCATCTATTTTCCTCTAATCAATCCTGTATTTTATTTTATTTTGAGAGAGAGAGAGAGTGCAGGGGAAGGGCAGAGAGATGGAGAGGGAGAGAGAGAATCCCAAGCTGGCTCTGCACCGGCAGGACAGAGCCCGATGCAGGGCTTGAACTCACAAACCATGAGATCATGACCTGAGCTGAAATCAAGAGTCGGACGTTTAACCAACTGAACCACCCAGGCATGCCAACCCTTTATTTTAAAAATTTCTTTTTTTTCAACGTTTATTTATTTTTGGGACAGAGAGAGACAGAGCATGAACGGGGGAGGGGCAGAGAGAGAGGGAGACACAGAATCGGAAACAGGCTCCAGGCTCTCAGCCATCAGCCCAGAGCCTGACGCGGGGCTCGAACTCACGGACCGCGAGATCGTGACCTGGCTGAAGTCGGACGCTCAACCGACTGCGCCACCCAGGCGCCCCTAACCCTTTATTTTAGATGAAATGGGCAGAGTAGCAAAAAAACCAGTAAGAGTAAATAGAAGTCTGCCTAGAATACACTGAGATAAAGTCTGTTTTCAACAGAAATTCTTTTTTACAGTTCAATATAAAAGGTTACTCTCAAAAAATTTAATTAAGAAAGTGTCAGAATCAAATAAGACATAGACAGTCCCAAGAAATGTGTAAATTAGAATAACCTTCAAATTGATAAAGCACTTTAAACAATCTAAGAACAGCTCTGAGCTAAGACAGCTGGGCATTTACTTGGAATAGTTCTGGAAAAAACCAGGGTTTGGATTTTGTGCTCCACTTGCCAATTAGAAGCAAATGGTGATTCCGTAGGGTAGAGTAGTAGTCTCCAAATTCATCACGTTATTACTTCACAGAGCTATTTTCTCTTCCTTGGGTGAACAGAAGGAAACTGCACGGTACAGCACTCAATGGAATGTAAAATAAGGATTAACAAGCCATTCTGGAGATTTAGCAAAATTAAGCTTCATCAACCAGCTTGACTCACAGCCAATCTGGCAAAATGCATCCTAGAAAGAAAACTCACAGTGAAGTGACACGTAGCACAAAAAATTTAAATAACTCACAGAAGCATTAAAATCATGAAAAGGTGCATTGTGTTCTGTGATCAAGCAAGTCCATTACTAGAATAACAAGACTCCATTCTGTACTCAATATGCAGTGCGTAACAGCCCACTGTCAAGTCTGCTTGGGAAACCCACAGTACGTTCCCTTACCTCTCTCCACAGAAGACAACTAATCCACAGAGAGCATCGCATAGGAGGGTGTGGAAACGTACTTTCCCTTTATGTGAAAAGGACACTGAGACATCCTTACAGAGCTGAGGTGTGCCAAAGGCCATCTCTAGTTGCCTGGCAGCTAAAAGACTGAATAAACTTGGGGTCTGTTTAGTCTGAGTAAGTCTTTCCTATACACAACCGAATTATTAATATGGACAGGTAAACTTAAGTACACAATATATGAAATCTTTGAATGCTTAAAAACTAAAGCATGCATTTTGGTCAGTTATGTTTCTTTATGATTTTTTTCATATACAATTATAATTCTTATGGAAAGCAGTCATATTTTTTAGTCTGGCCAGGATATATGGGCTATTTAAGAACAGGCTTTTGCCCTACTTTAATAGCTAATGCATACTGTAAATCAGAATTTAAGCTCGGATTACCGTAAAAAGTCCTAAAGTTCATTTTCTATCCTCAGGCAGGACAGGCCCAACATGGGTAGTTCTTATTCTCACTGATAGAGAAGAAGAAAAAAAAAAGTATGTATGTATGTACGTGTGTGTTTATTTTTCATGAGTTTATTTATGTTTAACCTAGAATCCATATGCTCTAACTTAAACCTATTTCCAAGTATCCATGTCTCCTAGTCTGAAAATAAATCAATAATATCTTCCTTTTTTTAATGTTTTTTGTTTTTGAGAGAGACAGAGCACAAGTGGGAGAGGGACAGAGAGAGGGAAACACAGAATCTGAAGAAGGCTCCAGGCTCCAAGCTGTCAGCACAGAACCTGACGCGGGCCTTGAACCCACAAACTACAAGATCATGACCTGAGCTGAAGCTGGATACTTAATCAACTGAGCCACCCAGGCGCCCCACCAATATCTTCCTTTAAAATGCTTATGTATTATTAGTAAAAATATTAGAGCAACTAGTTAGTCATGTAATTGTTAAATCCCACCACACAACCTTATACAAACATCAGTTTCTGGTAAGTGAAGCATTTTAATGTAGAAGGCAAAACCACAGAATACTCAGAGGACAACACAGAAGTCTTCCTATGACCTCAGGATCAGAAAAATTTTCTAAAGACACAAAAATATATAAGCTATATTCTTTTACATATATACATGAAATTATGTAAGATAAAATCATTATTAACTGGGGATTTTTTTTCACCTGTGTTTTCCTCTAATGAATATAATCCTAATGTACTTCTCCTTGTTATGGGTAAATTGCAAAGTGACTACAATACCTTTAGGTGCAATCAGAGAAAAATGGGTAAGAAGACCTGGAAAAATAGTTGGAAAGCGCTAAGCCTTAGAAAGAAACCAATTAAATCTGCCTTGCCAAACAAACATTTAAACAAAACAAAACCACCACACACACATTCAGAAAAAAAGCTAGCGTAACAGGACATTAGAAAGAACCAGAGGATGCTAAGTGCTAGGAAGGGCATGAAAAGTTATTACCAAAAATGTCAAAATGAAAGGCTTTGGACAAACTAAAGAGGTTCACTTGTCATCGTTGGAGGGGAAGTGGAGTTGTATCAGGAAAGAACGGGAGTCTTTTTCTGGGCAATAGCTGGTCTATTTGTTCTCAGCTATTTGAGAAACCATTGTACCAAATTCTTACCGTTCCCTCTTGAAATTCATTACGCTAAATTATGTTTCTAAGTGGAGATATATCACGATGCTTATGTTAAGAACTGTGAAGGCTCTGAGATTTTATCCAACTTGTAAGCTAACAAATTTGCCTGCCAATTTTCATGAATGATGTAAGAAGACACAAAACTCCTAGGTCAGAGACAAAGGATTATATTACTTACAGCACAGCAAATGACATGAGTTTCATGTTTAGTCATTTCTGCTTGGTGTTCAAGTTCCAGGGGGTACTATGGAGAGGCTTAGGTGGATGCTGTGTTTGCAGTGGGCTTGCATTACACCTAAAGAACCGTGAGTTTGAAGAACAGGAATTGTTCATGATGGAGCCTTCCCCTGAAGGAAGACATTATATTTACTGTAACGAACGGTAAATAAACCTACCCTCTGCTATGAATGCAGACAGGATCTCTATCTTCTAAGGCCATTCATATTACAAACATCCTTGAAAAAATAGTTCAGAACGAAAAGGCAGTTCAGAACGAAATGTCCTTGCTAGACATGTAGAAATGTGAGAGAATCCCCGCCCCCCAACACACAACACTCTCCTATGAAATAAAAAAACAACAAAACCTATGAAGACTTTGATGAAAATTGCATTACAGTTACAGATTAATTTGGGGAGTGACTACATCTTTCTTATACTGAGTTTCTCAATCCATGAACACTGTCTTTCCATTTACTTAAGTCTTCTATGTGTTTCAATAAAATTGTATAATTCTCTCCAAAAAGGTAAGATTTTCCTATTCTTGACTCTTCTGTAGTTTCTGTTGCTAATGTGAATGGTATTTTTTATATTACTTAAAACGATCTAAAGCAAATATTGAATTCCCTTGTTTAGGAATTCCCGTGTTTAGGAACACGATGATCTACCTTACAATCTTTTTCAACTGTTTCCCAGGTAACTTCAGGAATTCCCTCTCTGCTTTATTAATCAATAGCATTCCACAAATATTCAGTGAGTACCTTTATTATATGTCCTTGGAGCGGCCATAAAAACAGTCAAGCATTATGTAGCTCTTACTATGTGCCAGGTTCTATAGTGATGTAGTAGCTCTTTTATTTCTCAAAACAATATGAGATGGATTCTGTTATTCAGATGAGGACAGTGAAACAGACAGGATATGTTACTTGTCCCAGGTCACATGTTGGCAAGTGGAAGAACATGCTAAATGCCCTCAAGGAGTTTCTAGCCTAGCCTTAAGATTTATATACATCTGAAAACTTCCATTCCTGAATAACAGTGACTTTCCTCTATAGTAGGGAGTTTCTGGGATTGGTGAAAATGTAACTATGGACTTCAAGTCTGGAGGTTGAAGTCCTGCCCCACAAACTCCTAGCTTTTTGATGTAAATAGGCAAGTAATGTACCAGCTTTAAATCTTCAATTTTCAATGCCACAAAGAAATGCTCATTGTTCTACGAATTTCACAGGTTTAGCAGGGGAAGCAAGTGAGAAAATAACAAATTGTGTAAAATGTCATAAAATGTAAGTAAAGTGTAAGTTGTCATAAAATTGCAGGCATTAATCCTTGCTCTCCTATTTAGGCAGTGTCTATAAAACATCCACCCATCCTATTTTTATCTTCAGTTCATTTCAGATCAATTTAGCAACTATTTGATTGGTTACTACAGACTAGATTCAATGCTAGACACTGGGGAAATAAACATTAATAAGGTGTGATGTCTGCCTTCAAGGAACTCACAGTCCAATGGGAGAAAGAGAGACCACTAACCAGGCAATTACAAGAATGTGAGTCACTCTTTAAAAGGGATATAATAGAGCATTATAGGAATACAAATAAGAGACATCTACATCAGATTAGGTTAGGGTGGTTGTACAATTAGAGAAAGGGACACCTGAAGGTGAAGCAGGAGTCAGTCAGTTAAGGGAGGTAGGGAGTAGTTCATGCAAAGTCTCAGGCCACACTGGAGGGACTCTGACTTGATATATAAGTAGAACACATAGGAGAGTGTAAGAAATAAGGCTGGATTGACCATCAGGGTCCAGATCACTAAGGACTTTGTATACCATGGTGAGGAGTTAGCACTCTTTCCAGGAGGCCGCATTCCGAAAAATCAACGGAGAGTTTTAAAGAATAGCATGGACAAACCGGCATATCAGGTCATCTTCCCTGTTATTAGAGTGGAAAACAGTATAGTTGTGGCTACATCTGGCAGAATGGAGACGAGTTAGAAGACTTCAAAAATAATATTGGGCCATATGTCATCTAGATGATAACATTCTAAACTAAGAGAATGGCAGAGGGATTTGAAATTAAAAGATTCAATATTTAATAGGTATAGTGTACAAACCTTGTTGGCCAAGGGCTATGAAGGTGAAGGAAAAAGACACATCAAGACCTAAATGTGAGACCTGAAACCACAAAAACCCTAGAAGAGAGCATAGGCAGTAATGTCTCTGACATCAACCAACAGCAGCATTTTTCTAGATGTGTCTCTAAAGCAAGGGACATAAAAGCAAAAATAAACTATTGGGACTTCATCAAAATAAAAAGCTTTTGCATGCTGAAGGAAACAATCAGCAAAACGAAAGGAAACCTACTGAATGGGGGAAGATATTGCAAATGACATATCTGAGAAAGAGTTAGTATCCAAAATATATAAAGAACTGATACAAGTCAACACCACAAAAACAACCCAATTTAAAAATGGGCAGAAAACATGAACAGACATTTCCCTAAAGACATACAAATGGTCAACAGACACAAGAAAAGATGCTCAACATTACTAATCATCAGGGAAATGCAAATCAAGACTATAATGAGCTATCACCTCACACCTGTTAGAATGGCTAAACTAAAAAACACAAGAAACAGCAAGTATTGGTGAGGATGTGGAGAAAAAGAAACCCTTGTGCACTGCTGGTAGGAACGCAAACTGGTGCAATCACAGTGGAAAACAGTATGGAGGCTCCTCAAAAATTCAAAAACAGAACTACCCTATGATCCAATAATCATACTACTGGGTATTTACCAAAAACATACAAAAACACTAATTCAAAGGCCCCTATATTTACTGCAGCATTATTTACAATAGCCAAATTTTGGAAGTGGCCAAGTATCCATCGACAGATGAATGGATAAGGGAGAATTGGTATATGCACACAATGGAATATTAGCCATAAAAAAACAATGAAATCTTGCCATTTGCAACACCACGGAGGGTCTAGAGAGTATAATACTAAGAAAAATAGAAAAATACATCAGAGAAAGACAAATACCATTATGATCTCACCCGTATGTGCAATTTAAGAAACAAAACAAAATGGAAAAGAGAAAGAGAGAGACACCAAGAAACAGACTCTTAATTACAGAGGACTGATGGTTATCAGGGCGGGGGGGGAGGGGGATGGGTGAAATAGGTGATGGTGATTAAAGAGTACACTTATCAAGATGAGCATTGAGTAGTGTACGGAATTGTTGAATCACTATATTGTATACCTGAAACTAATGTAACACCGTATGTTAACAAACTGGAATTAAAATTAAAAACTTAATTTCAGAGAAGAGTGACTTCCTGTGTTATTTGCCCAGTTTACTGAAGAGATGACAGTAAGAAAGGCAAAGACCACAGGAAAAGATACGATGTGGCAGAAGGAGGCATACGAGGCAGAACGACCAGGTGCACATCTGAACATGGTAAGTTAGAATGTCATGTAGCAAATACTCGTTTTGTGTCAGGCACCCAAGGGGAACTCCAAAAAAAGACACGAAACACAATTCTTCTCCTCCATGACCTGGTTGAGAATGTACATATATGGATAAACTATTCAAAGCAGGACTTGAAAAATGTTAGATGCAATGAAACCCTAAAGAGTGAATAGCAAATTGTATCAATAAGTTGTGCCATAACAGTTGTATCACAGAGTGAAGCAAATAACCCTGACAATATTAGTTTGGACATATGTTTGAATAAAAAGAAATCCATTTATGAATATTAAAATGATACCACTTCATACAATAAGGCTTCAGAGAAAGATATTTATCCTGAATATGATTTCATCTTTCCCAAAGATGACAAATCCAAAGAATCTTTGCATCTCAGAGCAAAGGGGTTTCTAAATGTCAACCAACTAACCATCAAATGTTTGATGTCCCTCTACAGATTCGGCAATATTAGCTTGGTCCAAAATTGTATTCCTTGCAATGGAACTGGTCAGAGAACTCTAACAGTGTTACAACTTCATAAATTAGGCCCATCACCTAGCAGTATGCTTTTCTCAACATCATACAAGAAAAAGCAACGAGAAAACTATTTCTCAAGTCAAGTCTGTGGTATACCATTTTAACTAAGTCAGAAGGACATGTCATCTGATTGAATAATTCATTCTTTCACCCGTAGCTGATCTCAAAACTAGGATCTATTTCTTGTAGTGGTGAGCTTTAATAGGAGAAATCACAAGAAAACAGAGGGAGTAAGCACAGACCGTGACTTCTATCGATCTCCCTTTAAGTCCCAACTCAGAGACTTTCTAGCTTACAGGCAAGTCGTGCAAGCTTCAACTAGATTTCTTCCATTTCAAAATGGGAATTGCAGGGCCTTGATGATATACATTAATGTGTTTGAAAAATGCTCGGTTTTCAAGAAATGTTTGATGAATGAGGCCTCCGAGACACAGACTGAACAAAACAAATTATAAAACAAAGACAATAATATGCTAACAATACACAGCCTTTGGGGCACCGTCAAAGCTAGCTGCGCAGAAACAGAAGTGATTATGTCCCTGACCCGAGGCTGTCCCAGGTAAGTTGTCCTCCCTTCCTTCAGTAGGTGACCCAGGAATCAAGGATGCAGCTGGGGCTTGGGGGCAAACTAGTACAATTAACTTTTTAAAAAGCTTGAGGGAGGTCATAAAGTCTTGAGTACAGGGATGCCCAGGTGCCTCAGTCAGTTAAGCATCTGACTCTTGATTTTGGCTCAGGTCATGATCCCAGGTCGTAGGATCAAGCCCAGTGTTGGCCTCTTTGCTGAGAGTAGAGCCTACTTAAGATTCTCTCTCCCTCCCTCCTTCTCCCTCTCTCTCCCCCTCTGCCCCTCTCCATCGCATGAGTGCTCTCTCTAAAATAATAGATTAGATAGATAGACAGAAAGAAGGAAAGAAGAAGGAAAGAAAGAAAAAATTGTGAGTACACATAACAAATGGCATATTATTACTTTACAAGACAGATTATATTCTAGGATATATATATATATATATATATCTGTCTCCAGATGTTACAATCTACATAATCAACACATAAATGCTTTAACTAAGATCATGATGCCAGTCTCTCTTTACAAATCCACCATTCTTTAGACTGAAGTTAAACCTTTAGTTTTCTTTCCCTTTGAAGACTGTCACTGAAGTTCCTCTTTCACTTACACACAAATGCAGGCACAGATGGGGGACATTTTGCTTTCACAAGAGGATGCCCTGTCTTGCATGCTATATCCCCAGAGGTGGCTCTGAGCCCACATGACACCATCGGTGATGGGAATGAGACTGACCACCAACACTGAGCAACGAAATGTCCCCCTGGGAAGACCTGTACACACGAAATGAGCCTCTCTGGACATTCTGCCACACAGTAGCAAATGAAGCTGATGGCTGCTGATAAAAATAACCTTAGGAAAGAGTGTTCATCTAAGGTTCGTCACCAAAGCGGCAATCTGTACTGTGACAATCATGGTCGGGTCTATACACAAAAAGGCCTGCCTCTCCCCTGTCAATTCTACACGACCTAGCCATCCAGCTTCAGGGAAGAGAGTGCCTTCATCGCTTCCAGGAAGCTCATTCCAACTGGGTTCAATCCTGAGCCAGGCAGTCACAACCGGAGTCTTCCCGTTTTCATGCCTCAGCCTCTGAAGGGGGAGCAGGGCAGTGCAGGACATGGTATGAGTGGGGTGACCTTGCTCTGGGAGAATTTTTTTCTTGCCCAGTTTTCATGCTCTTCATCTCTACATATTCACCTGGGAGTGTGTGTGTGTGTGTGTGTGTGGGGGGGGGGGCTTTTATGAGCTGAACTGTTTCCCCAAAATTTATACACTGAAGTCCTAACCCCTAGTCCCTTAGAATGTGAGACAGGACCTTGCAAGAGGTAATTAAGTTGTGATGAGGTCATTAGGGGAGGCCCTAATCCAATATGACAGGTGTCCTTACATGAAGACGAGATTAGGACACAGAGAGACACCAGGGACACAGATGCACAAGAGGGACAATGATGTGAAGAGGCAGCAAAGTGACAGCCATCTTCAAACCACGGAGAGAGGAGGGAGAGCGGCCTTGGGAGAAATAGAACCTGCTGACACTTCGGTCTTAGACCTCCAGTCTCCAGAACCGGGAGAAAAAAAATTTCCACTGTTAAGGCCAATCTGTCTGTGGTATTTGTTATGGGAGACCTAGCAAATGAATTCAGGGTGCTTCCTAAAAGTCAGGCCACTGTACCCTTTATTATGAAATTAAATCTTCCAGACAAATACATTCAATACCCTATTAACAGAAGAAAATAAAGCTGGAACCTTCCTCACATGTTCAGATGGGGGCAGGCAGGTAATTCATTTAAGTAAATGTGCTTTCAAGCCAGCTTTTAAACAAGAGTTCTAATCATCAGTGGACTTTTCACTCAGCAACCCTCCTCCACCTGTTCAATATCGTTTTTACAACTCTCAGTTCAAGAGCCACTTAAGAAATAAATGATTCATGGCCACTGAAAGCATGATAATTTTCTGTGAGGCATAATGGTTGGGTTTCTACGTCCGCAAGTAATAAAAAATAATGCTACCCCTTAACCCTCTTAACTTCTTTCACAGAAAAAAAGGCAAAAAGACCCCCAGAAAGACCCATAAAGACCAAGTCTCTCCTTTGCAATATGTATTTCCCCCTTGGGCTTTAAAAAACAAAATTAAACTTGTCCTTTAGAAAATAAAAGCCAGTTAACAATGAACATTTCTGGTTTTATTTGAAGATGGGATGCGTTGAGTCTCGGATTTGAGAAGGACCATATTCCTTCATAAAACGCATTAACCTGCAAAGGTTTTCTGAATTTTGCAGGGCCAAAATTCCCATTTCCATACAGGCAGGCCTATCTGCAGAAAGGGGCAGACTGCTTTACCAGTCATAACACGCCCCGGTGGTGACACCTTGGGCCAGATGCCTCATCACACTCACCCTGTTTCCTAATCTGTAATCTACGGAAAACACACTTCTCTTACAGGGCTGTTGAGAGAATTAAATTGGATATGCAAGTAACAGCACAGTCCGTAAACACAATATTTCTCAAAAATTGGTCTACAGACTTCATGCCTCAGACACCTGGAAGCTTAATGAGATCATGGGTCCCACTCCACACACCACCAGACAGGGATGGGGTCTGGAAATGGGCATTTTTAACAAGCATATTAACAAGTGAATTAAGGCTCATGTCCTTGACAGGCTATGAGGCTCAATCTGGGTCTGGACAGGGGACAGAAGGGGAACCCAAGATCGGCTTCTTAGCATCCAGCTGGCATGCTGCCTGTTTGTTCTCAGTAGGTACCCTGGTTCCGGGATCTGGGTTCCAGCCCGGGGCCCCACCATCCCTGTCTCTGATTCCAATTCACCTTCTGTCCTGCCCCACAGTGACTGTCCTAAAATACACACCTGGACATGCTGCCCCCTGCTGCAGAGCACCCAGCCTCCCCACCCCACCCCCAACCCCATCTCTTCTGATGGCCTGAGTCTGCCTGCCCGGGGGCTGGTCTCTGAATTCCAGACAGCCCTGCTTGCTTCGCTCACAGTTCAGCTTAAATGTCACCTCCTCACAATGGCACTCCCAACTGCCCAGTCCTTCCTAATAACATAAGTATATGTTACGTCTCTGCCCAGGACCTAATACCTGCCAATATTCCCTTCTTTGTGCAGTTATCTGTTCCCACCATAAAGTCAGAAGAGGTAGCTTGTTGGCTGCCATATGCCCTGCCTCTCATGGTGCCTGGCGCACAGTAGGAACTCAATAAACACATGCTGAATGGATGAACACGTTAATGAATTACTGGCCCATACCGCTGCCAGCCGTGGTGAGGTTCTCACACTGTATGTGTCAGGCTGATAGACAGAAAAGTTCCATTTTTCATCATGCAACAGGATGATTGTGGGGCAGTACTTTCTTTGCACAAGATCTGTGGCTAAGGGGAAAGTGTTAAATACGTTTTCTGTAAACTGACCCCCTTATATTAAAGAAAGCCAGCATTTAAATCGCTCCTGTATCTTCACGGTTATTTGTGAAGTGAAGCATTTTTTTTTTCCTCGCACAACCAGATTTTCTATAAATTTCACAATGGATGTCCTTAAAACAGTGAGCTGTGCATACTTTTTATGAGTACCAAAACCGCCTCACTTAAATTTTCCTACTTATTGATAAAAATAAAAGTATTGTTTTTGGAACAAAATATCCCTTAACAACAAAACAGTCAGCTCCAGACAGTATTATAAATCTATTCATGTTATAACCGTTCTCAGCCCCTTTAGAAACTGTGGAACAATGGAGCCCATCCAAAGGCTCTTGTGTGCTGCTCTCTGGAAAATGGACAGGCATTCCGACCACGGAAAGTCTAGAGAACAGGCTTTATAAAGAAGGCTATCTGAATGCATTTCTGCCCAACTTCTGAATTCTTTATTGTGTTAAGGAAGAATTTCAGAGACCCACAGGTATACTAAGGATAAAAGAAAACTATGAATAGATGCCAGTTCAATTTTAGTAGTGGCCTCCCCTCACCCTTAATTCAGAAAAAATTATATTCTATACAATAGTTTCCCAGCAAAGACCCTGCCACCCATCTTTCTCACAAGGGAAAGGCGAAGTGAAAATCTCCACCTCGGAACTTTAATTGGTTATCCTGTATGTGTCTTGACGGCAATGAGTTTCAAACTAACAACCAATGAGGGAGGGGGGCACATGACTTTGGTCTACCGAGAGTCACGGAAAGGAAAAATGGAGACGGTCGGTTGCAAGACAGGAGGCCATGGTTACGAAAGGAAAATAAGGCCCCTTATGGTCAGCCTCATGAGGAGATAAGTACACACTTCACCTCAAATGGTTTCTTGCCTGCCTGGGGCACATGGCCGCCAGGGATTTACAGTTGGGAACACAGTCCACACTGGGCAGGTACAGTGGCACTTACAGAAACCCATTCCTCTGAGCTGAAACGGAAAGCAAAAAAGGGACAAGGGAGTGTTGCCATTGTTCAGTCTTTCTCCAACCTTTTTCAGACTTTCTTGTTCTTCCTTCCATAGTGGCTTGATACCTACAGCCCCCAACAAGTATCATGCCCTCTGAACAGGTGGTTCTCAATGATGGCTGCAATACCGGGGGGGTGGGGGGGGGCTTTCAAAAACCACCAAGGTCAAGGCCCCCCCAGGGCACACTAATCAGAATTACTGGGGGCAGGCCCTGGATATCATGAAGTATTACACCTCTGCAGGTAACGCTCTTATGCAGTCAGTATGGTGAACCATTGCTCTGAAGGTAGCTAGAGACAAAAAAGGAGAAAGATAAGGTGAGACAGATCAGATGATCCGGCCCAACAGAGGGGAAAAGGCTTCGCCAGAACACAGAAGGGGAGCATACTTAAATGACGAAGGGAATGCAGCAGCCACAAGGTGAGGCCCCTGTGGGCTGTCAGCTCTTTAACAACAGGAAATGTGGTAAGAAGAAGAAATGCTCGCAAACTCAGGAAGATGCTTGGCAAGAAAAGACAGGTGCAAAACCAAGGCAGGACAAGTTCAGCTCTTTAAAGTTGGGAGATAGGAGAGAAAATGATACTTGCAAGGAGGCTGCAGCTGGGGGAGGAGGTGGGTGTAAACCAAGACACCAAGAATGAGGTCTGCAGACAGGAAAGGCGAGGTATGTACTTCCACTATCACGCGTCAATGATTCAACATCTTTTCATGTTGATGGTTCACCTTCAGATAAAAAGTTTGGTATTACTCTGAAACAACGAAGAACTTTAAAAAAGAGGTAACAATAGCCATATAGTCCCTAAAACATGCTCCTGAATACCTACACAAACATTCAAAATTACCAACTTATTCACTCAGCTGACCTTTAGCTCACATTGATCTTCAAGAACTTATTACCGTCTTAATGATGTTCTCGAGTCCTCAAAAGGCAAAATTCTTGGATGGCCCTATAAGCATCCAGTTTTCCCCCAATGCTACTGTAACACTCCACTCTGTTCTCTCCTCTGATTTACAAAGACTGGGTTCCCCTTGCTGGTTAGTGGGTTGCACAATCTGTGGTATATTCTGCCTAAGTAACATTGCCATAGGAGTATGCATACTCACATGCGACAAGAGTAAATTTTACACATTGATCGAAATATTTCCATGGCACTACTTAGAAGTGCCATGGAAAATCAGTGAAACCCCAGGGCCAAACAGTTACAACTTTCTGAGTACCACCATTGGAATCTGGAAATTAACACAGATATCAAATTTATGTAAAATAAATAGATAGGAAAATAAATACATGTGAAAAAAAAAACTAACAAGACTCACTAAGTAACTTTAGGCAAATTATATTAAGATAATGGAGAATTTTTAAAAAATTGGAACAAGTCTGAAATATCTCACTTTGTACTAGTGTCTTACTTCCAAGCTGAGAACCCACTCAATAACACGTTACTTTCTTCATGTCTTTATCTTTTGTCTCACTGCCCAAGATTTTGGAATGGGTGTGACGGTTACTTAGCATGAGTCTGGGGAATGATAGCTGCCATTGTTCCCTTTGGATTCTTCTCCAACGACATCTTTTGGACCTAATAAAACTGTCTTCATCTTCTGGGACCCTTAACCCCAGGAGTGGGGTTGGGCGGGGGGGGGGGGGGGGGGAGGGGGGGGGACTGGAGTAAATGAACATGGCTACAATCCAAGCCTAAAACAGGGAGGTGAAACCACAAACCACAAGAGAATGTAGATCTGGCGGCCATAACACATCCATACCTGGCCTTCGTCCACCAAAATTGAACAGCTAACTTGGCATTTTATCAAGTCTGATGGGAAGCTAATGATGTGAAAGAAAGACAAGTACACTCAGGGCTAAATTGCATGAAATGTGTATGTGGCAGAGGGGACAGGAGGATGGGAGCTGGAAAGAGGATGGAACAATTATTTGGAATGTAATCTCCTGGCATACACTGGGACAAGTTCACAAACCTTTTCCCACAATTCCGAAATGCAAAATTTCCTGAAAAGAGGGTTTCTTTGTTATGTTGGTACCAAATGAATTTACTCCAACTTGAACTGTCATCAAGTTATCTGGTCATTCTATGTCCTCCTAAATGTGAACATTCATCCACTTTGTTATAGAAACTACTGTTGCCCGGATCGAATGAGACTATTACATAGCATACGGTATATAAACTGTATTACCTTTCTAAAAGCGGAATTCTGTAAAGTATTTGGCCCCAACGGGATTGCTGACCTCTACACAACTGTCCAGACCAGTGAGTTCTCTGGATTTAATCCTTTTGTAGTTTCCCCACATCGTGCAGGTATGTTCACCCGACCTCTGTCAGCTTATCAGTGATTTCAATGACATTATTTTAGTAGACAGATTCATAGGGAACAAAACTGTACAAAGCTGAAAATCAGGCATACCACGGACTCTTTAATGTAGCATACATGCTGCATTAAATACACATGCTTATCTTCTCCTTTGCCACATTTTTCACCTGATTAGTCTGAGAATTCTGATAACGAAGTATACCCACACCTGCCACTGTAGCATGGGTACGGCACGGATAATATGAAAAATATAAATGTGATGACCTTCAAAAAGAAGATATCAGGGGCCCCTCAGTGGCTCAGCTGGTTAAGCGTCCTACTTCAACTCAGGTCATGATCTTGTAGTTCATGGGTTCAAGCCCTGCATTGGGCTCTATACTGACAGCTCAGAGCTCGGAGCCTCCTTCAGAGTCTGTGTCTCCTTTTCTCTCTGCCCCTCCCCACCACGCGCACGTGCTCTCTCTGTCAAAAATAAATATTTTAAAAATTAAAAAATAAAAAAAAATAAAGTTCTTAAAAAAGATATTAAACTACATTTTTACTTGTAAAAATTAATATCCCAAATGAAATGTCCAGAGACTGGCTAAAAGGCAAATCTATAGAGACAGAAAATGAGATAGAAAAGAGCAAGGGACAGAAAGATCCGTGGTTGCCTGGGGTGACCACAAACAGGCACAAGGGATCTACTTGGAGTGATGGCGAAGCCCTAAAACTGGACTGTGACGATTGTTCCGTAATTCTGCACATTTACTAAAAATCAGTGAATTGTACACTTAAAACAGGAGAGTTTTATGGCATGTAAATTATACCTCAATGAAGATGTTAAAAAACTAATATCCGAAACTTCCAAAATAACACTTTTTATGTCCCTACCTCCTCTTCTTTCCTGATGTTTCAAATTAATACCAGTTGAAACGGAGAGAGAAGAAGGTAATAAACGACCTATTCCTGATTATCAAGGGAAAAACAGAAATTTCACCCACAAATGATTAATTTTAAATGTAGCCAGAGAACATAATTTCTTCCAGATAGTCCCTTATATTTAGCAAATAAAATCAAAATTAATTTTTAACATGTCATACATTCCTCTAATGACAGCATATATCACATTGAATAATAGTATTTTATTTGCCAGTCATCTCCAAAGAGAGTGTAGGGGCACCTGGGTGGCAAAGTCAGTTAAGTGTCCGACTCTTGATTCCGGCTCAGGTCATGATCGCACGGTTTGTGAGCTGGACCCCATGTCAGTCTACGCAAACAGCACAGAGCCGACTTGGGATTGGGATTCTCTTCTCCTTCTCTCTCCCCTCCCCCGCTTCTTTCCCACCTCCCACCCCTGTCTCTCTCAAAATAAATAAATAAACCTAAAAGAAAATTAAAAACAACAAACAAACAGAGAGTGTAAACTCCTGAGGGCTGGGACGATGTCATGGTTTGTCCTGTACTTTCAGGACCTTTTATTTTAGGTGCTTAACAAACAATTATATTGATTGCAAGGATTTCCTCCCAAGGACTATCTATCACATTTCCGTTTGCTTGAACAATATAAAGACAGGCCTTGCCTTCTAGATCAGAGTTGCTCAACTCCAGCATTATTGACATTTGGATCAAATCATTTTTCTCTGAGGAGAGCTGTTCTGTGCACTGCAGAATATATGAGGGCAACACTGGCTTCTGCCCCTACATGCCCATAGTACTCTACCCAGCTGTGACAACCAAAAATGTCTCCAGACATCGTCAAATGTCCCACGGAGGGCAACGTCACCCGTCGTTGAGAACCACAGCTCTAACTAGAAAGAGTGTAAGACATCAACAATGCCTTTTGCGTTATCATTTTCTGAAGCTAGCAAGAACCCTGATAAAGAAAAAGCGTATGACTAGGAAATGATAATTTTCTGACCATAGGTTTTGGCATATTATAGGGAGAAAAAAAGGAGAAAATGCTCTTTATGCTTCTTATAACTGTGGAGATGGAAAAGGCTTATTCTAATCCAAGGCTGACAGTTTTCAGGATATGCAGAGCTGTGAAGATACATAAGAGAAGGGTCCAAATCCCAAATGGCCCGTGGCTATAAAACAGTATAAAAGAAGCATGTTTATTACCAGCACCGGGCTGGTTATTAGGAATTGTATCTAGGAGAACAATTTTGAAAATGCTATTGAATATTTATTAAAAGCAAAGATCTATAATATAATAACTCAGGTCCTGGACATGCCACTATTAGCAAATCACTCGGCTAGTGAGAAAGGTTAAAAACTGTGGTGACAGAAATTAAATTAAGTGTTAAGTTTAATACTTCAGTGTTTTATTTTTCTCAACAATGATAGTGTTTAGTAATCCTGTTCCAAATATTCCACCACAAGGCCTAAAAACCTGTTATCCATACTGTATGTTTTCGATGAGACTCCAAAGTTTTTAGTTTTAATTCTACATTGGAGATACTGAGCATTTCACACTGATGTTAAAGTTCAAGCCACACATTCTGGGCAAAGTGACTATTACATAATGAAGCGAAAGGAAAATATTCTTAACATCATCCAAATATGTTTGAATATTTATGAAGATTCATACTTTGCTTGAAAGCATCTTTAGTTTTTACTTAGAAAAACAAAGGAGTACGTTTCTCTACTCAATACCAACAATTTGGGTACTATATATGACAATCCTAGTTTTCAGCCACTTTTTCATTTTCAATCTGTTACATATAAGCTACGGTAGACAGTTACATGTCAATTCCTAACATTTAAAAAGGCAGTATATCTTTTAAATTCTGTTTGTAACAATGTTTATGTTTTTCTCTCTGCCTATTGGTAAATGTAACCAGGTTTAGGACTCTGAATATTAAACATGTAATTCCTAAATCCAATAAGAGAAAGAATATATACAATATGCAAAAACTCTCTATACAATCAAGCCCTGACTGTACACATAAATATGGAATTCAAATTAGATTACTAATTTAGACATGTTCTATCATGTCAAGTATACACTAGCATAAAAATATCTGAACAAAATTCAGGAGGAGGAAAAAAATTGTTCTTTTTAGCAAATGAAAATTCCTAGTACATAACATTAAAATATATATACTCATAGATGGGGCGCCTGGGTGGCTCACTCAGTTAAGCATCTAACTTTGGCTCAGGTCATGATCTCACAGCTTATAGGTTCAAGCCCTGCATCGGGCTCTGTGCTACAGCTCAGAGCCTGGAGCCTGCTTCAGATTCTGTGTCTCCCTCTCTCTCTGCCCCTTCCCTGCTTACACTCTGTCTCTCTCTCTCTCTCTCAAAAATAAATAAACACTAAAAAAAAAAAAAAAATTAAAATATATACTCAGGGAAAGATTAGTAGGAAACGTAGCTTAATCAAATCAACTCAACAGAATACTAACTCTGTGCCCTGGATTATCATATTTGCATTTGGATGAAATTGGGACACATGAGGCATGAAATGGCCAAATTAATTTTCATTTTACTTGAGTTTCTTCACATATTATTATAAATATAAAACGCAATAAAATCATATATAAAATACCATATTACTTTGTATTATTCTCTAAGTTTTCATATGCCTCTACCATAATTTCTCAATGACCCTGGACCAAGGCCACTATAATACACCAAGGGTAATGGTAATTACTAGAATTAAGATAGTTGCCTAACGTTTTTATAAAACTTTTTAAAATTTATAAATGTATGGTTGTTTTTCAAAATAAACACCAATAACAAACGACCAAACCATGAAACGTCACAAAAGCATAAGCCCCTTTGGATTCAACTTTTCCTACGGAAGCTAAAATGTAAAATTGGTGCCGTGAAGCTTGAAATTGAGACTTAAGGATAAGCACTGGTACCAGCATTTTGCTACTTGCTAGAAATTGCTTTCATCTGGAAATTGCCATTTAGCAAGGTTCATAGATATTTTTTGGTGAAATAAAAAAAACACAGCATCATAAACTTTTCAGTCACAAAATTCCATGTTTGCATGATTCTAACATTCCTGTTTATTAATAGCTAATATCTGATTTAATGTAGCAAAATTAGGTAAATCACAATTTTAGAATATCAGGAGCCAAAAGAGAAGCTGTAAAACTAAAATAAACCCTTTAGATTTATCCTGCATCATTCTACACTGCTCAAGTGTGAAATGCTCAAGACAAATGTTTTACTACTTAACCTTAAATGGGTAACATAATTATAGCAGCTTTGGCCAAGATAAAGCTAGCTACATCATTTAATGTATTTGGAATACACAAGATTAATATCATAAAGAGAAAACCAACAGTTTAAACCTAATTTGACTGATTTTTGTTTCACATGCACACACACACCCACACAGAATGCTTCTCACATACAACAACCATTGCAACAACTGAAAACAAGTTTCCATTGCATCACAAATACCAAGTTTAATTACAATAATTTTGCAGTTTAAAATATTAAATTTTTTTATTTTATAACTTAGATGCTTTTTTTTTTTTTTTTTTAACGTTTATTTGTTTTTGAGACAGGGAGAGACAGCACTAACAGGGGAGAGTCAGAGAGAGAGGGAGACACAGAATCTGAACCAGGCTCCAGGCTCTAAGCTGTCAGCACAGAGCCTGACGCGGGGCTCAAACTCACGGACCGCGAGATCATGACCTGAGCCGAAGTCGGATGCTTAACCGACTGAGCCACCCAGGCGCCCCTCAGATGCTTTTTTTTTTTTTTTATGCTTTTAAGATAATGAAAGAAAAAGATGCTCATTTTGTGAAGAAAGATTTTTTTCACCCAGTCTAACTTACTTACATACATTTACATAAATAACCCGTGGCCCATCAAACACAGACTGCAAACACAGTTTGCAAACACAGTTCCTACTGCTGGTGCTTTAAGTAGACTAATGAAAACAATCTCTTAAATGTTCCACCCTCTCATTTTTCTTTAGTAGCTATTCACGGAGACACAGGCAATGTGGTGGGATGGCCAGAAGCAACAATGTGAAGTCAGATGCCTCAGGTTAGGCCCTACAGAGTTCTACCATTTATCGGCTGTGTTATCTCCACACCGTTGTCTGAACCCTGCATCTCAGTTGTCTCGTCTCTCTAATGGGAGTAATTCTGCCTGTAGGTCAAAATCAAAGCCAAAATGGGTGACGACTAAAATATATGATCTCAACTAAAATACATGGTCATTATTTCCATCATGCCCAAATATTCTAGGTTGTCTATAATATAATGAGGCCTGTTTTTATGACAAGTGGAAATTACAGGAAACTACACTCACTAGATCTCAAATAGACCAATGAGCCAAATGATTCATTGATAACTATAAAAGGACTTGTTCAAAGGTCCAAACCCTCTAAAGATGCTATGGCCATGATCAAAGCTTAGTGTCTGCAAACTGTCAAATAATATGCCATTTCTCACTTTTCCTTCCAGCATGCTCATTCATGGATACAACGAGACATGCCTGTTGGAAGAACCAGGCACTTTATCCACTGAGAAAATGACTCTTCCGTCCTTCCCACTTTCCCAATGTGCCCTCATCCTGCTGTCAAGAAAGGAGACAGATGAATGGAAATGAAAAATAAGAAATGGCAAATTTATCCTCTACGCAGCTTCAGATCCAGGGGCATGTTTTTTCAGGATTTCCTTTTTTCTTTACCCTTATCCCCACCCACTTTCCAGACGGCAGGCCTTAATGTTTATGGACGGGGACAGAAAGCTCTATGAGAATGCACCACCATCATCTGTGTAGATACAAGCAACTTAAGAGGCAGACCTGCCCGTCTGCTTGCTGCCTTTTCTTTCTCTTTCACTCCTGTTGTTACCTGGCTCCCATTCCATCAGGCACCTGATTTTGCTTTGCCTCTGGCTCCTGCCACTTTGTGTCCAAGCACTTGTCAAAAACTTCTCTCACTTCATCTCACTAGCCCTTCTCCTTTTCTTCGGCCTGCCACCTTGGCCCTCATCTTTCTTTCCCACTCCACAAGTGCTCCCAGGCAGATCACTACCTCAGTAACAGCGTCAAACACACAGAAGATCTGCAAACTTACGTCTTCAGCTCGGCCTCAGTCTTGAATTCCAGAACCCCAAGCCAGTACAACGGCCCACTGAATCTCAAGCCCCGGATGTCCCTCTGGTGCCTCACATTACATAAATCCACAGATAAATCTGTCAGCTTCCCCTGCAAACTGCACCGTCCTCTGGGTTCACGATCATGACCAATGGCACCTCTGTCCACTCAATCACCCAAGCCAGAGACCTGGGAGTCATCCTCAGAGTCACCACTCCCTCCCGGCTTCTTCCCCTCTCTCCCTCTCCCCACTCTTATGGGTCTGAGTTCAGACCTCAGAACCTCACTAGGGTTCATTGAGCCAACAATTTTTATTTATTTGTTTGTTTGTTTGTTTATTTATTTATTTATTTATTTTTACAGGGCTCCTCTTTCTGCCCCACATCCCATTCATTCTCTACAGAACACCCAGAGTAATCGTTCTGCAGGAACAACCTAAAGTGCTCCCACTCATCTGGACCAAATATGGCCCCCAAGACCCTTCCTGAACCAGCCCCAGCCTCTGCTCTCCACCTCCAGCCTTGTGCACTGCCCTCCATGTGGACCAGCCATGTGGAACTACCAGCTGCTCTACAGACACACAGCCTGCCCTCTTTGGTACTTGCACTGTGCTCTCTGGTCCCTCTGCTCAGAGTGATTTCTGTCGGCCCACTCCCATCCTCAGCTGCCCGGCCTGCTCTGACTTGCCTTCCAGGCTCAGATCCACCCTACTTCCTCCAGGAAAGCCATCCCCTTAGGGTCAGGTACCCCCGACAGAGCCCAGCATCTTTTACGCACTGGTTCCAACTGCATCTTTTCCCCTCCCTTCTAGTGAGATTCTTGAGGGCAGCGCGAGGATTCTTTGTACGTTTGAGGTTTCAACATCCCACAACATGCCTGGTATCATATCAATATATGTTCGGTGAATGCATAGATGAATAAATATCACTCCAACTCCATCGGATGCAAATACTGCCATGCTGCTAGTGATTGATTATGTGTGAATTAGAGGTTCACAGCTCTCCTTAGAAGGCGTCAGAGAAAAAAATACTAAGGCCACAGTGGTTGCAATTCCCGAATGCTGAATGCAGAGACTATAGTATTCTTGTGAGCAACTGTGTTACAGGTTGGTTTTATTCAATTAAAAAAAAATCATTGTGTTGCGTGGTTTTATTGTCTCTGACTTATAGCATAAGCTGCCTCAACATTAAAGTTTCCAGATAGCTTCAGCATGTTTAACCATTAAAGTTTCCAGATAGCTTCAGCATGTTTAACCGTAATGGGAGTGATAGAGGAATGGGTGCAGGGCCAGAGCAAGCAGAAGGGCCAGAGCAAGCACAAGTGACATTAACAGCAATGATCGAATCACAAATGAAGTGAGACCAGATGCCCAAAGACTTACCTGATCACCCTACGTCACTTAGAGAATAAACCCACAGAAAGGCTTACATATGCAACGCTGGGAACCCTCTGAAGACTGGAACGACAAATGGTAACAATACTGATTTAGTCACACCTTTGGGTACTTTTACAAAATCATCAGAAGCTGATAACTTGCAAATGAATATGTGACATGGTATGCAGAGACTGGGCCTGGGTCCTATGAAATTGTAAAGAAAGGTACAAAGCTGCTGCTGATCAATTTTAAAACTTTTTTTTTTTTTTTTTACTTCCCTATTCCATAAAGTTCATAGGGTTTCAAGTGCTCTGTATTTTAGGCAAAGGCCCTCCAGTCAGGCCAGATTTCCCTTGTCCTTTGCAATTAAGTCTATATCTGGAAAATTGAATTTTTCATAAGCTTTTAGTCACTCACAGGTTGGAAAATTGTACAGTCCTATAAAATCAAGGAGGGGGAGTGGATGAAACACCAACACAGTATGCCAAAATGCTGTTACAACAAAAATAATAACTCAAAACCCAAGGGATATGAAGAACTTATTGAACAAACGTTGGCTCCAATGTGAAATCTAGAAAAAAAATCGAGGAAGTGGGGCTCAGAGGAAGGGTTTTGAAAATATTACAAGTTGGTTATAAAACCTGTCTTTGTACTCTGTGTTTGGACTGAAATTAGACTATAATGCAGGCAGAGAAGATTGGATGCAATGTTCCAATTCTGAGACAACACACTGGAACCTTGTTAGACATGCATTCATTTACTTTATAAACCATAGATTCATTATGAATAATGTATGATACTGCTGTAGTAATGTTCATAACTGATAATTTAAAAAACTTTTTTCTAAGTTATTTTTATTTATTTTGAGACAGAGATAGAGAGCAAGCGGGGGAAGGGCAGAAAGAGAAGGAGAGACAGAATCCCAAGTAGGCTCCACGCTGTTAGCGCAGAGCCTGATGCAGGGCTCAAACTCACGAACTGTGAGATCATGACGTGAGCCAAAGTCAAGAGTTGGATGTTTAACTGACTGCGCCTCCCAGGAGCCCCCAATAACTGATACGTTTTTACTTAAACTTTTTTTTTTAATCACCGGAGAAAAATCTCAGGTCTCTACACTTCCCCTTTCTTCAATGAGAGTGACACAATCAAGAATATGACCCAAACATAGACAAAGTTAACATGCCTCTCTATTGTGAGGTTCAAGGCTTTATGCTTCCTATTTCACAATGCTAACATGTGATCTTCTTTTTCGAGCTTGTTGCATGAACTAAGCTTACGCTCTTCCTCCACAAAGACAAGAGAGACAACACTATTTGTGCAGTCAATGCCAGCTGCTGGCCATGGGCAAGAAGGTGGGCAATGAGCCTTCCCACCATCCCTTCAGCTCCATCCCAGGTTCACTGTGGGGACCAAGCGAGATATATGGGATTATTTTGAGAAGCACAATATTGGACACCTCGGCAGCACAGCTGAACTGTCATAAAGGCTCCAAAATTGGATGAGGAATGTGCTGTAAGGAACCCAGGCCTCATTGGACAGCCGTGGGCTCCATTCTTGGCTCCATAGCTCACTAATGTGACCCTGGACAGGTGCCCTGACCTTTCTAGGCCTCAGTTTCCACTTTTGAAAAACAGGATAATAAAGTAACTACCACATAAGGTCACTACGAGGTTTAAAGTAAATTCTGTATGTAAAGTTCTTAGCATGGCAGCTGGCACATGGTAAGTGCTCTGTATAATCTATTCACTCCAATTCTTATCCAGAAGGCATGACCAATAAGGACTACAGATGTGGCAGATAAATCATTCTCAAAACCGTCTCCCCTCATCCCCACGCCTTGTCCTCAAATTCAGCAATGCCCCAGCCTTGAGGGATTGTTTCTGCCATGTTGAATGCAAACTGCTTGCTTATATGACCATAAACTTGTCTCATCTCATGGATGAGACATCTCTCATGGATGTATGAAACTCCAATATACATGGATGTATGAAGCAAGAGCTCTAGAAACAGAATCAGCTCCTAACTCTCCAAGCCAGAAGACAAAATAATTCAAAATAGTAGATATGACCAGGGAGAGTAAATGATCTTCATTTGCTTTATCCATATTGAAATCAGCGTGTATTTCCTGTACATAGATCTTCTGACAGCAAGAGAAAGCTGGTGTCAGAGAAGTTATTTGGAGATATAGAGGGGGTCACAGATAAGCCAATCAATAGTTGACACAGACAAGAAATAAAACAGAACTATGTAAATTCTAAAGAATGAGTTAAAACTAAATTATGGAACTAGCTTAAGTCACAAAAGTGGTCAAGGACAACTTTTACTACAGAATAACCCAGAAAAGAGGAGCATCTGAAATGTAAATATTGATGGGGTAAAAGGGAATATCTGTACTCTGACAAGAGGGGTTAAAATTGAAGTAGAAGATATATCAAAGATTTCAAATCAGCAAGGGCTCTTTTTGGCACACTGTCTGTGGGATTGTGCCTAGGCATACTGAGGCCCTCTCCTGAAAGCTCATTCCCAGAAAGTTCTGAGATATAATTGACACATAAAATTATATCAGTTCCAGGCATACACCATAATGATTTGATATACGTACATATTGCAAAATGACCACAATAGGTCTACTTAGCATCTATCATGACACAAAGTTTTCTTGCGATGAGAACTTTTTTTTAAAGTGCTATTTTTTAAAGTTTATTTATTTTGAGAGAGAGGGAGAGAAAGAATCCCAAGCAGGCTCCACACTGTCAGCTTGGAGCCTGATGTGGGGGCCAATCTCACGAACTATAAGATCATGACCTGAGCTCAAATCAAGAGTCAGATGCTTAACCGACTGAGCCACCCAGGTGCCCCTGTGATGAGACCTTTTGAGATCTACTCTCTCAGCAACTTTCAAATACACATATGGTATTATTAACTGTAGTCACCATGCTGTACAGTTTTGATTTAAAAAAAAAGAAAGCCAACTTAGAACATCTGCCTTGAAGTACTTTCAGTGGCAGAAAACGTTAGCTAAGAGGTTATTGCAGTCTGTTGCTCATGTGCCTTATATGGCAATTAGATCTTAATATTTAGAAAAGAGAATATTTACCACGAGCTAGAACACTATGTAGTATCGGGATGATAACCTAAGAAAGCCACACGCGTGTACACACACACACACACACACACACACATACACACACACTCACAAAGTGGCCTCTCAATCATTTCCAACCTCTGAAGTCAGGTGAATTCAACAGGCTCTGGAGTAGACTTTTAACAAATTACTGCTCACAAAGGACCCCCTGAAACTACTTCCAGTGACACTAGTATTAAGGCCTAGAAGAAGCATGCTTATCTGATGTAACAAATAAGTTCCATTTCTGAATATATAGTAAAATGTGCGGCAAAGTACAATCCTCTCCCTGCCTCCCCCACCTCTGCCACCCACGGTCTCTCTGCCCCATGGCTGTTCCTCAGCTGGGAATGCATTCATGCTCAGGTATGGTGCTCTTTGTGGATACATGACAGCTGCTTGTGGTGGTTTACCAGGCTAAGTGGATCCCTGTAGCCACATCTGCAGGCAGGAAACAAAACAGAGAGCACCTTCCTCCAGCATGAACTGTAACATTACACCATCCCCCCACCCCCTTGATTCTCTGAATATATGAATGAGGAAGTAAAAAGCAATGGAATCCACTTGAAAGTGGAGGAGAAAACATACTTCACCTGCTGGCACATCTACCTTGTGCTAGGCTAAGCAAGTTATTTAACAATAATTATGGTCATAATAATAGCTCCCAGTCTTGGAGAACTATGTTGTGAGTGCTGTTAAGCACTTTGCATACTTTAATGCTTAACGTGAACTTCCTCATCTGTAAACTGAAGATAATAATGCCCCTATTTTATTATTATGAGGATTGAAGGAGGAAAGATGCCTCACTTTGCAAGTTGAGGCAGCAGGGTCAAAAAGGACATGATTTGAAAGAAACAGACCCGTGGGTTAAAATCCCAACTCTGATTTGATCTCGCTGAGCTTTAGTTTCCTCATCTCCCAGGTGGAGAGGAAACCAACCACCTCAGTGAGGAATTGAGGGAGACGATAAATGCAGCTGGTCTGCATCACTAGAAGGTGTTTAATAAACGTTTATACCCTCTCTCCTGTTATACGTGTGACCTGCTTCTGGTAACCTCCATCAGTAGCCATTCAATGTCCCCGGTACCCAATGATGCATTTCCTTTCAGAGCAATGATAATTTTATCAGTTTAATATGCCAACATTATGGACTTATTCAATCCTGCTCATAAGAGGAGATAAAGACACTGAGACACAGAGTTTAGGTAATTTGCTCAGATTCAAACACATGTTCCAAAAGCCAGCAGCTCAGCTGCCTAGTGTACCCTCCTAACTATAATCCAATAGCGTCGATGGGGGTGAGTCAATTTGACATTCCATGCTTGGATGTATTCTATTCTAGACATAAGCAATGGATGCTGTCACAAACCACAACGTGATGACTAGCTTTCTAACTTTTGAAATAACATTTTTGTATTTTCCTAGAATTCTTTAAAAACCTATGATGTTTTTAAATGAAGTGCCTAAAAGTAGCTCATCTTGTTCTATGTGTTGGAATACCATAAATAAATGCACTCCTCTTTCTAAAGATTACCTAAATAAATCTTACATGAAAACACACTCCTGAGTTTTGGTTTAAACATTTATTACAAGTCCAAATTATACATATATATACATATATGTATAAATATATACATGACTAATGACTATGACGCCAAATAGTCTGAAAATTCTCCTCGTTTATAATGTTCAGTCTTAACAGTCATAGCAGTACCGTATGTATTTCAAAGTATTCCTTTTACAAATTTAATCAACTCAAATATTAAACATCAGTGATCATAATCTATTGCTTTGCTTAAAAGGAATCGCTAGGGGACAGATGAAAAAGAAAGGTTATAGAATTCTAGCCTTCAAAGTAGGACAGGGCAGCTACCTATAAATTATGCTCTTTATTTATTAAGATAATTAAGCCCATCAGTACACTTAACTTTCAGACTCAACAAATGTCTGGGACGAACAATTTCCACTTTTTCTAAAACAAAGGGGATGTGTTCAGAAAGGGTCTTCTGCAAGCTCTCTGCACAATGCATGCTATTTTAAAACATGATTTATGTGTCTAATTCCTGAAGCTGCCTTGAAAAATATACTGGGTTTTTCCTCTCATGCTACCTATTAGGAGAAGACACTCCAATTTGAAGAGTGCACTGTTTCAGACTACAGGACGCTCTATCATGTCAGCATTTTCATTAAATACTGTTCAAGCTGGACCTTAAACAAATGGAATGGAGAGCCACAGCTGCAGCCACTGCAGACACAGGTATCCCGCCGGGAGGCTTATATAAGGAGGCGCAGGACAGTCAGGGTGAAACCCAAGTGTCATCATCTGAATCCTATTTCTTTGAGACTTGCCCACATTCTTCAAGTGAATGAAATCACATACAATGAACGGATTTCTCATTTTATTTGCCTTATGGCACAAAACGCTCTATTGACTTAAAGTAGCTTTTTCCCTAAAGGACTGGGCTTCGATTTAGGGAAACGTTGGCAACTTCTGCCTAGGGGAAGAGTAAAGTGGGATGCGCGGGAAGCCCGAAGGGCTGGGAAGGAATGGCTTAGCTCCCATCCCCAAAGACCTATCTCATCCAGGAATATTACAGAAGTCACTCTCCGGAGGACTTAGGATAGAGGTAACAAGACCCTACCCGCACAGCCCCCACCCCCAAACATATAGTCTAGGAGCTCGGAATGTGCAATCAGCAGCAGGCGAAATGCCCTCGGAGCACCTGTCCTCTCACAGCACATTTCCAAGTGGCACATTAATCAGAGGCTGCAGCCAGCCCGCCCTGGACTGCCTCTCCCCGCGTGCAGCGTCCGTTTCTTCGCACCCTGAACTCGCCGAGATGTAGCCCTGCTACTAACAAGAGGGGCCACCCCAAGCTTCCCACAAGAAGATAATAAAAACGCACCTCCCCTTCCCAGGCTCCCTCCAACTTCAGAAACTACAGTCAACTTACTGGGACGCAGGAGACAGGGAGCCTTCCAGGGGGACCGAGCTGCGCAGCGCGCAACCCCGCTGGCCTCTCACTGCCCGGGCGACAGCGGCGGGTGCAAAGATAGGCGCTGTCGCTCTGCACCAGCCGCCTAGCTCCGCCGTGCCCGGGGTCGGGCACTCGCCAGGGCGCACCGTCCGGCGGCGGCGGCAACGGCGACCGAGGATGCACCCGGCCGCGCGGACCCGAGAGCTGCAGATGCCACCGACCCCGAAGTGCGGCGCTCCGAGCCCCTGGTGCGTGTCGCCGGCTCCAAGGGAATGGCGACTCAACAAGGAACGCGGCAAGGGAAGAGCCGAGGCGCTGTCGCCCGCAGAACCGCCAGCCCGCTCCCAGGCGGTCGGTCACATCGCGGGTGCGCCGGCGGGGGAGCTAGCGGGCGTGCACCGCAGTCCGCACTCGCCGCCGCGCCGCGGAGAATGACAAGCGCCGAGGCGGAGCAGCCGTGCGGGGCGCGGGGCGCGAGTGCGCATGATCCCGGCCCGCTGCGGCACGTCACGGGGGAGGGAGGGGCGGGGAGGGGGCGAGCTGGGCGGGGCCGGGGTGGGGGCCCCCGGGGCGGACCCGGGCATAGCGCCCTGCTCCCTCGCGGGAAGGTACAGGAAGTCTCCCGCCTCGGGGTTTGTAAACCTGAAGCTGGGTGGTTGAACTTGTCTCCAGAGTCCATTGTCCCTTAAAAACCACTGTTTACTCTAAGCGGTCCTTAGGGCGCTGGGCAAGGCCAGAAAAGCCAGTTTAACTCAGGTTATAGCCTAATCATAAAGGACTGCCATTTAGGGTAAATTGGTCCTCTACCTGGCTGTGCCTTAAAATAACTTGGGAGGCTTGTAAGAGCTCTTTGCCCAGACCGCACCCCCAGAAACCAGATTAAGTACAGGAGAAATCCTTGGGCGCAGGTATCAGTAGGTTGTAAAGCTTTCCAGATGATACCGAGGTACAGCAGAGGTTTTCAAGCCTTTAATGTGTGTCAGAATCTTTTTTCTTCTTCTGAGGATTTTGCTAAAATGCAGGTTTCTGATTCAGTAGGCCTGGGCGCTAAGGGAAGATTCTTCATTTCTAACAAGTTCCCAGATGATGCCAGTGCTACAGGATCAGACCATCTTCTCTTTGCCACTCAAACCGTAGTGTAGAATTTTGGAGCAGAGCTTCTGAAACGTTGGGCTGTGTGAGAATCACCAGAGTAGTTTTTGTTTTGTTGGGCTTTTTTTTTTGGGGGGGGGGGGGTGTTTGTTTTTTTAATGCAGTGCACATTCCCAGGCCCTATTCATGTGGTACAACGTCTGGGGCTCTGCTAATTCCAGCGGTAAGGAGCACTCAGATAAGTCTGATAATGGGGGTTGTTTGGACCAAACTTCACAATGTTGGACCAGCAACCTGGAGTTGAGCATACACTTTTGCACTGAGAAGAGTCAAGCCAGGTCTAGAACTCAGAACATCTGACTGCAAGTTCAAGTCCAAGCCTAAATGGTGCTTTCTCTGACTAGTCCAAATCTTCTACAAGTATTATACATTACTTTACTTAGTAGGAAATATATATAAATCATATGAAACACACAACACATTCTGTATTCTTGACACATATCATTAAAGTGAGCTTCAAGTTGGCTGAAGAAGAAGGCTCATTAGAATGCAAGGGCTGGAATAAGGGAGTTTAGATGGCCTGTACCATTGCACATTGCAGAGGAAAGGGTACGTAGGAGGAAACAAATCTTAGGTTCACCCTGGAGCATGGGAAGGCACCTTGGAAAAGAAGGTCCAGGGATCTGGCTTGGCCTCTGGCCTCATAGCACCGTATGAAACTCAGGTGTTCAAGAGCTTATGAATATATGGCATGTCACATGTATTACCTCATTGAAATCTCACAATGCTCTTGTAAGTTGGATAAAAAAAAGATAATAGGCCCATTTTACATTTTACAGATAAAAAAGGATGCTCTGGACATTAGTTGACTCGCACAAGCAGTAGAACTTGAACTAGACACAGATCTAAATGTTGGATGTGGCTTCTGTAATTCTAAGGAAAACAGTGATTCCAGTCTTACAAAGAAAATGGTTTCTGTGTTTATTGTTCAACATCCTTTAAAGACTGTGCCTAAGTTTTGAGTTAGAAAGGGTTTCATTTTTTTTTTTTTTTTTTGTAGAGAAAAAATGCATTTTGTGTCTTCACTCCAGTTTTGCAGCTCTACAAATTGTAATGCAAGCTGTTGTTCTAAGAGCATCCCAGTCCTGGGACATTGCGCTTACATAATGTCGGCTTCGCCAAGAAGTTCAAAGAGCAACACTCTTGTTTTCTGGTGACAAGTGTAATTACCATCTTCATGTTATCCAGGCCCAAAGAAGTAAAGTGATACAGATAAAATCCAGGCAAGAGCCAGTCTCTAGCCTCTGTCCTTTTCCTCTGCTCTCCTCTCACCAAATGACATACTGAAGACTATTTTTCATTTCCAGATTTTTCAAACCAAGATTTACCATCATTAAATTAGAACCCAGTGTATTTCAAAGCCACCCCTTGATACCGAACCAGAAGTGTGAGGAATGATTCTTGGGCTAGTGGTAAATGCTATAGACTATATTCCCAATCTGCATGAAGTTGTGGAATTGATACTCCCACACAGTCTCTCAATGCAGAGGTTTGCCTTGGAATCCTACCCGCCTTTATCTTTGCTTTCGATGTAACTTTTCCTTAGAGCTATTCTTCTGTGTGATTAGGAAATAATAAATGAATGGCTGGTTAAAAGAGAATTCTCTGTAAATGAAGGAGCTAGTTGTGGAATTTTGTTAGTTCCGTTTTTAATAAGAAAATACTTTAAATATATTTTAAAAATAACAGAGGTAATATACTAGTCATCTTGAGACTTTTAGAAGAAACCAGAGCTGTCATCCTATTTTTTTAGGTGTCAGAAACTCCAATAAAAATATTTTTCTGTGTAGTGTATGAATTCATTTGTATATTGATTTAAGAGATCCAGGATTTAATTATATAAAAAGTTAATTGGTATGTCCTACTGCCATTGTATTTTGAGCCACTATAATTGGTATAAAACACATGAAATGTGTAATATTGGCTTAATATTGACTGGCTTAATATTGACCGTGTCTGAACTTAGAATTTGCTTCTCATTAGCGGGTAGTGGTGGCTGGCAGGAATAGCAGCTACATTTTTTTTCCCCCTCGGAGGTTTACATTCCTTACGGGTCAGCAAAATCTGCTCTTTGGGTGAGAATTTCTTCATTCAATGCCTTTAAAAGTCCCAACAGAGAGGATTTCAATTATATAGACACTAGCAATACCAGCAAACGTATTCTCTGCTCATTCAAGAAGCTGTACCCGGAAGAGATTTTTATTAAACTCTTTTGGCTAAGAATCACAGGCTTGTCACCTAACTGAGAAGTGTGGGCACCCAAATTCTCCATATGTGTTCATTAGATACCCTCATCCATCCGCTCAAAGGGATACTTTGACATGAAAATCTTCCAGCCTCTGCCTACTTCCTACTTGTAGTCCAGATAAGAGAACTGTGGGGAATCCAAGGTGACTGGCGAAGCTGAGACCCAAGCGGGAACATAGGATTGGATTTCACTAGGCAAAAACTTAAGGTTGCCGTAAAAATTCATACAAGTTGTGCTTGATTTGTTGGACACGGCTTATTACAGTTTGCTTTGTTTGAACACATGCAGCTGCTAGGAACTTCACTGGAAACCATCACTGAATCCCTGGTGGAGTGTTCAGGGGGAGGAAGTGGGGATAGGAAGATTAGCATTCTGTCTTTTTCTCCTGGGAAACTTTGGAAAACTATTGGAAAGCTCAATGCCTCTTGCTCTAACTCAGGAAATTTACCAAGTGCCTGAATTTTTACTTCTAAATTGTTTGTTTTAAAGAATTTGTTTAGAACTTAGAGCAGTCAATTTGGGGTGCCTGGGTGGCCCAGTCAGTTAAGCGTCTGATTCTTGTTTCAGCTCAGGTCATGATCTCACTGTTGTGAGTTCAAGCCCCACATCGGCTCCTTGTTGACACAGCAGAGCCTCTCTCTCTACCTTTCCCATGTGAGCATGCTCTCTCCTCTCTCCCAAAATAAATAAATAAACTTAAAAAAAAAAGAACTTAGAGCAGTCAATGTAATAAATGATCTGTATTTTCAGTCTAGCTCCAAAATGGTTTTTAAACCCACAAGTACGTTAATATAGGGTTCACTGTCACCCTAATCCTGAAAGGAAATAAGTTCTGGGTGAGAATTCTGGCCTAATGGTAAGAGTAGGGATTGGGGCTGGAGAAGATGGAATTTGGAAACTGAAGAGGGAGACTGGCTGTGGCCTTTAGTGACTGAGGAGCAGAGTCTGGTGAAGAGTGGATTAGCAGCATCTGAGATAAAGTTGGGAGAAGTGTGTGACCTTGTGACCAAGGAGAGAAATAGGGTTGAAACTGTGCCTGGAGCTTAGTGCTTTCGCCTTTACTTCAAGTTCTTAAGGGCCCCACGTTTGACTTAAACCTCAGGAAAGAATGATCAGAGATGAATAGATTATGAACCCCTTGTAAATAGATACCAATAGGTTAATGCTTTAAAGAACTGCTGAAGGAATGTACATTCAATTGGAATCGCTAAGAATTGCCTGCACCACCCTCCCAACCACGTTGCCCACTAGCAGAAGAAGGTAGCTGGCGGAGAAGCCACGTGCACACTCGGAACCACACAGAATCATCTGGCTCCCGCTGCCCTCGTGTCCTTCTGTCCACCGAAATCACATGGCTGCCAACCACAATCACCTAACGTGGCTTCAAGCACATAGTAGGTTCTGAGTAAATGCTAGTTGTTAGTATCAGCTTTTCTTCTCCCCTAGAGTTGAAATCTTTAGCTAAATGTCTCCTCATGTCCCCTGTATCGTTTTAATGTAAGCAGTGATTAACTGTAGATTTTAATGGAGTGCTTTCCTTTTCTGACAGAAGACTTAAGAGTGACTTCAGGGCTCTTCTGAGAACAGGGGAATCGTGTGGAAAAGGATTTCAGGGGAGATCAAGACAAAGCCTGCTAATGTTACTCTGTGGCCTCACGCTGTACTGCAGAGGAAAACACGGGGCTTAGGACTTGACATATGTAGATCTTTCTACCGGGAGAAAGAAATGATGGTGGGAAGAGAGAAGGTACCTAACAAAAGTGAAAGCAGTGCCTTCAGGAAATGTCTTTACATTACAGATTAAAGAATGGATATTCCCACCACCTTGTCACTCCGACCTTACACTTTCCTTAATTTCTATCCTGACATCTTCACTCAAGATTTGTGGCTGTAAAACTAATGTGGATTCTCATCATTTCAGAGATTTCTTAGGCTTGCTTTTTAATTCTTCCGCCTTTGTTACCTCCATAGAATATAATTCCTTTTTTTTAAGTTTAATTTATTTTGAGAGGCGGGCAGTGGGGGGAGGGCAGAGAGAGGGAGAGAGACAGAGGAGAGAGAGAGAGAGAGAGAGAGAGAGGGAGAGTCCCAGGCAGGCTCCACACTGTCAGTGCAGAGCCTCATGTGGGGCTCAAACTCATGAACCGTGAGATCATGACCTGAAGTGAAATCAAGAGTCAGATGCCTAAACTGCTGAGCCACCCAAGCATCCCTTCCATAGAATATAGTTCTTACAAACTTCTATTTTAAGTAGGCATCAGAGAAAACTGTGTCTCATTCGTAAAAATCATTTATTAGTCAACAAATAAAAATTCAAGATTGAGAAAGGAAGATGTATAAAATGAGCAAGAGTTTTACTTCCACAGTGTCCAAAGTCAGAAAGATGTGAACGCCTTTAGCGGCTAATGCATGTCTGTCATTTCTAGCCCTACTGTACATTTTCTTCCTCCATTCCCACTCTCTCAATACTTCTTCAGCAAACACACTTTTCTGCTCTCAGACTCACACTCTCCCTGGAGTAGAGGCTGTCTCTTGCTACAGAGGATAAAAGATGACAAGAAGAGGAGATTCAGCATGCTGTGGTTTTCTCCTTGAGCCAGAAGTTCATGTAGAAATGCAGGAATATGGACTGTTTACATGGCTTTCTTCCTCAGTCTACATAAGGTTCCTTAACTTGAAAATGAGGATAATGGTAGTAGCTGTTATTAATCTCTGAGTCAGCCATTTACCGATTCCTACTTCCCCATGTAGAAGGGGGATCCAGTTTCTGCTAAACTCTTTTCCCTTCCCTGCCCATCCCCCAAAAGAACCCCTTCTAGGGACAAACGGTGGTTAATACTAGTGAATGCTAGTGAGAGTGAGGGCTCCCCAAAGTTTCCACACACTTGGCAATGGTCAAACCTACTACTGTTCTGAACAGGCGACAAAAATTCCTGAAATTTGAGATGTTACTGGTGTGGTTGGTGGTCAGACCCTTAGTGGAGTCTCAAACATATTCTTCGGGGAATGAATAAAAACACAATCATGTAGCCTGATGGGAAGGCAGAGGACCTTGGAGATTTCACAGCAATTTATATAGAGAGAAGAATTTGCAAAGGAAAAAGCCATAAAGGAAACCATCACTCCAAGATGTCTTGTAAAAACAGCAGTTGGTTTTAGAAATATTTAATCCCAAATTCCACTGAAGTACACATGGTATTTCCTGTTTCTGGAAACTTGGAAAAAAAATTAAGCTCTGTTTGAAAGCAGGCAGGCAGAGCCAGATGTTGGTGTTGGTAATGATCCGCAGAGCCTAACACTCGTGTGGCAGCAGTCAGGGAAATGCATGACAGCTGTCTGAAGCCATGGGAGCCTAATTTCTCTTGGCCAGAAAAGAAACAAAGTGCAGAGTCTGTTTTGTTTATATATCCAAGAGGACAGCTGAGCCCAAGGCACGTTATTTTGGTTTCCAGAGCCAGTAACAGCAATTTGAAATATTGTTTATATTCCTTTGACATACTTTGTCCAAATCACTTATTCAAAGAGTGTTCAGTATCTAACCAACTCCAGTGCCATTCTGAAGTTTTGTTGCTGTCATTGTTCCGGGTGTTGTTGGGTTTTTTCGTTTTGCTTTGTTTGTTTCGTTTTGGTTTGGTTTAGAAAATACTAGGCTATTAAATTTTGAGGCCAAATATAGGCAATCTGATAGTAGTTTTCTTTGTCCATATTAATAATTAGAATTTTTTTCTGAAAATACATGATTGAATTTCTTGATTAAAAGAGCCTTGGGTATACAGGAGTGCTTACAATGGACTTTAACTTTCACTATACCCCATCATAACTCTGCTTTGGTCTAACTGGTTTGCTCTTCATTGCTTCACTATCCTTTGTACTTTCTTGCTTTTATGTTTTACTTTTGTTTTTTTACTCAAGTTTTACACTTACATCTCTGTTCATCAAATGCTAGCCATACTCTAGTGGCTAATTCATGTCTCACCCCATTCATGTAGTTGACCTTGATCACTCCAGCTCCCCTACTGGAGGAGTCTCTCCTCTCATGAGCTTCTGCAACACCTACTGTCTCTATCATCCACATAGCACTCCTAAATTGTCCCTGTTGCTGGCACAGAACGTCAAAAACCCTTGGAATTTCTTGAGTGATGGGAATGTGTTATGATACACATAATGAACCCCTTTGGACCATACTTGAGTTTATGCTAATGAAATGTGGAGGAGAACCAACTAAGTGCTTAGAAGGCTGGAACCTTCAGCCTCATCCCCTGACCTCTGGGGAGGGGAGGGCAGCTGGAGATTGAATTTAATCACATGGCCAGTGATTTAATCCATCATGCCTATCTAATGAAATAGCCATAAAAAACGCAGTACACCCAGGCTTGGGGTGCATCCTGGTTGGTGAACACGTTGACATACTGCGATGGCGGTGCACCCCGACTCCATAGAGACAGAAACTCCTACACTCGGCACTCTTCCAGACCTTGTGCTATGTACTTCTTCATCTGGCTTTTCATTTGTATCCTTTATAACAAAACGGTAACCGTTACATGTAGTGCTTTCCTGAGTTCTGTGAGTTGTTCTACTGTATTAGCAAAGCTGAAGGAGGGTTGTGTGACCTTCCGAATTTGTAGCCAAGTCACACAGAAGTGCAGGAAGCCCGGGGACCACTTGCAGCTTGCATTTGATACAAGGGCAATCTTATTGCGCACCCTACCCTTTAACTTGTGGGATCTGATGCTAGCGCCAGTTAGTTAGTATCAGAATTTAATTGAATTGTGGAACACTCAGTTGGTGTCAGAACGCAATATTACATAGTGCATTTAAAATCACACCGTGTTCTTGCCTTGCCTTGCCTTATTTATAGTTTTGATTAACATATAACAGAAATGACATCACCACCTCAAGATGAATAGAGCAATTATATCAACTGTTTATGTCTATGTCAGTCAAACTGCAAAGTTGACTGATGGTCAGTTTAGTAATCAACAAATTTTAGTATGTGCATCCCATCCCTTCAGCTGGACTGAAGGCTTCTGGGAATCAGGTTCACATTTTCGACCTCTTTGGTTTTAAACCATGCCTAGTGAATTGTCTCAAGAGTCTTAAGTGCTAATGACTGGCTTTATGGCTTATAAGATGATGTACAAGTAAGTACTTACTAATTATAATACTCACCTTGCATTACGTGCCTATTTAACAGTCTCCCCTCTGTGGACATTACTTTAGTCCTCTTTTTTCTCCTTATTTAATAAGCAGTAAACACTAAGCCATAGATAAGCATCTTTCCTAGGATCTCAGAGTAAGTCAGAACCAGAATTGAAATTAAAAGTCCACCTCTGCTGGATTAAGTATTAAAAGATTTTGGCCATTTTCAGTTCCAACCACTGTATGGATGATGATAGACAGTGAAGTAGCCATTGAAGTTCAGAATCAGATTTTATTATGCATAGTGTGCTTGCTATTCTTCTTAGAAATGTTCATTTAGCCTTATGTTTATGCTAGTAATTAAATCCAGTGCCTTCTTGCCAAATTAAGGCAGTGAACCATTTATGATGCTGGAAAAGTTTAGGAATCTGACTTAATTTAACATGTACACTTTTTGAAATGATGAGAAATAGACTTCAAGTAGTGACACAAATAGAAACAAACATTTAAAAAAAGAAATCTCCAGAGTATAAAAATAATTGTATTGCTTATCTAGCAGGTTAAAATTTAATTAGCCCTATTGAGTTGGAGCTAGACTCACTCTTTTTGAGTCTTCTTCATGTTATACATCATAATTGAAACAGTAACTTTAACAGCCAGAGTTTTTAATGGCTATGGGGAATACCAGCCAACAATTTATTGCAGACTGGAGAACAGAGAGAAAAATCTCATTTTATTTTATCTGATTTAATGTTACTCTTCAGAAGTAATTACTTGCTTTTCTAACACACCAAACTTTTACTTTATTACTAACAGAATCTCTGAAAATGATGGCAAATGGAGTTAGGGAACTGTCATTACTGTATTTGACATCATGCATTCATGTCCATTAAGAGCTTTAAATTCACCTCAAACGTGTGGTAGGAAACTTCAAAGTTTATTTAACCCGGTGCTGAGTACACAACAAGCTTAATAATAAACATGTGCTGATAAAATGATTCTCAACCCATTTCCCTAGGAGCTTTATCTAAACGGCAAACACTGGCAGAAATAATTGTTTTCCGGAGTCTTAAGTTTAGACACCACTTGTGACACTTTCTCAGAGACAAAGCAGATGATTTCAGTGGCCATTTTGTAGTTGAGGGAAAGGTCCATGGTCCTTCCCTTCTAAAATACTCTTGGATAGTGACATGCTCTTGACCCTGGATGTCTGTTCCATATAAGCTTTTGTGTACGTATGCTCTTGAATGGAAGCCACCTGCCTGAAACTTCTCAAGAAAAGGCCTCAGACTTGGCCTGATTCTAATTATTTCAACACTATTTAATTCCAGGGGAGTCCATATCACGGGTTTTCTTTTAAGATCCACTTAGGGGAATTCCAAACTTTCAGAATTTCAGAGCCATGTCTAAGCCAATCTAGATGCTTCTGAATTAGGGATGATAGGGTTCCTGGTGGGCCCACCCTCCTGGAACCACAGGAGACTTGATGGAGGCTTGGGTAGAAAAAAGTAGCTTTGGTTAGAATTTTGTATCTGCTACAGTAGGGATCCCAAAGCAGTTTGTCCTTTATGTAGAAGAGAGCTGATAACGAGGTTTGGCCCCCAGCACAGGGGTTGGCAGCAGGGGCTCTGGCGGAAGATAACCCAGGTTTACACGCCTCCATTGACAGGTACGGAATCCTAGCCCAGTTGCTTATTCTCTTCATGTCTCAAAAAGGCTCCTTTATAAAATATAGCAACAGCTTATCTTATTTAATATTTAATAATAAGATACAAATCAAAACTAATGGTTTCTAAGCATTTGGCACAGTCTCTGGAACCTAGAAAGTGTTCAAATAATAACCAATAGTGCTTAGTCTGTGATGGGGAGGTCAGTGCAACATATTTTATTTATTTATTTATTTATTTATTATTTATTTGACAAAGAGTGTGAGCAGAGGAAGAGAGAGAGAGAGAGAATCTCAAGCAGGCTCAGCACTGTCAGCATGGAGCCAGACACAGGGCTTGATCCCACAATCCTGGGATCATGACCTGAGCTGAAAGCAAGAGTCAGTCACCCAACCAATTGAGCCACCCAGGCCCCAGGATATCTATCTATATCTATATCTATTTATCTATATATCTATATCATCTATATCTATATCTATCTATATATACATATACATACATATACATACTTAAAATTTCACAGTGTGAGATACCACATTCCCATATTATGGATGAAGAAACTGAGGCTCATGCAGGCTAAGTAGCTTGCCCAAGATCATACCACTAGTAAGTAGCAGATTGCCTCTACACATTTTAATTCAGGCCATGTGACTTCAGCGTCCATGCATTTAACCACTATTTTCTGCTGATTCTCTAATCAATAAATACGATCTTTCATTATTGTTATTTTCCTTCCTGTAAGTCTTTCCAGCTTCATGACACAGACATGCCCTTTGTTCCCTCAAGTCTTGTGTTCCATGAGAGGCGGCCGCTGCCTCCTCCTATTTCCAAGCCACCCATAACTCAGGGCAAGCCACTTATCGCTTGCACGATTCCATTGTGAAGGGGAAATGGTAGCAGGAAGATCGGAAAGGCCACACATGAGGAGTTACATTCTTGTTTGGATTGGACACTCTCCTGGCTATTTGAATGTGAACCTTCTCTGGGCCTTAATTTCCTAAATTATAAAATGACAGATTCAAGCTGGAATATTTCTACATATCTTCCATATCTAGGATTTCATAATTGTCTATTTACCTAAACTTAAATATTAACTAAATACCTACTAAATGAGAACACTGTGTTCTTTGCTAGGACAAAAAAAAAATTAGTAGCAATAAAAATGATGGAAAAAATGAATAAATCGAAACCATGATCCCACCCACAAGTAATTTTTATCGAGCATGATAGACACCTGCATAAGTAAACAGGGTGGAGAACCTGTGAGGTAGGAAGACCTGGGCTCAAATACAGTTTTTCTTTCCTACCTGTGTGTTATCTTAAACAAATTATCTATCTGAACGTAAATTTTCTCATTTATAAAATGGGCTTGATAATACTTCCCTTGTAAGATTTGGATCAATGTTATTAAAAGTGTTCAACAGGGGCGTCTGGGTGGCGCAGTCGGTTAAGTGTCCGACTTCAGCCAGGTCACGATCTCGCGGTCAGTGAGTTCGAGCCCCGCGTCAGGCTCTGGGCTGATGGCTCAGAGCCTGGAACCTGTTTCCGATTCTGTGTCTCCCTCTCTCTCTGCCCCTCCCCCGTTCATGCTCTGTCTCCCTCTGTCCCAAAAATAAATAAACGTTGAAAAAAAAAAAGTGTTCAACAAAGGCTCAGAGTAAACACTTATTAAAAAGAAAGAATATAGGGGCGCCTGGGTGGCGCAGTCGGTTCAGCGTCCGACTTCAGCCAGGTCACGATCTTCGCGGTCCGTGAGTTCGAGCCCCGCGTCGGGCTCTGGGCTGCTGGCTCAGAGCCTGGAGCCTGTTTCGGATTCTGTGTCTCCCTCTCTCTCTGCCCTTCCCCCGTTCATGCTCTGTCTCTCTCTGTCCCAAAAATAAATAAACGTTGAAAAAAAAATTTTTTTTTAATAAAAAAAAAAAAAGAAAGAATATAGCAATTCAGTAGGAAAAATATATGCTGTGGAAATTTTAAAAACGCATATGGAATCACGGACGAACTTGATTTCCATGCTCTGTTTTCAAAATAAACTGAAAAAGGTTATGTTCCAAAATTCATTATAAGCTGGTTAAGAATTTAAAGTCAAGACACCAGCACATGATTTTTACAATTAGGGTCTCTTCCTTCTCATGATCAGCAGAAATGCCCTCATCATATGCTTTGGCAGATGTGTTTGTGCTCAACTGTGGTGTGTGTGTGTGTGTGTGTGTGTGTGTGTGTGTGATCTTTTCGCGGATGTAGCCAGACAATGCATAGGTTGTCTGCTATCTCAAAACCCAAATCCCTGTAAAAGGCAGTCACTTATGTATAACCAAAAAAATGTGTTTTTCAATAGTGAAGAAGCTGTTCTTTCTTATCCTGGTACTATCTTCCATGTAAAAGGGGTTCCGTTAGCCTAAACTGTCTGGACTCTTTTCTCCCTGTGACTAGTTCCCCCCCCCCCAAGGAGGGAGAGTGACATATCTAACTGGCGAGGTTGACAGGAGGAACAGGGTATGTACAGCCCATCCCCTCCTCTTCTCTTTTAGGTATGAGCTGCCTGTAGGAAGTGAGTGTTTTGCTCTGTTCTGCTCTGCTCCTTCTCCTCTTTTGTGTTACGGAGACTGGTCTGTTCCCAAAGTCCAGCACCCTCTGCGACAGAGAGAGTGAGCCTGCCATACTGAGATCCTTGCTTGCCCATGGATGTATAAGTCACATCCTCCCATGACATCTTTATTGGTAATAAATGTTATATTGTAGCCTCCATCTACCTAACTTCCCTATGTCTTAATTTACTTGGAATTCAAATGAGGAAAACAAGGGCGTTAACTATTGAGTACCCTTGATCTCCAATATTCAAGAAGTAGTTGCCCCTACCCCAGGGGACGTCTGGTTTTCCTGCTCCAATAGATGGGCTTATACTGAGTCATTTTCATTGTCTTCGTTCATCACTCCCTGATGGTGCCATGTGGTTTTCAGCGTGACTATAGATGAGGAGAACAATTTCCCACATAGGTTTTGAATACTTTAAACCCGAGTCAATGAGTGGGAAGAATTTAATAATCATTTCATTCTCTGCATGTGAAATGTGCTATAAAGAGATGTCAACGAATACTGCCATAATTACAAATACATAATTTTAATATATTATTTTAATGCTAAAGGAACATGTTATTGTCAGACACTTGATAAGAATCAAATGTGTATTAAAGTGGGATACAGCTATGAGACATGAGAAGCATGTCATTTAACCAATTTATCAATAAAAAATGAAGTGGAAAGAGATGAGCTCAAAGACGCACTGCCCATTGGTGACCAAGCTGGATGCAAATGATGGCTTTGTGAATGTTCTGATTAAGCCCTGACTCTGGTGTCCTACCTGAACATCACAGTGCAGAGCTAACACATTGATGACTTTTCAACTCAAGGCTCCCACAATAATGTTATCTGTTCAGTTCAATCCAACAAATATGTATTTGACTCAAACTTTCTATATGCTATGTTCTATGTTCTGTTTGGGCAAAAGAGCAATGAACCAGACAAAATGTGGGCTGTGCCCTCACGGAAAATAATGGAAAGAACCTAACTGTACTTGTTAGTTAAATTTGTAATCCTTAGCAAAGAACCATTCTTTAAAAATAAAAATGCCATATTTTCAATGTATGTACTATGATTCTTATTGCTTTGTTTTTTTATAATGGGAAAAAATAAGGAAAAATACCATGAATGTCTATCAACAAAAGATGGTTTCATAAATTACTATATTTCTATTCTATGGAATATTATGTACTTATTTGATAGAATGCAGTAGATCTATCTGAGGAGATTTAGGACAGCATAATGATTCATTGTTAAGGAAAAAAAATTAGTTATGTGTACCATTCCATTTTTATAAAAACAACAATAGTGGCAATCATATTTATATGTATATTGTATGCTAGTTTAGCAAAGGAACAAGTAAGGAAAGTGTATACCAAAATTTTAATAGTGGTTACATAAATCAGGAAAACTTTTGAACTGTAACACAGGGAGGTAGTAACCCTCAATTAAAGGATTGGAATAAATGCTTTACTGGTAAAATAAAATACTTAATGTCAGGTAGAAAAACAGATTACATCTCAACTAAGAAAAACAAACAGGAGTATGGCGGAGATGAGAGTGTCAAAATGTTAACATTTGCCTCAAGGTAGTACAATGTAAGGAAGATGCTCGTGCCCTTTGACTTGTTAATTCTACTCTTGAGTTCCTTTCTGAAGAGAGAATGTATCAGAAGAATCAAAATAAGAATAGTTTCTTTTAAAGTAATTACAAGGGAGATTGTGTTGTTAGTCCAGCAATGATTATTTAAAACCATTTTTGGAACTTCTTTTGGATTTGCCAGTGTATTCAGCAGAATTGTTGTATGTTACACATCCAGTTAAGCAGAAATTTATCTTTGAGCTCATCTCTATGAGCTAACCATGTTCCAGTCATTCTGGATAAGACCCACTCTAATCTGTGGTATCATGATGTAAATGCATAAGAAAAAACGCACATCTCAGAAATTACACAAGACTTTCCCCTCTAGCTATTACCTATTTAAAAAGAGGCATCCTCTAAAGCCATCGAAAAATAATAAATAATAAATAGGATGCTTCTTATACAGAAATTTATATTCTCAAACCTGAGGAGCTTAAAACTCAAAAATGTGTTTTCCTGTATGAACACAGAGCGCGAGGGTAGGGTAGACAATCCATTTGACAAACACCATTGGTTGCCCACCACGGTTTATCTTCTCATCTTTGGGAAGTGCAATGGCAGGCATGAATAGAAATTACACCAAGTGTGGTTGCTAGTCACCCAGACCACTTCTGAGGCACTTGGGCTGGGCACCAGGGAGTGAGATGGAGAGAAGGGAAATACACAGGGAAGTGGAAGCTTAGTTCCTACCTGGAAAATCTAGGCTGTTAACACCTGCACACGGGACAAGAAGAGCTGAGGTGGAGTTTTGTCACTGCCGACGTTTTTGAACTTGAACATGTCAGTTAATGTTGGAGCAATGACACGCTGAGTTGCTCTACGCCGAAGTGAAAAAAAGCTGTAAAAAAAATACGCAAGTGCTTTGCGAAATTATTGTGAGGGTTAAAGGAGATAATGTATGCAAAAGTGTATTTTATAAAGTGTGAAGTTCAATACATACATTTGATATATCAATAACCAAAGGTATATTTATACTATTGGGGATACCTCGTACAGTGTCTTCCACTTGGTTATTTATTGAATTTGGTGAGAGAGGACATATGTTGGTGACGAAGCGACGTTTTGACAGCTATCTTCATAGAAAAAGCTAAGGTTCCCTGGGTAGTGTAAAATTAAAAGACAGTTATCACACTTCATATGGGCACCGAATACTTAACATCATTCAATTTTAGAACACTTGACTCAAGTTTCTATTGGTGACTGGTGTTTTCTCATCTATTCTTTCCTGGAGCACCAATTCACTGATTCAGTGTGACTCATTTTTAAAAAAAATTTTTTTTAACATTTTTATTTATTTTTGAGACAGAGAGAGACAGAGCGTGAATGGGGGAGGGGCAGAGAGAGAGGGAGACACAGAATCGGAAGCAGGCTCCAGGCTCTGAGCCATCAGCCCAGAGCCTGACGCGGGGCTCGAACTCATGGACCGTGAGATCGTGACCTGAGCCGAAGTCGGACGCTTAAGCGACTGAGCCACCCAGGCACCCCTCAGTGTGACTCATTAATTCAATTATTCAGCCAGGAAATATTACTTGAGAACTGACTGTGTTTCAGACACGCTATCAAGAGCTGTTGATACAATGGTAAGGAAAGGCCTTCATACTCCTGTCCTTAAGGAGGTTACATATAGTATGTGAGACAGATAATTGTCAGGTAATCACACAAATCCTTGTAACCATGACAATTGCTCAGAGGGAGAAACATGTAATTCCACAGGAATCTATAATTTCTACGTTTGATTTAGTCAGAAAGTCTAGTAGTACCCAGAAGGTGAAGATGAGAGAGAAGAACATTCTAGACAGAGGGAAAGGCTTGCACAAAAGCCCTGAGGCAACAGGGAGCCTGGCAGTATGAGTGAAGGAAAGAAAGCCGGAGTGGCTGAATCCAGAGTTAAAGAAGAACAAGAGGTTGGAGAGGTCCAGGGAAGCACGAAAGCATGTAAAACTTGAACACTATGTTAAGGAGTTTGCAATGTTTCCAGAGAGTAGTCGAAAAGTAATTGGGGTTGTAAACATGTGTGTCTTGACCAATCTAAATCACTCACATGGTGCTTGCATGACTAGACAGAGAGGTGGGCCAGGGTTAATGTATTGGTTTTCTATTTCTGCCAAAACAAATGATCAAAATTAAGCAATTTAAAACAATATCACAGTTTCCATAGGTCAGTTTTCTGGGCACAGCATGGCTCAGCTGGGTTCTCTGTTTATGATCTTAGGAGGTAGAAAACAACATATTGGCTAGGGCTGAGGTTCTCATCCCAAGCTCGTGGGCTGTTGCCAGAACTCATTCCCTTCTCCTGCTTTCCAGGCAGCCCCTCCCATCTTCAAGCCGGTAAAGCCACCAGGTCACGTCCGTGTCATGCTTCCAATCTCTCCAACTTCCTCTTCTGCTGCTTTCTGCCGGCAGAGAGCTTTGCTTCTAAGGGTTCATGTGATTACATTGGGCTCACCTTGATTGTCCGGGATAATCTATGTGAAAGTCAAATTTGTTAATAATCTTCATGACATTTGTAAAGGCTCTTTTGCCACGTAACATAAGTTATTCATAGGTGTGGCATCAGGGGCAAAGGTTGTGAGGCCAATGTTCTGCCTACTGCACTTGATATACAGATACCAATTAGGAAATTATTCTAATAGTTCAAGCGGGAGAGGTTGGTTACCTGGACAAGAGCAGTGTTGGCAGAGGTGGAAAAAAAGTGTATGTGTTAGAGGAATCTTGGGGAATGAGGGACAGAAAGGTGTAAAGGCATACTCCCAGATTTCTTGCTTGCACAATTGGATGAATGGGAAGCTCACTACCTCACAATGCAAGCTGTTCCATTTTGGGACAGTCTCCATCATGATTCTTCTTTCTTTCTTTCTTTTTTTATTAGCTATAATTTATTGTCAAATTGGTTTCCATACAACACCCAGTGCTCATCCCAACAGGTGCCCTCCTCAATGCCCATCACCACTTTCCCCTCTCCCCCAACCCCCATCAACCCTCAGTTTGTTCTCAGTATTTAAGAGTCTCTTATGCTTTGCCTCCCTCCCTTTCTGTAACTTTTTTTCCCCTTCCCCTCCCCCATGGTCTTCTGTTAAGTTCCTCAGGATCCACATATATGATTCTTTTCTCATGAGCCTTCAGTCTTACTGCTAACTTTCCAGCCTCTCTCTATCCTGCATTTCAAACTGTTTCTGCATTTCTTCATTTCTGCATGGAGGCAGCATTCCGGCAGATGCTCCTGGCCTCCTACCATTATTTAAAACATACACCAGAGAAGATCTGTTTCTTTGGCAATTTGTTTCTGATTGCAAATGCTATATATATATATATATATATATATATATATATATATATATATATATAGATTGTAGAAATTCATTAATATCAACCTTCAAGTCTAAGAGAATAAAAGCCCCAACCTCAGAACCACTGTTTATAAGTTAGAGTTTATTCTTGATTTTTTCAATGTATACAAATATTTTTTATAGAAAAGGAATAAAAATATACTCTTCTATTTTTCTTAGTGCTGTATCTTGGCAATCCTTACATGTCACCATATGTGGATTTTTCTGGTTCTTTTAAGAGTGGCATAGTATTTTCTTTTTAAATAGATGTGCCATAATTTATACAACACGTCTCTATTAGTGGCCAGTTTTCCATTTTTGCTATTATAAGCAATGCTTTCATCAATATCTAGGTGCAATGTCTTTGGTCACTTGTGTGACACATCTCTGAGATAACTTTCTAGAATTGGAATTGCTGGATCAAAAATTATACATATTTAAATTTTTAACTGTTATTTCTTTCACTTAGCCTGGTAGACAAGAGTATGATTTCATTTAGAACCAAAGGAAATGAAAATCTAAGATAAGACCAAGCTTATCTCTTCAAGGAGTCTAGGAAATGTAAGTTTTAACAAAGATAACACGTTTGTCCCAGTGTTTCTGGTACTATGTTAGGTTCTGGGAATAGTGTCATGGTAGTGGGGTGATTCAAAGAATGGGAATTGAGTCTTTTCCTCAAGGATCCCTCAGGCTAGGTGGTAAGTGTAAGGCTGGTGGAAAGCATTAAAGAAGCACGAGGGGGGGCGCCTGGGTGGCGCAGTCGGTTAGGCGTCCGACTTCAGCCAGGTCACGATCTCGCAGTCCGTGAGTTCCAGCCCCGCGTCGGGCTCTGGGCTGATGGCTCAGAGCCTGGAGCCTGTTTCTGATTCTGTGTCTCCCTCTCTCTCTGCCCCTCCCCCGTTCATGCTCTGTCTCTCTCTGTCCCAAAAAAAAAAAAAAAAAAAAAAAAAAAAAAAAAAAAAAGAAGCACGAGGGGAACTTGGGGGGTAATGAATTTGGAAGAGTTTGAGCTGAGTCATTTTGGCAAGCAAGATTTTGGAGGGAAAGCATTTTTGTGTCCATCTTTAAATAGCTTCATGAGTGTGCAGAATACAAGTAGACTTTGTAACTTGAGGAATAGGGTACATACGATAATGAGGCTGGAAAAGCAAGTGATCTCAGTCTGTTTCAGTCAGGAATGCTTTTTATTGCAAGTGACAAAAAAAGAAATAGCAATGGCTTAAACAAATACAGGTTTATTTTTTTTCTCCAAGCCTAAATGTAGGAGGCTGAGGAGCTGGTTTGGTGACTAAGTGGTGTTGGGGCCAGTGCCTCTGTAGTTCTCTTAGCCTTTATCTCAGGGTAGCAAAATGGCTACCTCAGTTTCTGGTCGCACCTCTGCCTTCAAGGAAGAAGGAAAGGCTGGCACTAGAACGAACAGCTGCCCCCTGCCTCAGGAAAGCAAAAGCTTCTTCAGGAGCCCCCACAGCAGATTTCTGTTTCTGTGTTACTGGCTACCACTCACTGCAAGAAAATCTGAAAGTATGGAAGACAGAAAGCCGTAATTTGCTTGGGCCAGCTACGACCACTGCCAGGAAAAGGGCACACAGATTCCCAAACAAAACTAAGGCTCCGGCAGCCCAGAAGAAGAGGGATATAGATGTCAGGAGATACCGAAAGCTCTCCTTGTGGGTTAGATTTTGAAGGGCCGGTGCACTCTGCTGGACTATGAACTTCTCGGGAGGCCAAAGGCAACCAACCACTCAATTTTCCAAATGGATTATAAAGGTTTCCGGTAGGGACTGTTCTTTTCCAAGCAATTCAAAGACTCTGGACTCGGTGGAAGATTATTTCAGAGTGACAGCCACTGATCAAATGAACAACTCCCTTTATTTACATTACAGTATGAAAGGACAAGATTGTGCTATCTCTTTCATCGGCAAAGCTTTCCCGACTTCAAACAGAATATTGTAAACAAAAGCACTTCACAGGATGTTGAGATGAAAACAAGTTATGAAACCAGTTTACATGGCACAGTTTAGGAAGAATCATAAGACATAAACAAACAGCCCTTTTGGATTAAAAAATTCCATATTTACATACAGATGTGTAATCACTATCAGGTTATTATAAATCTTGAAACATCCTTAATTAGGTAGGCATACAGTTAGCTCAAATGTGCCATGGTTTTTATGGTTCCACATAGTTTTTCTTAAATATAAAACAAATTTTGTTCTCATCAAATCAGAGTAGCTGAAAACTATAACTAAATGCTCCATATTAGGTTATCTATAATTCGTATTCTTTCACTATGATTGTTGATATATTTATATTTAGTAAACAAATGGGGACATAGAGAATGAGAATAGGAAGTCCACTATGAATCTTATATAAGTTTACCTGTTGGGGCACCTGAGTGGCTCAGTCCATTAAGCGTCCGACTCTTGATTTTGGCACAGGTCGTAATGTCATGGTTCATGAGATCAAGCCCCGCATAGGGCTCTGTGTTAAAAGCACAGGTGCCTGCTTGGGATTGTCTGTCTCTTTGTCTCTCCCCTGTGCACTCAATCTTTCTCTCTCCCTGTCAAAATAAGTAAATAAACATTAAAAAAAAGAGAGAATGTTTGGAAATTATTGAATTGGCCTTATATATTAGAATTACTATTCTCTTGTTAAACATTAAAAGTATTTTGGAATAAGAGAAAGAGAATTATTTTCTTAAATAAATTATTGCCTTTTTAAACTAAGCCCAATTATAAAGCTATAATTTCTTATGTGAAAATATGAGAAAGATTACAAGCCTAGCTGTATTCTCCATAGACACTCATCAGAGTTATGCCCACAGCATACGAATAAATGGCTGTAGTATTGTTTAGTAAGAAAATTTTCATCATATGAATTGTTATTTCATGTTATTGATATCCGACAAAAGGCATAAATGTTTCAAACTTTCAACAACAGACACTGACCTGAGTTACTAGGTCAATTCCACACTAAGTTACTATAAACACAACTAAGGGACCAAAAAGAGGAAAAAAAAAAAAAAAACCAAACAGGTAAAGACTCAGCAGTGATAAAAACATTGGTATGTATCCATCCTCCCCGCCATAGGTGAAAAATACATTGATGATTGAGAGATTTCAAAGTAATAAGCACAATCCCCACTCTCAGAAGGATGTTGGAGATAACCAGGCAAAACCTGTTCTTTTTGTCGGACAAAGTGTTCCTTACCCCTTCCCTTCCCCGATACTTCCCCCTTGCACCCTATTGGTGCTGACCAGTCTGCGGTACCCTGGAGAAGACCCCTAACATGGGTCAGGGCTGCTCATTCTTCTTGCTTCATGATTGTGTCAGCACAGGTCCTCTGGGAGGCCGACGGCAAGTGTGCAAGAGGTTTTTCTGGGGCGTTGTCTGTGGCAGGAGACAAGGGGATGCTTCAGATCACCCTAAAGATCTGACACCTGTGAGAGGAGAGAGGAAGAGGGATTGGGCACACAGAGCCCACGCAGGGTTGGGACAGTCTCAGTCAGGCTGATGGGAAATACTCACAGCAAAGTCTCCCATTGAAGAGGTTCCCTGCTGGTCAGAAAGAGTGGCTTTGGGGTATTTACTACTGGGGTGAGCCCATTTACAACTGCTGGAGATCATCAATCATGGCTACTCCCCAAGAGATTGTCTTGGAGAGAGATCTGAGTAAGGCATTCCTGTGGCCATCACACCAGCATCATCTTTTTTATTCTGGATCAGTTCATGTCACTCGCCTATCTGAAAGTCTGCAATAGCTCCCTGTTGATATGCCACTATGCATTGAATAATGTCCACTATGCATTGAAGGTTTCCTCAACCTTGACATAGGATTCATTCATACTGTCTACTTTCCTTTAAGTGTATCTCCTCCCGATTCTTGTTCTCCAGCCAGACAACTTAACACCATTCCCCAGAGCTCCAGCGCAGTGTGG